>NC_133790.1:24466669-24673731 GCF_003597395.2 Chelonoidis abingdonii
CCCCCCCCCCCCCCCCACGCCCCATTGCTCATACAGTCACTTTTCCTCTTAAATGCACATGCTACCATCTTCTGAACTTGAAAAGTGTCTGGGATGTTTGTGTGGATCAATATTGCAGGGAGAGATGGGAGCCAGAAAGGGCAAAATCTATGTGGACTGTCCATTTAGATCAGCGGTAGGCAACCTATGGCATGCGTGCCAAAGGCAGCACGTGAGCTGATTTTCAGTGGCACTTTCACTGCCTGGGTCCTGGCCACCGGTCTGAGGGGGCTCTGCATTTTAATTTAATTTTAAATGAAGCTTCTTAAACACTTTTAAAACCTTATTTACTTTACAAACAACAATAGTTTAGTTATATATTATAGACTTATAGAAAGAGACCTTCTAAAACGTTAAAATGTATGACTGGCCCACGAAACCTTAAATTAGAGTGAATAAATGAAGACTCGGCACACCACTTCTGAAAGGTTGCCGACCCCCTCTGTAAACTTTAAGCACGCCAAAAGAAAAAACGAGAGACAAACAAGCTCACCCACTCACCCCAAGAATTAATGCTTGTTCCCTCTGAGACTCCCCTGTTTACTCCCCCTATTCTCTAGTTCCCCTTGGGGGCTTAGCATTATTGCATAATTATAGAATGTCTTGAGCCTTCCTCTGACACGTGGGTACTGATAATTTTGGAGGCAGAATATTGATTAGACTGGATATACTGATAGTCTGATTAAATATGGCAGTTCTTATGTTTGTGGGTTGCTTTTTTTTTTATTTTTCAGTCATGTATAACTAGGAGTTTAGTTTTAAACATCTGAGTTAGCCATTAGAAAAGATCACTCTGTTTTCAGGTGTCCTATGGCTTCTAATTACAAAGCAACATTCAGTCAAGCTTAAGAGGCAAAAGCTGCTATAATAGATATTCTGCTTCAAAACTAAAAGCAGTCATAGCTTGCTGTAATGCAAGCATCTCTCCTTTTTGTTAGTGCTACTAATTGCAATGAGTTGGTACTTCAGCACAGAATGCTAATTTATCTTAAGTGTTTACAAATAATTCCAGTTACTTTACACCAAAGCTTGATGACTTTGAAAGTTCCTGATCAGAGTGTGGTGTTAAAGAGAAGATGTGATGTGATTTGTTCATTGAAAAACTTCAACCATATCACTGAGTTTGAGTATTAAAGAATAAGATGTCCATATTGTATACATAATAGAACTGTATTTTATCTGTATTCTAGTCATGTTTACTGGTTATTCTAGCATTTGGTCTTGTGTCCTGAAATCCTTGATGAAAATGTAACCTTGGTTATGTGGCAAAACCCACTAAATACTGAATATGGATCTTTTTTAATATTGAAGTGCTGTGAAAGTTCCAAATTGCTCCACTGGACCTTTACTTACAGTTAATCTTCATGCTGTAGTGCTAATTCTCTTGGAATGTACAAACGCATTTGTAAGAGACCATCCTTGCCCCAAAGAGCTTATGGTCTGCACAGAGCTGGCAGATTTTGATTGAGAAGGGAAGTATTATTCCCACTGTGCAGGTTGGAAGCTGAGGCACAGAGAGTTAGTGACATGCCTAAGGAGATACAAGAAGTCTGTGTGATGCAAGGAATTGAACCTGGGTGTCCTGACTCCCAGAGCTGTAGTTGAAAGCAGGGCCGCCCAGAGGGGAGCAAGGGGGGGGCAAGCGGGGCAATTTGCTCCAGGCCCTGGGCCCCAGAAGAGCCCCCACGAGAATATAATATTTTATAATATTGCAACTTTTTTTTATGGAAGGGGCCTCCAAAATTGCTTTGCCCCAGGCCCCCTGAATCTTCTGGGCGGCCCTGGCTGCAAGACCAACCACCCTCTCACTGTGCAAAGGAGGAGGAGAGAAGTTGCCACTAGTTAGATTGGGAAGAGAATGGAGAAATCTCCAGCTGTCTTGCCCCAGCTACTCCAAACAAGGAGTGCAGATAAGCTGGGCCCCCTGTTGCTGCATGGTTTACACCAGAGTGCACAGATATCACCTTCTATCTTCTAATACAAGTGCTGAGGCCCTCTTGCCACTATCCATAGGGTGAAAAGCAAGGAGTAGGTTGCCATGTAAGTCATCTTCTGTTATAATTGAATTCTGTTTTTGTAAGAGAAGCTGCTAATGGAGGTGGGACCTGCTCTGGCTTGTTTCTTCTAGAGATGAGAACTTTTAAGTTACTGAAGATGTAAGCTGGAATTTCTCTAATTCACCCAGTGATTTGTGTCTGAGTCTAGGTAATTCAAGAAGGCCATCTCATGCTCTCTTAAGGTGAGGCTTGTACCGCAGAGTAATTCTAGCGCCTTAAAAGATCATCTGGCACTGTCCTTGGTTTACCACAAGATGTGGGGAATTGTGCACTAACATGTGAATGTTTTTGAGCACTGGCTATCGAACCATGAGAAACTGCATCAACTCAGATTTCTAATCAATAATACTACGCAGTTAACTATTAATAATGCTGTAAAAGCATGTATGCAAACGCTGAGTATACAAGTTCCTGGGAACACTGTATTTTGCCTGCCTATTCTCCTCCCAGTAGTATCATCAAAGAGCGGGTGGTTATATCCAGGCTAATCAAAACCATTTAAAATAATTTGTCGAAAGACGGCTTGGAGTTGGATGTCTGACAAGAGAATCATGTATACAGTTGTGTTGTGGCTGTGTTGGTCCCAGGATATGAGAGAGACAAGGTAGATGAGGTAATATCTTTTCCTGGCCCAACTTTTGTTGATGAGAGAGACAACGTTTCGAGCTTACGCAGAGACCTGAAATAGAGCTTGAAAGCTTGTCTCTCCCTCCAACAGAAGTTGGTCCAGTAAAAAATATTACCTCTCTCTCCTTGTCTCTCTAAAAAAATAGTTGTCTCAGCTACTACTGCAGTTTTTACAGTACTGGTAAAGTTAGGTTGGGTGACCCTCTCTCCAGGGTCACCTGCCTATCTGATTGGCCCTGAACTTTAAAATCCAAGCTCTATTGACCAATTAGCATGTCTCACCTAGCGCACAGGGGAGGTGATCTGTTGCTGATGGTACTCTCTACAAGCTCCAGGAAACGCTAATGGTAGTGGAGTGATGGCCAGTCCCAGCAGTCTAGCAGCTGTGTATCCAGGTTCAGGATAGGACAGCATTTGCTCCCCTGGCCAGCACTGAAGCCATTACGACTGCACATTGTCTGTGGGAGCTTTCCCTGTCACTGTCAAGCACCTAATGGAAAGAAGAGAATAGACAGGTTCTATAGACTGCTGGGTCTAGCCTTCTGCAGCAGGGCAAGTTAAAAACATTGTGGCGATGCCAGGTGTTGGAGGGTGGGGGGAAGGAGTAAGTGTATGGAAATTGGGGTGAAGATAAGGATGGCTTGGGGTATATCACTCACAGTTTGAATGGGGGAGAAAAGAGACTCCTAGAAAAAAGTGACAAGTTCAGTTTCAGGCTTGTAGGAGAGGGATTTCTTGAGACTGTATTTAATACCAATCCAGGTAATGGTACACATTTAGAAATAGCCCCCATGAATGATGGATCCATTCCCAATATGTATGTGTTGGAGATAAGGCGGAGAAAGTAAGCTTAAACCCATGAGATGCACTTAATTACATTTCCTTCTTGTTTCTTGCAGTCCTTTTGATTTTCATATGTAAGTGATTTATTTAAGTAGCATACATTTAGTTAAGATGGGAATTATTATGCAAAGATGCTTTGTTCTGTGTGTTTGCAATTTCATTTCTCTTAATTGGAAATTGTGATCAGCATAGTCAGAAACTAACATATGTGCATTTATGGAAAGAAAACATTTCCTTCTGTAGCCTGAAATGAGGAATATTTGTGTCCGTAAATGCAGTATCTGAATGTGGCTTGTCATTCACCACCTGATGAGTTCATAGTCAATGACAGGGCATATATTGAAGGGAATGAATTATGGTTCAAACAGGAAGAAACAGATGCCACCTGCTTTCAGAACATTTATGGTAGTTCCTGAAACTTGTGAACCTCCATAAAGATAACTGAGTGCCAGAGGTCTCTGGAGAGGGTGATTTCAACATACTCCTCTCCCAACTCAACACAGTTTCTCATGCTCTTGCATAGCATGTACAAGTGAAAGCTATAAAGGCTGCCCTCTATTCTGCCTCGGTGTTGTAATCTGAAGTTAGCAGCATTATGGTGCACTTCCGCTTTCTGGTGGCGTTTCCTCTTCACCCAGCTTTTGACAAGGACCAGCAGTTGGATATTAATCCTGACTGGGTCTGGAGAATGCATGATGATACTCGCTCTGATAACAATCTTGATTTTGAGGGGTCCAATATCCCACTTTTTAAGAGGCCCTTAGTTGTTTTGGCAACGGAGACAAAAGTTACTAAAAAAAAAACTTATCCCAGTACATGTATTCAGAGTACAGAAGAATAACTGAGTACGCTGAGTTTTGCTTCCTTAGTGTTTCATCATCTTCTACATGCAAAGATGTTAGCAGGAGCTCAGCTGTCGCCTGTATCTAAATGTGAGCAGTGTGTGCTTGTGCAATATAGTCTGTGTTTTCTTTCGATCTGGAACGATGAGACACATCTTTGATCTACAGAGAAGATATTGTTTAGTGTAAACACAATTCTTCTATAGCCCTTTACATTCTTTGCTCTGGAATCATTTCACAGGCTGCAGAGGTGATCAAAAGTTGGATGACAACATGTGTGGACATTTTTGATTGAAGAGCAGGAGGCGACGTCACTTCGCTCCTCAACTCTCCCTCATTTTTCAACATGTTTTGCTGACTGGGGCTTGCGTAGATTATGGAAACTTGAACTGATTTATCTGTAGTTAAATTGGTGCAAGCACCTAGTGTGGATATGGTGTAAGTAAGCCCCTTCGTTTCCAGTTTAAACCACTTTTGTAGATGCAATGTCACTTACAAATGGTTACAAGCTTTATATTTGTCCCTTCCGTGTTCATATTGATCTTTGCACAATACTTTGTGCAGTAAACTTACATTCGTGGAATGCTGAAATCCACAAAAATAATGAAAATAAACTCAGAGTGGAAATGTTGGGTTCTGTGCCATATTTGTGTATATGGTTGTGTACATGTCTTCCAGACTCCTAAATACCCGCAAGGGCATTGTACTTCCTATGATCTGAGAATTGTCTTGTGAGTTATGTGGATAGAGAACCACAATGCCATGCTGTTTTTCTACTGTGAAAGAGAGCCCCACAATGGAGAGTCTGATACAACAGTGGTAGGGGAGGAGTTGCAGGTGGAGGGAACTGCTTAATATTTTAGCATGCAGTTTGAAGTTCCTAGACTCCTAGATATGCCAGCAAGGTTGACTCTGCTGTTTATTTTTTTTAATGTTGATAAAGCTAGCTCCATGCAGCTTCTTCTGTATAAATCTTTCAATGACCACCTGCAAAACAGGAGTTATCAGTTCAGTGCAGATACTGTCCATGCTACATTCTCAGGAGGAGGGGTTTGCCCCAATCTCATTGGCCAGAATTTCGCCTCCTAACTGTATGTGGTAGATTGGTCTGACTGCTTTCTGCACACTGGCAACTGCTGCATATCAGCAGTGCCCAACCTACAGCCCGCAGGCCATGCACGGCCCATCAGAGCGTTTCATAAGGACCACGGGCTGCTTCCACACAGTATACTAACAGCCAATTCATGTACGTTTTGTCGTCATGTTTACATCATTTCAGTTTAGTTTTGTGTTCTATACTAATTTTTCCTGTTTTCTATAATACATGTTTTCTGCACTGATTTCTTTATTTGTTTTTAAACAGACAATATGAAACAGAATCTGTTTGGCCCTCCCAAGGTTGTGCTTAGGTTTATGTGGCCCTCCTGTGTAATAAGTTTGAGCATCATGTAGTTAATAATGTGCTGTGGGCTCCTTTGGGATTCAGAACACCATGTATACACCATGTGAGATGTTGAATCATATTGATTTTATTAGCTAAGTCTTTGTGTTCTTCATATCTTTAATTGTTTTGTTTTCAGGGAGCTTCCCTGTTGGTAACATGCCTCCTCCCATAGAACTTACCTCATCAGTCAGGCGAGATCACCCGATTTGCTGAGCCCTGCCTAAAATGACACTCCTAGCAAAATAAAAGGACTTAAAAATCTGCTTGATAAAAATTTTCCCAAGTTACAGTCACTGCATTACTCATGAACTGTGGAATTAGCTATTTTTAGAAGCTTACGGTACATTTTCAGTGTCTGTAAAAATATATATACACGGCACTGAAAAATATATATTGTCAGGCAATATAGAGCAAGATCCTTTGGTGAAGACTTTGGACTGGCTTCCCTTTCCACTTCTGCCCCTGATTACTTCTGTGGTTTTTCAGACAAGTTTAACTTCACTGTTCGTTGTTTTCCCCATCTGTGAAAGCAGGACAGTAATACATACCTGAGGCATGCTGAAAAATTACTGAAGGCTTTTAAAAACTGATCATCTCCTAACTTATATATAATGCAGTCATTGTAACTTTTGAAAATTTTATCAGCTACCAGCTCCTCAGCAGCCACTCAGTTCTGAAGCCTTTTTATAGCTCTGCTCATGTCTGAGAGCTGTTAGTAGGCGTAATTAATTAATGTTTGAGATTCTTGGATGGAATTTGCTAGAGAAGGGAAAGGTGGTATTAGCAGGAGCAGGGAAGTAGTTGGTTATCTTGCCTGAGAGAGAGTGAAGGGAGAGGAGAAGAGTGGTTGGAGCTGAGTAAGGCCTTGTCTACACTGCCACTTAACAGCACTGCAACTTTCTCGCTCGAGGGTGTGAAAAAACACAGATTTGTGGGGGTGGGTTTTTTACAGTGCTGGGAGAGCTCTCTCCCACTCCCAGCGCTGGTGCAGCGCTTTAATGTTGCTAGTGAAGACATTCCCTAAGTTTGGTTCCTGTCTTTCATTAAAGAATTAGAGGGTGTGTATGTGGAATTGTCCTTTGATTCACTTAGCATTGTAACTATTCAAAGACATCTGTGGTGCTTATAAATAGATCTGCGTTGTAAAGGGAGGTGGTGCTGTTCTGAATGCATAAACAAGTGGACATATTTGTGGTAAGAGCCTGGTAATGGGCTGGGTCAGCCTTGCAAGATTGTTATGAAAATATACCAGCATAGGCACCAGATCTATTTCCCTAGCTTTACTGTGCAAAAACTGACAAGGTTCCTCTCACTTCTAGAAAAAAATACTCTCCCTGGGAGAGTGAGTGAACAGAATTTTGCAAGGCCAGGTATATATTGTGTGTATGCTGTAATCCTGTGTTGTGTCCCAAAACAAATGTCGTCATATCATGCATGCTCACTCCAATCCTCTTGAATAAATATCTTTGAGGCACCTCAGAATATTTATCAAGCAGCAGGAAACCATTATCCTATGGGCATGTTCTGTTCTGTTAACAGCGTAGCAGAAGTGCAGTCATTGCTCTAAAACTAGGAGACCCATTTTGAATTACCAAACTCTGTGAATTAGCAACTCAATTAACAAACTTTAAAAAAAAAAAATCCTCTCAATAGCCATACTTTCCTCCTTGCTGGGAAGCTCTGAATTGCCCATGATGAAAATTATCAATTTGAATTGTACCATAGATGCTATGGGGGTGAATATGCAGTCACAGAAAAGAGATGGCCTTGCAGGTGCCTATACTGAAGATAGTTTTACTATAGCAGAAAGTAGATAAGCTCCAAAGAATCTGTTTTAATGCTATGAAAGTTCGTATTTTGGAGGTTCTAAAAGATGTAGGTACCTCTGATGTAAGCTATTTTGTGGGGGATATGGTTACTGCACAATTGCACCTGGACATGAAAGGTACCATCTTCATGGACCGTTGTTACCGTATGTGATCAGAAAGAACAGAATCGGGAGCGATGTAATTGCTGTCCTTATCCCAGGCTCATGATAGGGTTAGGATTCTGGTGGCTGCTGCTAAGAGAAAGCAGGAACTGAAGCAGACTGGCACAAATGACTGATCTTTCCTGATTTGAGTCCAGCAACATTGCTTGATGAGGAAAATCCTCTTGGCAATCGAATAAGTCTCAAATGGTGAAAGCTCTACTGTAGTTAATTTTAACCCTTCTAAGATAAAAACTGTGTATATTCTGTCTCCGCTGAGGCTTCTTGTCTGTAGTTTAAAAAGTTAACAAGTGGGACACCATGGAGTCTGTTGATGAATTAACTTTTACGTTCTTTTTATTCAGCAAGGACTGGAATCTGATATTTCTTAGAAAAGTTTCTTGGTTGTGTGACGCTGGACTGATTTTATGGCTTGGGTGTGCGTCTAACATGTCTAATAAAACTTGTGACTGTCTAATTCATGTGGAAAATAGTTTCACTTGGTCTAGATCATTTTTACCTTAAAGTAGGTGGAAATGTTAATGTTTATGTTGACTTTTCTATAATTCTATCCTTAGTTCTATGCTTTAAATTTGAGAGTAACTCTTGGATTAGATTTGTGGTGACTCGGTGTAGCACAACAGTTATTTAATTGTGCTGCCTGGGCGTTGGATACGGTTTTATTTGACTATTGCCAAGATGAAGGTCACAGGTAGACTTCTGTAATGGTGATAAGCTGGACACGGAAAGGTGGGGGTCTCACGGGATATAGAAGAGGGGAGCCATTATTAAAATGTAGTCCTATGTTACAGGTTTTACCTTGAGACCAAGGGATAGTGTGGATTTTTTTGTTGAATGAAAGTTTCCTTACAACACAATATGTAAGTAAACAAATATCCAGCTAAGGGCTTGTCTTCACTGCAGTGTCAGCTCAGAGTATAACTGGAATGTTGCCCCTAATCCGACTCCTGTCCCTGTACAAAAATCTCTAGTTAGAGTTAAGCGTTTTCTTTAAATTCAAGCTAGTTTTCCCATCGGGGTCTGGGTTGAAGGTTGCTGAAGCTTCAACTAGTAGTGAAGTGATGCAACTACACAGGCTGCAGCTCCAGTAAGCACAATTTATCAACTGCTAATCAAATCATGCTGTGCAGCTTGAGCATTTCACAGTGTGGCTACTCTCACTCGAGCTAACTGTCACAGTGTAGACAAGCCCAGGCTGTGCACATGCACACTGACAGAGCCTGCACACACTAATTAGTTCCAGATGAATGTCACAGTTTGTTTCTATACTTTGCACTGAATCAAGAATCAGTTACAAGAAAATAATGGTTGTAAAATAGGATTATTACGCTTTCTCAAACATAGGGATGCAAATGTCAATCAGTCTTTTGTTGGATTGATAAAATCAGCTGTTATTGCCTGATTGTAGTGAATGAGGGTCAGCACTGAACTACATCCCTTTCAGGTTGTGATATCCCTGGAACTTTTGATGGCATGTTATCACAGAGCCTGGTATCTGAGGCAGTGATTTATACACAGTAACCAAACTTCGAATGAGATGTAGGTTATAACATAATTCTCTCTTTTCAGGAACATACTTGGAATAGGACTCACAATTCCAAGAAATCTTAGAAAATGTGGCTGGAATTGGTCTGTTTAAAAAGAATGGACAAAGTGATTTTGTTTGTTTGTTTCCTAGGTATGTCAAGTATATTGCATAGGAATCTGATCAAAGAACTATAGAGGGAGGAGGGCGCTTGAATTATTTCCCACATGAATTATAATTCACTCTCAGGGCTTAAAGTTGTTGGACTCCATTTACCTAGGGCAGTCACTATATGAAGCAGTAGGGCCTCTGATGACTTGCAAGGATAATTTCTTGGCAGGAGGAAGGAATAAATATGATTTTAAAAACACTGAACATTTTTCACACTTAGTGTGTTTATTGAGCAGTGTAGGGCCAGACAGTACAAACAGGCATGCATCTTCCAAGGAAGGAGGAAATCATCAAAACAAAACAAAACAAAACACAACAGTTTGGAGACTAAATGCTTTGGGACATGAGAGTCATGCCGTTTCCTGCCAAATTCTGGGATGAGGGAAGAGGACCCTAAGCAAATCTGTGGGGAAACTGTTATAACACTCAGATATTAGGAACGGCCATGGTCCATCTAGTCCTATATCCTGTCTGGACAGTGGTAAATGCTGGATGCTTCAAATGAAGTGCAAGAGCTCCTGTAAAGGACAAATACCAAATAACCTGCTGATAGAAGAAGTTTCTTACTAACCCTAGACAGTAAGTGGTTGCTTTATGACTTGAAACACAAAGAATTGGATCTAACATGTAATCTGATGTAACTGTGTATGTTCTCATTACCCATATAAATGTCTAAACATTTTTTTTTAAATCCTGTTAAAGTCTTGTGCAAAATATCAGAGGGTAGTGAAACCCATAGGTGAATTGTAGAGGAGAATGTGTGCGCATGTCTGTCTGTCTGTCTCTCTCTCTCTCTATATATATATATCGTGTGTGTGTGTGTATATATATTTTCATCAGTTTTAAGTTGATATATGTTGCCTTTCCCTTTCATTATACATCCCATTGTTCCTGTACTGTAGAATCATATAAATGTAGGGCTAGAAGGGACCACATGCAGTCATCAAGTGCACTCCCCTGAGCTGGAGCAGGGCCATGAATACTTAAGCCATCCCTGACAGGTGTTTGCCTAACCTGCTCTTAAAAACCTCCAAGGACAGGGACTCTGCAACGTCTTTTTGTAACCTATTCCAATACTTAACTTTCTGACTCTAAGGGTAGTTTTTCCTAATATCAATCTAAATCTCCCTTGTTGTAGATTACTTCAGTGGCCCTGGGGAACAACTGATCACGGTCTTCTTTTTATAGTAGCTCTTAATATATTTGAAGACTGTTGTCAGATCCCCCTTCAGTTTTCTTCTTTTTTCCAAGACCAAGCGTGGCCCCTTTTTAACTTTTCTTCATAGGTCAGGTTTTTTAAATCTTTTTTTATTTCTATTGCTCTTCTCTGGGCTCTCCACAAATTGGCCACATCTATCTTGAAGTGAGTTACCCAAAACTGGACACAATATTCTCATTGAGCCCTCGCCAGCACCAAGAATAGAGGGACAATTAACATACAACATTCTTGTTAATACACCCCAGAATGATAGTAGCCTTTTTTGCAACTGCATTACGTTGTTGGTTTATATTCAGTTTGTGATCCACTGTAACCCCCAGATTCTTTTCAGCAGTACTGTTACTTAGCTAGTTATTCCCCATTTTGTGGTTGTGCATTTGATTTTTCCTTCCTAAGTGTTGTACTTTGCACTGGCCTTTATTGAACTTCATCTTCTTGATTTCAGACCAATTCTCTGATTCGTCAAGGTCATTTTGAATTCTAATCCTGTCCTCCAAAGGATTTGCAACTCCTCCCAGCTTGATGTCATCTGCAGATTGCATAAGCATACTCTCAATGCCATTATCCAAGTCACTAATGAAAATGATGAATAGTACCAGACCGTGGAGTGACTCTTGCAGGACCTCACTGGATATATCCTCCCAGTTTGACAGCGAACCATTGATAACTACTCTTTGAGTATGGTTTTTCTACCACTTGTGTACTCCCTTCATAGTAATTTTATCTAGAACTCATTCCCTAGTTTGCTTACGAGAATGTCACGTGGGACTATCAAAAGCCTTACTAAAATTGAGATCTATCCCACCTGCTACTTCTCCCCAACCACTTGTTCAGTATCCATATTAAAGAAGGAAATAAGGTGAGTTTGGCATGATTTGTTCTCCAAAGATGCATGCTGACTATTCCTTATAACCTTGTTATCCTGTAGGACAGGGGTGGCTACTCTGGCTCTGGAGCCACATGCAGCTCTTCAGAAGTTAATATGCAGCTCTTTGTATAGGCACTGACTCCGGGGCAGGAGCTACAGGCGCCAACTTTCCAATGTGCCAGGGAGTGCTCACTGCTCAACCCCTCAACCACTCCACGCCTTCCCGCCCCCTTCCCTGAGCCTGACGTGCCCTCGCTCCTCCCCCTCCCACCCAGAGCCTCCTACACCCCATGAAACAGCTGATCGGGAGGGGAGGGGAGGGAGGGAGAGGCACTGATCTGCAGTGCTGCTGGTGAGTGGGAGGCACTGGGAGCAGGGTGGAGGAGCTGCTAACATATTACTGTGGCTCTTTGGCAATGTACATAGGTAAATTCTGGCTCCTTCTCAGGCTAAGGTTGGCCGCCCTTTCTCTAAGTGCTTACAAATTGATTTAATAATTTGTTCCAATATCTTTCCAAGTATCAAAATAAAAGTAGGTACTATGTTTGCCGTTTTCCAGTCCTCCTCACTTATGCTCCGTGAGTTCTCTATAATTGTTAAAAGTTTCTAAGATTGCTTCTGCTGGTTCCTTGAGTACCCTGACGTGAATTTTGTTAGGTCCTGCCAACTTGAATCCATCTAAATCATCTAAATATTCTTTAAAGCATTCTTTCCCTGTCCTAGCTTGTGTTCCTTTCTCCTTGTTGTTAATATCAATTGTGTTGACTGTCTCATTACAATTAACTTTATAGAAAAGATTGAAGCAAAATAGGCATTAACCATCTCAGCCTTCCTGGTGTCGTTTGTTATTAACTCTCCTTCCCCACTAAATAGACTTGCACTTTCCTTCATCTTTCTCCTATTCTTAATATATTTATAGAACCTCTTCTTATTGTCTTTTGTGTCCGTTGCTAGGTTTAGCTTTTTTGTGCCTTGGCCTTTCTGATTTTGTCTGTACATGCCTTTGCTATGCTTTTGTAGTCATCCTTAGCCTTTTGTCCATGTTTTCGCTTCTGGTTGGATTCCTTCTTGATGTTTAGATCATTAAAGAGCTCCTGATAGAGCCATATTGGCCTTTTATCTTCCTATCTTGCCTTCACATCAGGATAGTTTGCTGTTCTCGTAAATGCCATTTTCTCTTAGATTCTCTTCTCTTGGGACCTTACCTAGTAGTCTCTGAGTTCGTTTGTCTACTTTTTTTTAAAAGACACTATCTTTATTCCACTGCTCTCTTTCCTTAGAATCACAAATCCAGTCATTTCATGATCACTTTCACCTAGGTTGCCTTTTATTTTCAGTCACAACTGATTCCTCCCTGTGGGTTGTAATTGGATCTAACATGGCATCCTCCCTGATTACTTTCTCCACCTTCTGAGACAAGAAATTGTCCCCAACACATTCCAAGGACTTATTGACACTTTTTGTGTTCTGCAGTATTACTTTTCCAACAGATATCTGGGTAGCTAAAATCACCTATTATTATCAAGTCTCGTGTTGTGGATATTTGTTAGTTCTAGAAATGCCTCATCCACCTCCTCTGTCTGATTTGATGGTCTATATTAGACCACAACCATGGTGTTGCCCCTGTTTTTTCCTCTTCACCCAGAGACTTTCAGCTGGTCTGCCTCTCTCCTACATCTGGACCTCAGAATATGTTTATACGTTTTTGATGTACAATGCAACATCTCCTCCCTTTTTTCCCCACCTGCTCTTCCTAAACAAGCTGTACTCCTCTAGGCATGAGATTTATCCCGCCAAGTCTTTGATGCCAGTAACATCATGATTTTGCTTGTGTGCTAGTACTTGCAGTTCTTCCTGTTTATTCCCTGTACTCCTTGCATATGTGTATAGACGTCTAAGATACTGAACGTATTCCCCCAGTTTTCCCTCTTGTTACTCTACTGACTCTGTTGTAATTTTCCATTTCCCCTCCCTCCCCGCAACTTCCAGTCCTCTGTCAAGGTCACTTTTTTATACTGACCTGTGGGCTTTTGTCACCTGCTCACTTTGAACCTGTTTAAAGTCGTCTTCACTAGATTGTCGAGTCAGTGTCTCAAGATGCTCTTCACCTTCCTGTCAGGGGGAATCCATCTCTTTCCAGTATTCCTTCACAGAACTGCACTGTACGGCTGAGGAAGCCAAAGCCCTCCCTTGGATACCATATGCATGGCCATGCATTAATCCGCAGGATGCATCTGTCCCTGCCCAGCCCTGTACTCTCCATCTGGACGATGGATGGAAACACTGCCTATGCCTTTTACTCTCTCATCCTTGTTCCCAGAGACCTGTAGTCACTCCTGATTTGCTCAGGTCATACCCGGCACTATCGTTAGTGTCCATGAGGATGAGCAGCATGGGGTGGTGGTCAGAGGGCCAGATGAGCCTCAGCAACCTTCCCGTAACATCTTGGAGATGGGCAGCACGCCTCCCAGGATGTCAGGGCAGGTGGGCAGATGGATGCCTCTCCTTCCCCTTAGAAGGGAATCCCCGACCACCATCCTCATTTGTCTCCTCCTCTTGGGGGTAGTGGCTGTGTCCTCCAAGGGTAGGGGGAGGTGGCTCCTCTTCCCCAGTTACTGGAGTCTGCTCCTCTCCTCTTGTGGTCAGTATTGCATACTACACTGTGAGAGGGGAAAAAAGGAGGACAGGACTTACCTTCTTTTTCCATTCATTATTTTATATTCCCTGTTGTGATCCTTCACTAAAGTGTTAATTTTCAATCTCTCCGCATCCAGAAGTCTCTCCATACTTCTAATTATTTTTGTCACCCATTTCTGCTTCTGTTTCTGCTGTATCTCTTTTTAAAATGGGATACGTTTGATGTGCAAGTGTACCATGCATTTCTGTTACATTTTAATATTCTCAATATTATTTTCTATGACTATTTTCACATCTTAACATTTAGTTTGCCTTTTTTTTTTTTTTGCCGCTGTGCATAGAGCAGATGTTTTCAGAGGGCCGTCCACAAAGACCCCGAGGACTTATTCCTACGTGGTTACAATTAATTTAGAACTCAGCAGTATGTGTGAAATAGTTTAGATTATTCCTTACAATGTATATTACCTTGCAGTTGCATGCATTTAATTTAATCTGCCATTGTGTTTCCAATTTATCTAACTTGGTTAGGTCCCTTCAGAATTACTCATGGGCTATTTTGATTTTGACTATTGTAAATAATTTTGTCTACTGTGCCTTACCCTCGCACACACGTTAGATTCTATAGTCTTGGTCAGAGCTATTAATTTTTTATTTTGAGATTTATTATATATAAACAGTATATAATCTCACTGCAAATGCCTTCGCAAAAAATATACAGTCCAATTATAAACAAGCCCGAAAGCTGTTCCATGCCCACACCTCAACAATAACCAATATAGTAAAAAAAATTGAACCCAGTAATACCCCCTTCCACAAGCACTGGTACAGCCCTGTCTGTCTTTCCTGTGTAGTTTTCTCATTGATTTATTTTAGTCATTCCACCATGTTTCAGTAATGCCTATTATGTCGAGATTCCCTCATTGCCAGGCATGCCAATTCACTACTAATTTGCTGCTCACATTGGTGTGTAGACCTCTGAAGTTTTTATTTTTGAGCACATAGCAGTTTTTCTTTTATTTCTTTCAAATCCTGTTAGTTTTCTGGTACGTGTTTCTGCTCATTTCAATAATAATTTTGTCTGTATCTCCGTTTCCTGAAGGGACCTAGGTGGTGCATGAGAACTGATTCTGGTTCCTCCACCTATAAGAAGGTGGGTCTCATCAAAAGGAGCCTGACATTTCAGTCCATCTCACTCCTTTCCCACAATGAGACTAGTACAGAGAGGTGCTGAAAATTGACAGATTAATTTCTCTCAAAAGCAGAGATGAACAGTCTGACACAACTCCTCTTCATTCAATACTTTAAACTAGAGACTTGTACCTAGACTGAACATTTTCGTTTCCAAACACAACCAAATACAGAATTTTGGACCATCAGTTTCACATGAAAAACAAATTTAAGTGAATCATGACTTAAAACAGTCAACTGTAAATTATCCCTTATTGGCTGGCAGTGTTACAAGCACAGTGATTTGTAAGAGTAAATAATTTGCAGTTGTGTTTATGCTGTTTTGGGAGCATTCCCTTTTAATCTTATGAATGATAATCCCTTTAATTTGATCAGAAATGGTAATTATCTGCAGAAATCTCCAGACTGACCTGCTGAACTCTGTGCATTCAAGAGTTAATTTAATCTTAAACCTCAGATTCCACTGCCCAGTTTGATAGTTTTTTTCCTCTAGTTCTAGGTTAGGACTTCTTTTAAAAAAAGTTATTTAATGCAGCTATATGCCAAAAATCTGCCTTAAAAGTACATTAAGGGCTTGGCTTGGCCTGAGAAATTCCAAGAAAATAAGACTTAAGGCTGAAATCACATACCTTGATTTACCCATTGTCCAGATATTGATAGTCTTGGAGTGGTGAATGTTCTTCTATGATGTGGGTGCACACAGCAGGTTAAACTAAGGACGTGGTTTCAATCTTAGAGCTAAATTTCTTGTCTTTTGTCAGTGTAAGCAAAACAGTTGTCTCAGTTTGGTACTTTTATTTATATTTTTTCCCCGTGAAGAAAATTGCTTTTGAAATGGATACAACGAACATACATTTTTTTTTAGCTATTTTCCCTAAAATGCATCGTTATTTCCATTGTGCCCAGCAGCTGCAGGACCTGGTAGGATACCATGTCCCCCATTTCTAATCTGCTTCTACCCAAGAACATAAGCATGGCCATACTGGGTCAGACCAAAGGTCCATCCAGCCCAGTATCTTGTCTACCGACAGTGGCCAATGCCAGGTGCCCCAGAGGGAGTGAACCTAACAGATAATGATCAGGTGGTCTCTCTCCTGCCATCTATCTCTACCCTCTGATAAACAGAGTCTAGGACACCATTCCTTACCCATCCTGGCTAATAGCCATTAATTGACTTAACCTCCATGAATTTCTCCAGTTCTCTTTTAAATGCTGTTATAGTCCTAGCCTTCACAACCTCCTCAGGCAAGGATTTCCACAGGTTGACTGTGCGCTATGTGAGAAGAACTTCCCTTTATTTGTTTTTAACCTGCTGCCCATTAATTTCATTTGGTGACCCCTAGTTCTTGTATTATGTGAACAAGCAAATAACTTTTTTCCTTATTCATTTTCATTTTCTCCACACCACTTATGATTTTATATATCCCCCCCTTAGTCCCCTCTATCATATCCCCCCCTTAGTCTCCTCTTTTCCAAGCTGAAGAGTCCTAGCCTCTTTAATCTCTCCTCATATGGAACCCGTTCCAAACCCCTAATCATTTTAGTTGCCCTTTTCTGAACCTTTTCTAGTGCCAGTATGTCTTTTTGGAGATGAGGAGACCACATCTGTATGCAAGATGTGGGTGTACCATGGATTTATATAAGGGCCATAAAATATTTTCCATCCTATACTCTATTGCTTTTTTAATGATTCCTAACACCCTGTTTGCTTTTTTGACTGCTGCTGCACACTCCGTGGACGTCTTCAGAGAACTATCTACGATGACTCCAAGATCTCTTTCCTGATTAGTTGTAGCTAAATTAGCCCCCATCATATTGTATGTATAGTTGGGGTTATTTTTTCCAATTGCATTACTTTCATTTATTCACTGTAATTCATTTGCCATGTTGATTGCCCAGCACTTGTTTTATGTGAGATCTTTTGAGTTGCTTTTTTTCATGTCTGGCCTGCCTGGGATTAAATATCCTTGAAGGTCTAGGTTTAGTATCATGCCATGCAAACTTTGCCACCTCACTGTTTCCTTTTGCCTGTGGAATGTGGTGGTGGTTATTCAATACATTTCCCCCTTCGTTACTTTCTTCAGCCAATTGAAACATTGCAGATAATTTTTATTCAAAAGGTGCTACACGTTATAAGCCTTGATATCAACACACTTTAACAGGAGAATATTTTTTTAAGCATTAATAACTATCAAAATATACGAAAGTGTGAACAATGCCATGCTAAACCAGCTACAGATAACCTTCATTGTTCCACTGGCAACGCTGAAAGAGTACAGTATTTTGTTTTTCCTCATAGCAGTGCTCAGGTATAAAGTTAGTTCCCAGTCTAAGAAAGAACCTACATGGAGAGAAAGCAACTCACGCCTGTCCCATGTAGAGGTGTATAGAAGTACTCTACTGTACTTTGCTATTGTGGTCGTTATTCACTTTGAAATTACCCGACTGCTCTAATCCGCAGACTTCTCAACAGGTGCTAGAGAAGATGGTGAGGCATGCGTGCACTGGCCCATTACATGGTGATGCAACCAGGGTTAGCTTACTGCCTGGCCTTCTGTGGTTCCTACATGCAACCAGCCCTGTTAAGTTACTGTGTGTTTCACTCGTGTGTGGCTCAGGCAGACGGTCTTTGGAGCGGAGCTTCGTGGTGAATATTCAGATGCAGGTAGTGAAATTTCTCAGGGCAGGTCTATACTAAGCAGCTGCAATCTAGAGATAACAGGTTAGTTCAATCAGGAGAGATGAGGCCCTGTTCTAGCATAGTGAGGTTGGACAACCCAAGGCGAGGAAGAATACTGGTTCTGTAACTGCCGAAGCGCATTCACAGTCTTTGTTTATCCGAGACGCTGATGGTGTCAAATTTGCAGATGAAACTGAAGCTCAGCAGTTTCTCTTTGAGTCTCTGTCCTGAAGTTTTTTTGCTGCCAGGATGGCCACCTAAAGGTCTGCTATAGTTGGCCAGGGAGGTTGAAGGCTCCTCCTACAGTTTTGTATATTGCCATTCTATATCTGATTGTGTCCATTAATCCTTTTCCGTAGTGACTGTCCAGTTTGGCGCGATTTTACATAGCAGGGGGCATTGCTGGCATATGATGGCGTATATTACATGGTGGACGTGCAGGTGAATGACCATGGTGGTATGGCTGACTGGTTAGTCCTGTGATGATGTCGCTGGTGTGAGAGTGGCTCGAGGTTGTTGCATGGATTGGTCTGAGTAAGTTACTATGGTACGGTGTGCAGTTGCTGGTGAGAATACGTTTCAGGTTGGCAGGTTGTCTGTGGGCAAGGATTGCCTGCCACCAAGACCTGTGAAAGTTGGGGGATCATTGTCCAGGATGGTTGTAGATCTGATGATGCGTGGAGGGTTTTAAGCTGGGGGCTGTATGTGATGGCCAGTGGAGTCTGTTGTTCTTTCTTGGTTTGTCTTGCAGTAGGAGGCTTCTGGGTACCGTCTGGCCTCTGTTGATCTGTTTCCTAATTCCTCGTCGGGTATTGTAGTTTTGAGAATTGCTTGTGGAGATTTTTGTAAGGTGTTGGTCTCTGTCTGCGGGGTTAGAGCAGATGCGGTGGTACCTCAGTGCTTGGCTGTAGACAATGGATCGTGTGATGTGCCCGGGATGGAGCTGGAGGCATGAAGTAGGCATAGGGTCGGTAGGTTTTCGATATGGGTGGTGTTAAATGTGACCATCACTTATTTGCACCGTGGTGTCTAGAAAGTGGACCTCCCGTGTAGATTGGTCCAGGCTGAGGTTGATGGTGGGGTGGAAGTTGTTGAAATCGTGGTGGAATTTTTCTAGAGTCTCCTTCCCATGGGTCCAGAAGACAAAGGATTCCCGCCTTGTGCCAAAGCTGTACAAGTGGGTGGAGCAGGACAAAGGGACTGCCGGACATGAGAAATCCGCTAGTTACCACCTCAGCTGGAACTAACAAGGACTGTACTGGGGAAAAGATTGGGCCCAGACTAGGAAGGTGTCTAGTCCATGAAAGAAGCTTACTGGAACATCTCTAAGGGTGAGATATTACCCTTTCTTAATGTATTAGGCTTAGACTTGCATGTTTTTGCTTTATTTTGCTTTGTTCTGTCATTACTTGAAACCACTTAAATCTTACTTTTAATACTTATAATAAAATTACTTTTGTTTATTAATTAACCCAAAGGAAGTGATTGATACCTGGTGGAGCAAACAGCTGTACATCTCCATTCTCTCTATCCATGTTAGAGGGTGGAGAATTTATGAGTTTACTCTGGATAACCTTTATACAGAGTAAAACGGATTTATTTGGGGTTTGGATGCCATTGGGATCTGAGTGTCTGGGTGCTGGAGGCAGGAGCACTTGCTGAGCTGATTTCAGTTAAGTCTGCAGCTTTGGGGGCGTGGTTCAGACCCTGGGTCTGTGTTGCAGCAGGCTAGCATGTCTGGCTCAACAAGACAAGGTTCTGGAGTCCCAAACTGGCAAAGAAAACGGGCTCAGAGGTAGTTTCAGTACATCAGGTGACAGTCTCAAGGTGGGGTCTGACTGAACCAGTCACACAAGTGTGTGCACACAAAGTACACAAACTTTGGTGTAATGCAGTTCAGTAGCAGCATAAGTTTTATTGTAATTTATTATTGTTAAAATAATAAATTTTAGGCAGAGCTGTGCTCTAGAATCTAGGCTTTAACTCGGGGAGGGCGAAGGGAGGCGTGTCTGGCTCTTATGAATGTGAAGAAACCTTCGAAATGTCAACAAAGTTCAGTAACAGTGCTTGCCTGGGTTTGCAAACAGCCTGAAACAGTAGGTCTGAGATTGGTACATAGTACTTCATTTAGCTCAGTGGGGTGTGAATGCTGAAATCTGAGGGGCACTGGAAATGTCAACATTAATACCTTGCCTGTCTTTGCAGTGGAAACATCAAGCCTGTGTTATATAATCTGTCTGTGTTCCCTTCAGCCCCGTTCTCCTTCATGGCTCTTAGATTCCCCATGTATCTCCCACAAATATCTGCTCACGCCCCTGGTAGGAAAGGGCCGCAAAGGTTGTGGAGCTCATCTTGGCTGAGAATTGAGTCTGAAGGTAACGTACTCGGGGGAGGGGGCTGTCTATGTTAAATTCCTCAGCACAGCAGCCCAAGAGCCAAAATGGTCTAATTAAAACAAGATGTGTTGACAGCAGAGGTGGAGAATCTTACAGTAAACAAAAGCAGTAGCTCATGTAACATACCTAGCTGGAATACTTCATGAAGCTGATCTAGGTGGGTGTATTGGACTTAATTCCAGGAAAAATAAGAGAAAATACCTTATTGCTTTATATTATAAGCTTTTCTGCATTCGCCCAGCCGTCAAGCATTATGTCTTGCTGCTTTCTCCTCCCATGTCTGTCTCCCATCCCCTCTGATATACTTCATGCAATTTCATCTTGGAAGTGTCACAGGCTGGGTTACATCCAGCATCATTCATTAAAAGGTATTTACTCAGATAATGCCTGTCAATATTTTGCATTCTCCTCCTCTCCCTTTGAACAGGTGATCCCTTGCTGGAGAACATTCCTTAGGGATTGTTAATTACCTTCCTTTCTGTTTGCAAGGCTTGTGCCACTCAGTAGCTCCTGGTCTGTTTTTAGCGATACAAGCTTATATAATTCCATAACTTGGTCTTAACATTATTTGTACTCTCTCTAGTTAATTGATAAATTCACAGTTGTCTGGCTGGCCATTGGTTTTGGACGTGGTGATAGATCTTAGGGGCAGGGTATAGTTGCTGTCCAGTGCTGCTGTGCTGAGGAATTCAAACCTCCTTCCCCCCATGTTTAAAGTCACTTCTCCTTGCCTGATGTGAGGGAAAGGAGGAGACAATGTACTCCTTCTCCAGTTTCAAAAGCCTCAGCTACCTCCTGGGCCGTCTCCCTTGCCTTCTTGAGTTCCCAAAGGCCCAGTTGTCCTCTAGCCCAGTTCTCAAAATCCTCCGCTCCCTCCCCCACAGCTTCTACAATTGAAAATGGGGGAGGCAGCATAAAGTAAGAAAATAATGGGAATACCTCATTGATAGGACGGGATTGGGAGGCACAGTGCTGGCAGAGCGCTTTGGAGTGCCGCATAATGCCGGAGTCCCTCCTGCATAATTACAGCATCCCTGCCACCTAATTCACGTCCCATATGCTTTGCATGTGACAGGGCTTTGAGTCTAGGGAAAGATTGTGCTGCCGCCGCCTGTGTTTTATCTATTTCGTGGCTGAACACAAGACTTCAGTGTCTAGGGCTGTTAGTCAATACCTTTTGCCCCCACTATAACTCACTTGACGTTTGAAATGGCTAAAGAAATGGCATTTAATTATAGGCAGTGGCCCTTGCTGACTAATACTTTACTGGCTGAGCACAGTCCTTATGTGTTCCTCAAACTCTGCCAAACCAATTTATTTGTTTGAACTCTGATTTTTAGCTGACTCCTTGAATCTGGGGCAATTTTTTCCCTGCTTCGTTATACCCAGAAAAGATTTTACAAAGGAAACACTAGCTGTGACTCTGGAATGCTGACTCCAACACTGTCATGATGGTGGCGTTTTCATGACACAAATCTCTTCAAAACATAATGGCCAATGAAACCTAGCTTCCAGCAGTGGTAAATTGCTGTATTTGTGTTTTTCCTTAAATGATCTTTGTAAGAAGGGGCAGGAAAAATTGCCGTGTATATTTGTTCCTAAAATAGACAAAGCTGTTAAAAATCCCTGGAGATCCTAGAAGTATAGAACATTTCAGTCCTTCGCTGATCATGTTGTGATTCAGCTATCCCACCCCTTGGGCTAAGCCAGAGAATGCAGACTTGGGACAGGAAAGAATGCCTGCTACAATACTTCACTTTCTAGTTTACGTACAGCGATGTTTGTCTTTACGTCATTTAGAGATTAGCCACACACCCTATGGGATAGGAGGTAGGCTTTGTAAGCACTGAGGCTTCTCATTGCTTTCTCAGACACTCCTTTCCCATTAGCTTAATGTGTCTGTCTGCATCAGTGCTGTTATACAGTACTTGGCAGCTTGTTTGTGGACAAGAGGGAATTACCTTGGCTTGTCTTCTTCAGACCACAGGAGTGTTTTAAGGCTAAATCCATTGATGCTTGTGAAGTGCTTAGACCATACAGTGATGAGCATCCTGGAAAAGACTAACTAATGGCAATGATACATGATGGTCAGCAGATGATACTGAGTGGCATAACTGGTGACTATCCTGAGGAAAGGACTTGGTGATGTGGTTAAAGCAGTGGGTTGGGAATCAGGAAATCTGTTCTCGACATTGTCACTGTTTTCCAGTGTGACAGCCTCTGTTTCTCTCTCTTGTGAAATGGGGCTGATGCACTTCACAGAACCTGTGTAGCAAACAGGATGGTGCTGTGGGAGTAAATCGGAGTTGTCATTGAAGAAGATACTGCTCTCTTCTTGGTCTCTTCCCCACTCCCACTTTTTGTCTGTTGTCACACCCTGCCCAGTCCTAGTTTTTACCATTCTCACGACCTAACTACCTCATTTCAGTCTCAGTCTCCTTGCCCAGCCAGTCCCATCTCAGAACATAAAATACACTGGAATCCGGTTAGCATCTATGACAGGCAAAAAGCTCAGTAAATCCTTTGTCACATTTTATTTCAGATTTTCAGAGTGTCAAGTGTAGGGTTTGTTTCTTAAATAGTTTGTGCAGCTCTGCAACTAACACAGGGAGGCAGATTTTCTCCTTGTGTGCAACCATTAGACAGCAGGGATAGCCATTTGGAAATGAAACATACGTACTTTGTCTCTGTGTGCATTCTTTTTTGGAGACTAATAATAATGCACATTGGCTTCCCAAGTTTAGCACTATCCAGTAGGAGGAAATCATGTAATATTTATCACCAACTCAGTTTTATTCTGGGTGGTGATAGGTTTAAATTCAGTTTCCATTAGAATATCCCTTCCCCCCACCCCAAACTGAACTGGGTTGTAACTTCCTCAAATGGTTTTTTTTTGACTTAGGTTTTTCACTTTTGGTCTCAGCCCAGAAGTGAACTTGGGGATGTTTGAGCAAAGTCGGTTCAGCCATTTCTGAGTTATATGAGCTTGGGGAAAAAATGCCCTTTTCCCACGTTACCTGCCGCCATCCTGTATGTAACTAGGTCAGAAGGAGAGTCCAGTGAGCTGGAGTGGAGCAGAGTCACTGAAGGTGGAGCAGAGTGAAACTGTGGCACTTTAGGAAACTCTCTCTTTGATCATTTTAGTTTATCTGTGGCCCACAGAGAGACAGGAAGAAAAGGAATCTGTAAAAGGTGACACCTGTGGTGAGGCGAGACTCATGGGGTGGGGGGTAGACATATCTCAGAGTGGGAGCCAAAGAAGGGAAAGGGGAGGGAACAAAAGCGGAGCACAAGAGAACTGTTTGAATTACAGGAAATACAATAAAATGCTGCAACTTTCTCTGCTTTTTTTTAACCAGCAGCAAGATTACGGTGACCAGATGTCCCAATTTTATAGGGACAGTCCCGATTTTTGGGTCTCTTTCTTATATACGCTCCTATTACCCCCCATCCCCTGTCCCGATTTTTTCACACTTGCTGTCTGGTCACCCTAAGTGAGATATGGTAGCCTTTGCCTCCCCTAAATTCAAGCTCTGCAAAGGAGAAACAAAGGATAGTTCCAAAATCCTTACACAATCATTCAGGCTTTATTTCCGTTTGAACTTTTCCAATAAATGGGTACATTTTTATTTTTTGCAATCATGAGGCATAAACTTCTGCATTCCCTTCATCCAGCACAACCCCCTGAAAATTGAGAATAAATTACTGCTTTGTTTTGTGGATTCTGTTTCACATGGTCTTCTTGACTGACTTCTTCCCAAATACATCTTTTCCCTTTCAGCATTTGAGTGTGGGATAAATCTGTTTCCATGCGTTGTCGTGAGACGCATCTGGATCAGTCATTTTCTTTTCCTTTGTCTGGTGCTCTCGGTAATGTGAACACCACCAAAAAGTGCATCTGGATTGGGTCCTCTTGTGGAAAGAAAGTAAAAAGATTTCTAACAGAAAATTACTTTTTCACAGACAGCTGGAGTAATATTTAAAGACTCAGAATTGTTTGTACTTTTGTACAGATAAATTAAAGTGGATTTAATACAGTGTCATGCATTTGTATTCTAAAAGCACCTTTCATCCCAAAGGCTCTCAAATCAATGTAGCATTTTTACATACATAATAACCTCTTCCCTTCATACTGAACATACAACAGCATATAACAACCAGCGTACAGCAGTTTTAAGACCTGAAGCTTGAAATATCCTAGCTAGTTGACTCTTTGGGGGAAGTCAAGGTAGCTACAAAACAGTTGCAGGGAGACAGATTAGAAATGGATAATACCAATCCAGTTTCTGTGATGCACAAACTAGATTTTGGCCAGGCCAGCATGGCTGACACCTATACAGATGGAAAAGTGCGACTGTTTTAAATATGTTCAGGATGGCATTAGGATTTGTTAACCGTCTTTATGGCAGTTATGTCTAATAGCCAGTAGGCTTGCTCAACTGTGGCAGACATCAGTTCTGGAATTAGAAAGGCAATATGGGATACAAAGAGCTGGAAACCTCACATCTCTCACTAAGCTAAACATCGTTTACTTTTGGATGGTTTGGAGCAACTCAAAGCTCTCAGCACTGATTTTGGGAGTAGATTTGTTCTGTTGCTGACTTGTTTCTTTGTTTCGGATTATGTCAGCCACAATATAAAGTCTTTAAAAAAAATCTAAAAATAGCTTTAAACTATGAAATGGATACACATCTATCAAAACTGTTACAGCAATAGGTAGGAAACGCTTAGTGCGCTGGTGTCTGTCCAAGCTTTTATAAACAAATTGGGTGACGTACTTTTGCCTCAGATTTATGCATGGCATAACTGTCTAGAATTCTTCTAATCTTTTGATCAACACACTTAAGCGGCAGGGTGGGAGGATACAAATGCTGCGGAAGAACCCTTACACAAGAAGCCTGCTGAATGTAGGGAGATAAAAAAGGCTGTGTCCTCAAATTCATGAATCTGAGATTATTTTAATGAAACTTCATATCTGTCTCTGTGCAGGACTGTTTGGGTTAGACATCTTTTAAGATATAACAACATCTTAAATCTGATGCATATGTACTCCACGCAGCTTCTGCCCCATTTTTAATTGTGTTTATTAATTTCAGGAGTGCCCCGCGGTAACATTAATGAAAGCATGTGGTATGGGGCAAGGAACATGCTGTTTCTAACTAAAATAAAATTGCATCTTAATCATGAGACAAATTTGTGAAGCCTATTAAATAATAAAACGGCTGAATTTGCTAAATTTTGTGTGTTCATAAAAAGTACTACCAGCCCTGGAAATGGAGTACTGTTACATGCAGGTAAAGTGATGGTAAATATTAGTTCCTTTAAGATTAAAAAAAAAAAAAAAAAGTGTCTGCAGTTACCCTGAAAAATGACTTCTTACAATAAATGAAGCCACACCAACTTCTCATACTGACAGTTTGCTGCCTTCTAAGGTCTTGGATAAAGCAATGGAAATACATTTCCACCTTTTAAAACTTAATCTGAGATAAGCTTAAGGGCTAGTCATTTCAACTGGACTTGGATTTTAATTTTTAGTTGTTAATAGTAATAATGATAGTACTTAGTGTTGTTTATACAATTTTAAAGGGTTTTCCAAACATCCACTAAGCCTCTGACCCGCTCTAAGTAGGTAAATATAGTTATCCTTATTTTAGTGAGGCACAGAACCGGGTAAGTGACTTGCACATGGCCAATGAGAGAGCCAAGAATAGAACCCAGGTGTTAAGACTCTTAGTTTCCTGCTCTAACCAGAGGAGAACACTCCCTTCCTTTTGTTTCAGTTCATTATTAAACCTTTTAATGCAATTTTAAAACGTTACTGCTGGGAAGGGCTTGGAAAGATTTAAAACTCTTATGTTCCTTCCAAGAGGGTATTTGTTTCAACGTTTACTTTTTGCAAGGGGTGATGTTTTCACATTTAAGCCCATTCTCCTGTGTGTTTAAACCCATTTTTCCCCCCTCTGCTCACAATTTATTCATTTAAATATCATGTGACTTAACAGCTGCAAATAGTTTCATAATGACAATATAAACGATCTACAGCAAGACAGTCCAGAGCATGTGTTTTGTTAAGTAATTTAACAAATTTAGAGTTATGTGGATTTTGGAAAAGATTGCCTGGTGTTTGTTTCTGTTTGCAGATGTTCCTGGGGTGGGGGAACACATTTTATATTGTGATGGAGTGCGGCGAAGCGGTGTGCTGATTATTACCGTGCATGCAAAGGAGCACTGGGGAGCCCACAAGATCCCTGCATTTTTGGCTTGCGTACTATCTAGCGCCATGTTTCTTAGTTCCTTACATAACTGTAGTCTTTGCTCCTGGGCTGCCTTGCCTGAGCTTTGAACTCATTAGATCACCCTGCCAACGGGACTCAATAAGGATGACATCCATTGGGAGCCATGGGAAGTGATGAGGTTGGTGCATCGCTAAGTGGCAATTCTTCCCTATGCATCGGAATCCAGCCAGCCCCATGGCACTCTTCGTTAAAGGTGGGGTATGAATCTGTTAAAGGCTTCAGTGGAGCTAATCAAGTACCTAAGGTTAAGCACACACTGAAGTGTTCTGGATTGAGCCCTGAATGCATGCAACTGAAATGTAATAGTCACATGTACAATTCCATTCCTTAGCCATTGGATAGTTTTAAAAACAAAACAAAACTGGACAGCTGATTTGAGTAATTGAGAGGATGGCCCCTCCCCTGTGTACAGGAGCTTTGGAGTGGGGTATTGCTTTCATAATGACTTACTGCATCATCTTGTGAACTTCTGATTCTGCTCACATCCTAGCAGGATGATTACACTGGCTGCTGTAGTAAAACCACACTATCAGTTGTCTGATATTTGCATGTCTGTGGCTGCAGCTGGTTGTGGTGGGCCCTGTTCTGTATGTTTTTGTGGCGTTTGCTATAGAGTCACATGTGCTTTGTAATGCTGAGCTCCCAGACTCTAACTCAGGGACATAAGTTAAATTAAAGAATTACTCTTTGAAAATTTAGCAAACTATCCTAATAATACTAGCTGTATATAATGCTTTTCATCTTTAGATCTCATGGTGCTTTACAAAGGAACATGAGCATCAATACTTCCATTTTGTGAAGGGTGAATGAGGCAAAATTAAGTGACTGGCACAAGGTCACAACAGTCAGTGGCAGAGATGAGATTAGAACTCGGGTGTCCTCAAGCTCAGTTCAGTGCAGTGGCCTGTCTGCTGGATCAGGCTGCCCCTTATGGTTTCTGTCATGGAGCCATGACCCCATGATACTGCTAGTGTTGAAATTAATTATACACTGATGACCATAGGACCATTTGGGCTCAGAGGGACCTTTGCTAAATATGCTAATAAATTATATAAATAAATTATATTCTGTCAGGACTCAGAGTATCCTTTAAATATTTCCACTAATTGATTGTCTTGACCTTGAAGACTTCCAGTGATGTAACCGAACTATTTCCTTTGGAAGCATGTTCCATTGCTCTGCCTGATCTTATACTTGTAAAACTTTTCCTTTTATTTAAGCTAATTGTTCCTTTCTGGAATTTAAACTCATCATTTTTAGTCTCTATCTTTGATTAGCCAGAGCGATTGCCTCTCCTATTTGAGACACCAAGTACCGGTACATCAGTAGTTGCAAGTTGAACAAACAGAAGAAATAGTGTGTGCCTGTAAAACTGTAGACCCTCAGTGAAGATCATGTGTACTTCAAAAATCAGCTCTTTTGTTGCTGCAATAAAGGTAGATTTCTACAATGAGGCATCTGGTCTTAAGACTAATTTAATTTGCCTTTGGCTACAGTGCACATAATTTCCTTAATTCCCTGGTGAAGTACTGATCCAATTTGTATTAACCTGCACAAGTAATATTTTTAGACTCCCAATCTAACAGAGTAATGGATCAAAGTTTGTTTAATACAAGAATTTATAATACATGGATAGCACCCATGAGTACATGGAAAGGTAAAAATCTCATATTTCTCTCATGGAAAAGAAATATTTGAAGGCAACCCAAGGCCTTCTGCTGTAACACAAACTGCAGTAGTTCATTTGTGACTGTTTTAACTCAGCTGAAGTTTCTGGGCAGTCCTGTGAATTGCCAAGTAAAGAAAGCTGAGTCGAGTTGAAAACAAGTCTGTCAGAATCATACTGAATGTACTGGACACACTTGCTTATCCTACGCTGCACCACATGTTTGATCTATGTGACTAAAGATTCTACTTCCTTTCCCAAATCAGAAAAAAAATTAATTGAAATATATTGATAACAGCTGGGCAGATTATCTTCTCATATTGGAAAAACTTTTCCCTGCTACAAATGGATGCATTTCATTATTATGATGTACAAATCTGAAGATTTTTCTTCTAAACACAAATACTCTTCTGAGAATCTGGAGCCATGTTAAATTACTTAAAAGTGAACAAGAGGTCATCAAATCACTGCTTTTTTATATACAATATCTAAGAACTATAAATAAATGAGCTTATATAATAAATGCATGTATCACTTCATATTCCACATACTTGTGAGATTTTTAGGGCTGGATTTATGCATTATTTTGGTGTGTGGCACAGAATAGTAGCTCTCTAAATTTAATTATTTTAGTTGCCAAGAAACGAGCTAATAACCTAAACAAGTTCCCTGGGTCTTTCTCTAACTAACTGGGATTTTGACTATTTTAAGGGATGGTATGTATCTTACCAAAGTAACTTGGTAATGCTGGATGCAATGGTTTTAGAAGTGTGTGTGTTCACACACACTATTTCCATCTACAATCCCCAGAGGGGACAGGTGAGTTCTCCTACACTAGCCAGCAAAAGCATCCACATGTGGTTTTCTTTTTTTTCATAGAACTGGAAGGGCCCTCAAGAGGTCATCTAGTCTAGTCCCCTGCACTGAAGGCAGGACTAAGTATTACATAGACCATCTCTGACAGGTATTTGTCCAACCTGCTCTTAAAAATCCCCAATGATAGAGATTCCATCACCTCCCTAGACAATTTATTCCAGTGCTTAACCACTCTGACAGTTAGGAAGTTTTTCCTAATGTCCAACTTAAACCGCCCTTGCTGCAATTTAAGCTCATTGCTTCTTGTCCTTTCCTCAGAGGTTAAGAACAATTTTTCTCCCTTCTCCTTGTAACAACTTTTTATGTACTTGAAAACTGTTATCATGTCCCCTCTCAGTCTTCTCTTTTCCAGACTAAACAAACCCAATTTTTTCAATCTTCCCTCATAGGGCATGTTTTCTGGATCTTTAATCATTTTTGTTGCTCTTCTCTGGACTTTTTCCAATTTGTCCACATCCTTCCTGAAATGTGACGCCCAGAACTGGACACAGTACTCCAGCTGAGGCCGAATCAGCACGGTGTAGAGCTGAAGAATTACTTCTCGTTTCTTGCTTACAATACTCCTGCTAATACATCCCAGAATGTTTGCTTTTTTTGCAACGGTGTTACACTGTTGACTCATATTTAGCTTGTGATCTACTATGACCCCCAGATCCCATTCCACAGTACTCCTTCCTAGGCATTTTGTAGGTGTGCAACTGATTGTTCTTTCCTAAGCGGAGTACTTTGCATTTGTCCTTATTGAATGTCATCCGATTTACTTCAGATTATTTCTCTGGTTTGTCCAGATCATTTTGAATTTTAATGTTGGTGCGGTTTGCTGTGGTGCTATGACCCGTGTGATTTACTCTCAGAAATCTATGTCTAGCACTATTGTTTCTGTCTAGCCTAGAATGAGTGAGGCCACTTGAGTTGACTAACTTGAGGGAATTCTGTAGCATGGACATACACTGTATGTGATCACGTTGCTCTCTACAGACCATAGACTAAAAAGACTGTTGTATTACTGCTGTTGCTAACAGATGCTACTCTAGCGCTATTTGTAGTCCCTGTTGACTAGTGGAACTAGAGGTTCTGTCCTGATGCTACTGTAGACCTGGCTTGACATACGTTACTTGACACAAGTACCTTGCCTCACTTCTTAGTAGGCATGATGTGGAAGGTGAATGAAAGGTTAAGTTGTCGTAACAAGCAGGATGTGGGATCAGCTGGAACAGCTTGGTATTGGTAAATAATCCTAATGGTCAGATAGGATAGAGGTCAGATTGTGCATGGGCAGAGCATGCTGTACAGGGATTGGTTGTATATGTACACTTTGGAATGTGTATATATAGGAAGAAGATTTCTTTGTAACTTTGAATGTGTGTCATGCCCTATACCCACTCTCTCTATGCTCGAGTCTTATCAACTCCGTGTAGTTTCGCTGTTTGCCAAATAAAGATACCTGAGTGACGAAATCTGGAGTCAAATGAAATTCTTGAGAAGCCTAGTGGAAAGAGGTCTCAGAAGGCATCCCAAGAGCTCCACATGTAGTTTACCCGACAACTGTGGTGGCTCTGTATGTAGCAATGAAGCAACTCCTTTATACCAGGAGTTGGCAACCTTTCAGAAGTGGTGTGCCAAGTTTTCATCTATTCACTCTAATTAAAGTTTTGTGTGCCAGTAATACATTTTAAGATTTTTAGAAGGTCTCTTTATCTAAGTCTATAATATATAACTAAACTATTGATGTATGTAAAGTAAATAAGGTTTTTAAAGTGTTTAAGAAGCTTCATTTAAAATTAAATTAAAATGCAGAGCCCCCCTGGACCGGTGGCCAGGACCTGGGCAGTGTGAGTGCCACTGAAAATCAGTTTGCGTGCCGCAGGTTGTCTGCCCCTAATTTCCCTTCTTTTCTTTTCTGGGAACTTCCAAGAGAAGCTGTTTGAAGTACTATAACTCTCCTTTAGGGGGGTGGGAGTGAGCGAAGCAAAGACTTGAAGTCTTAGAACTTTATTTGGTGGAGTTTGGATCTGCAGATTTGAATATGCTGGTGGGAAGGTTCTTTCTTGGGGATGAGACTCAAACCCCACAAGAAGTTGCTGGCAGCTATGGCATCTTTTAAGCTTATATGCCAGACAATCACTGCTGAAGGTTCATCTTACTGGCCACTAATTTTTACATATATTACTAGACTCCTAATGAGGAAATACATTGTGATCCTGTATGAGCCTGTCCCAAGTTTTAAAAAAAACAAAGACAGACTCCATGACTTGTTGAGATGTTCAACAAATAGTGATAGGTAGAATTTACAGTTCAGGCAGCTCCCAGAAGCTAACTGTTTCTATTTATTTTTTCTTTTTTTCCATCAGTTTAAAACCCAGGAAGCTTCCAGAGATCCTTTCTCTGTTGTTCTATGGTGTATAACTGCATGTTTCAATCATGGATCTCAGTGAAAGATTTGGAAATGGAACGGGGCTGCTGCAAATCCATTGTGCTTGTGGGTTGGGTACTTTTAGAGAATGCTAGCTTACATCAGAAATAAAGTACCTGCTTCTGCTAAGTGATAGGAATTTTGAGGCTAGATAGTGATCTGCATGTAAGAGGATTAATGAGGACGTTTATGCTTCAGTTCACTGTAGCAACATTGGATGGAGTGGTTGTGTGTGGGTTTTTGCTAACCCTGTTCAGCAATCAAGGGGAAAGTTATTGGCATAGATTCAGCAAAGCAATTAAGGACATGCTGACATCACGTTGACTACAGTGAAACTTAAGCACGTGCTTAAAGCTGTGGTTAACTGCTCTGTGATGTGAGACCTTCATCTGCTGCTTGATTTTAAATGGAGAACTTAGTCCTTATTTTGGGAAACGTTGCATTAGGTGCCAGTTTGCATTAACAAAAGATTTGCACAGTTCTTAATGTTGAAAAATCAGCAGTAATTTCAATGTGAGTTTAATAGCATTTCCTGTCTCTTGGAAATGGTGTTGGAAAGGCCCTTGTAGGATTGTGGGCCACCATTATAAATATGTTTAATCATCAGTACAGAACTGTATCCCTGAGATGTTCTTGCAGGATCTAGAAACCTTTGCTGCATATACAGACAACATTAATGAGCAAGTGAGACAGGACAGGCTGCAGGTGGATTAGGACCAGTTTTTTAAAGGTATTCAGGTGCCTAACTCCCACTGAAATCAAACTATGTAGAATCACTTCTACAGCTTAGAGCAACACTACTATTCAGGCTTTGTTTTCAAGCAATTTACTGATGCTATGTCTGCTGTTACATTAACCCCCCCAAAAAAGCAACCTTGTACTTGATGGACTTCTCCACAAGGCAGGCTGCAGTACTGCTGTAAGAATGGTGCCAGGCTGATCTCGGCAAGAGTAGCTGGGAAGTGGGACACAGCAATGGTATCTGGTTCCATTTCTAATTAAAAAACAAACAAATCCACAATTAAAATGTAAAAATAACTGCTGGATTTGCTCCCCCTGTTATTAAACATTGCCTGGAAGGAGAGACTCCACCTTTCAGAGCATGGGCCACACAATGGTTACATTTCCTGCTTCTAAGAAGCAAAGTGGCTATGAGGCTAAAAACAATGGGTTATAAACTCAACCTCTGTAGTTCATTTAGATTGTGTTTCCCAAAGGTTGGAAAGCTGAGCTTGCACACCAGGAAATACACCGATCATGCCCTCCCCCTATCCTTGTTGCATTTTGTTGTGCCGTGTGTTATGAAGGCCTGCCCATCTTAATGTGCACATCTGTTGCACCCCCACCTGGGCTTTTGTGCTCCTTCCACTTTGGGAAATACCGGGGAAGCGTTTCATAATATGATACGTCCTTTTATTTCTTGCATGCTTTGAGCTGCCAATGTTCATTAGCTAAATGTGAACTATCCTGACTGGTATCTGAGTTAGCACCCATTGAAATGAGCAAGGCAGTTCATACGTCAGAGCTATTGTTTTAGGCTCTCTGCAAAGTCAGGAAGACCTTGCTTCATCAGCTATTCACTCCATGTACGGAAGATTTTCTTTGCAACTGTAACAACTAGAGCCTTAATTTTTTAAAAATGAAAATGGAGACACTGGAAAATAATTAGTGTGTCTACACCTCTACCCCCAGCTAGTGATTTGACCCATACTTTGGGAAGCACTAGTCTAGTCCCTTGAGATTTCTTGCAAGCATACAACTAGCTGTTTAAAAAAAAAAGTTATATGTAGCCCCAGTGCTGCTGTGTGTCAGAAGGGAAAACAGCGCACAGATGCTTTCTCATGATGCTAGATGATTAAAGAGCTTCCAAAAAGGACCTGCCATAAAGTGCCCAGAAGACCCCAACAGTTTGACAATCTGTATCATCCCCTGTATCCGTCCGGCTTCTGCCACCATCCTGGTACAAGTTAGCACTGGTCGACTCATGTAATCGTTTGTGGTTAAGATACTTGTGATAGTCCATAAAGGTGCAGCATTCCCATGTCACCTGAGAAACATCTTGCACATTGGAGATCATCAGTCTGATTTTAAACTGGAAGGTGTAGGGTAGAGGATATCTTTTTCTCTGGTATTTTTCCTCCTTTCCTTTGCAAAGGGATCAATTCCACCTCCATCTGAAGTCTGTGGCAAAACTCCTATTGTCTTCAGTGGTAGAATGATCCAGGCCCATAATCTGTCTCATCTCCTACCAATGAAAAAGGAATTGTTTAGTGTCTGTCAGTAGTTACTTTCTCCCAAACATTAGTCCCACCTCCCCGCCCCGGGTATTTGAAGAGCCTTTTATTTTTGACAGCAGTGCTGTATGTCAGTAATAGTTAACAAGAGCTGGCCAGGCTCTAAGGCTGAGAGTTTTTCAAAAGTGCCCAGTAACTGAGTTGGGTCAGTTTTTGGATGCCCAACTTGAGAAACTCTGAAAGTTGGCCTGATTTGCAGAAAGTGCTGAAAATCTCAAATCCCTTTTTGCTTTTGAAAGTCTTGGCCAACATTTGAAGCACTGTCAATGTTTCACTGCTTCAGAACATGTTCTCTCAATCGTCTCAATTTGCTGCTTGGGACTGTAAGAGGATTCTCTTAGGTAGAAACTGTCTCTGACTATGCTAATTAAGTACTTAACAGACAAATATTCAGTTGACCATTATTTGAACTGATTCAGCTGTCGTTCTTTATGACTCACATCTGCCATAATGCCCACAAGAAGTGAGCCATCCAACTCAATTTAAAGTTTTCTTTGACTTTTAATGTGTCCCTTAAGCTAAAAAACACCTTAGTTTTAAAAGCTATGACTTTGCCCATTAGGAACGCAACCTTATGATTGTGCCCAGTGTTTCTCCTCTGTTTTGTTCCCCGTTGGTTGCACAGGATCCTTGCTCCAAAGATCTTTAATCTATTACATTGAGATGCTGGGTGTGCTTCGCACTATAAAGGAACTCAATAATAGTGTTAGCAAAGAGTCCTGTGGCACCTTATAGACTAACAGACATTTTGGAGCATGAGCTTTCGTGGATGCATGTTCTAAGCAGTTGGACATGCCATAGTGATGGGGGGGGGACGTGCATTTTGAAGCTTGAGTTTTTCTCTCTTTTTTTTTACTGGAAAATACTAAGTATCAATAAGACTGCGATGAGTACTCATGAATCTCCTTGCGTGACTCTATCTCTATCCCTCTTAGCAGCAAGATAGCATCACCCAGGGCCTGGCATTAAGAACGGTGCTTGCTTTCTTGCTGTCAGTAGTCTTTTAAAGACAATTTAGTTGAACTGCACAGATTTCTTAGTTAGTGGAAGAGAGGATGCATTTAAGTAGAGAGTTGGATGAACTGATATTTTCCTCGATACAACTTTTATTTATTGTTCTAAACCCAGATGGATTTCTCACTTGGGTAACGGACAGTAGACCTATTATACGTTCTTTGCACATATCTGCCAGCTCACTGTAAATATAGTTCCTTTGGGTGGGGCCAGTCAGCTGCAAAGGAATAATAATTTAGTTCATCTGTTTTTTGTCAAGAGTTTGTTTTTGAGCCTTTCAGGATCTCTTCCTGGAGTTCTGCTAAGAAGAATATTTGAATGAATGTTTCACTGTATTGCCCTCTTCAGGGGATGAGAAAGGTATCTTTCTTTGAAATGGTATTGCTGCCATTCTTGGTGCCAGCTGCATGAAGGAGAAGGAATGTCTGTCAAGGGAGTGTCCTCTAACAGTTAGCTGCAGGGACGCGGGAGACAAGATTCTTCACTTCTGTTCTTAGCTCTGTCTGACTCAGGTCAGGCCTGCCCTTGGAAGGCATTGGTATATGGGTGTACTAGACTAGCAAAGCGCTTTTCATGCGGCTCCATCATCCGTCCTTGAGCAAAATAAGCTATACCAGCAAATGTGCAGTTTTCCCAGTATAACTGTTTACACCAGGGGTTTTGCCAGCACATGTATGTCCATCACAAATCGCATCCCTGATGGGCAACAACTCTGGCAAAAGTTTGTAGACCCGGCCTCATTGTATTCATTCCTCTGTGTCTCAATTCCTCCCCTCCCCCGGGGCATAATACTTACCTTAGAGATGTTGAAAATACTTTGAGAACATCAGATGGAAATGATCTCATTGCAAAGTATCATTGCTCGCTTTTATGACATTGTAGCTGAAAACTGAGGACAAGAGGGTTTTAGCCTTGATGGCAATGGGTGCGTTATCCTTGAAACACATATGGTCCACCCAGACCAAGTACCCTACAAGAGTTACAAATCAAGAAGGGCTTTCTTACCCTCCATTTGTCGTACAAAATACTTACGTCAGCCAAGCTCATTGCACATGCCAGAGGCTCCTTGCAATCTCTCCATTCCCCCCACAAGCTCCCTATTTGTCCCCTCCCATATGCCACTATTTCAGGGACTCCTTGCACCTTCCCCCACTGCCATATATCAGGTGTGTCTCCATGTCTCCCATTTCTTCCTTGCTTCTCCTTGGCAGGGTCCACGTTTCCCCTTCCCCGCTCACTGTTTCTTGTTTCTCTCAGGGAGATAAATTGTTCAGGGTTAACATTCATGGTGGGCAGTGCTGTTGGGGAGATCGGCAATTGGCAGGTATCCTTTATGTTGGAAGGTGCTAATAGCTGCACCAACTGGTTCTTTGATCTATAGACAGGTGAGACCTGATGAAAGCTGAGGGCATCTGCTAACCCGGCACCAGGGCTCAGTTCTTCCCCTACTGGTATTCCGATTTTTCACAGAAATCAACAGGGTCCTGCCCATAAATGCCTAGAACATTCTCTAAAAGTATGGGCTTGATTGGAGGGGTTGTTCACAAGTTACCGTATTACATCCAAACAAAGAGAAGCCATCGAGTCAGGGCCTCACCAGCTCGGCCAGCTACATACGGTTCAAAAAGAGGGGCCTGTCTGAGACCGAACAGATACAGTCGCTGATTCAGAAATTTCATAGGGGTCAAAAACAGGAAATGGAGGAAAAAAACTTGAGGGGGATAGAAATCAGATAAAGGAGTGGATACAAGCCTGAGCTAGTGGTAGCTTTAATAAAGTTGGCGACCTCTCTTGTATCCCACATTATGATACATCACAGGCTTGAGGTTTGTAGCTAGGGCCCTACCTAATTCATGGTCGTGAAAAATGCGTCATGGACCATGAAATCTGGTCTTTTGTGTACTTTTACCCTATACAATACAGATTTCACAGGGGAGACCAGCGTTTCTCAAACTGGGGGTCACAAGGTTATTTTAGGGGGCTCGTGATATTGCCACCCTTACTTCTGCGCTGCCGTCAAAGCTGGGTGGCCGAAGATCAGCAGCTGTTGTCCGGGCAGCACAGAAGTAAGGGCGGCAATACCATACCATGCCATCATTACTTCTGCACTGCTGCTTCCAGAGTTGGGCGGCCAGAGAGTGGCGGTTGTTGATTGAGGGCCCTGTTCTGCAGGCAGCAGCACAGCAGTAAGGGTGGCAATACCATACCATGCCATCATTACTTCTGTGCTGCTGCTGACGGCGGCTCTGCCTTCAGGGCTGGGCTCCTGGCCAGCAGTCGCTGCTCTCCAGCTGCCCAGCTGTGCTGCTGCTAGCAGCAGCGCAGAAGTAAGAGTTGTAGTACCACAACCCCCCCGCTACAATAACCTTGCAACCCCTCCCCCTCTCCGCCACCAAACTCCTTTTGGGGTCAAAACCCCTACAATTACAAGACCAGGAAATTTCAGATTTAAATAGCTGAAATCATGAAATTTATGATTTTTTAAATCCTCTAACCACAAAATTGACCAAAATGGACCATGAATTTGGTAGGGCCCTACTTGTAGAACATGGGGAAAGTCAACTCTCTTCACCTGAAAGGGAAAAAACAGCATTGGTAATGGGCAGTACTTGTACTCGGGCACCCTGGCATGCTCCGGTGATAAGAGGAAGTCTCCTAGTTAGCTTTAATATCTGCATACATAGAGATTAGCATATGTACAGAGAATTTATACCGTGTTCCCCTACATGTTTTTCCCTTACAGGAAAACCAAGTGCACAGAACTTGGGGAGACGACAGGAGAACACACACAAAGATGCTGCTGAAATGCGTCTGAGCCATAGATTGTGGTTTCTGCCACAGTTAAACAGGTATGATTCAGCTGAGTGTATTCTGCATACCTTTAGTGAACGTATATTTATCTGTCATGCATTATGTTCCATTAGTTAGAAATCCTGATGCAGAGAATCTGAATGGCCGTGACTGCAGGCTGTGGAATGATTTCCATCCAAGATTAGACCCTTTCTTGACCGTCGCTGTACCTTGAGATTTCAGACCTCAGAACCTCCAAGTCTACCATTGCTGTGCTGTGTAGTTTATTTTAGGGCTGCTGTATTTTGATTAGTCCATTCTCAGGTGTCCCACTGCCATTTAGGATCTGGTTTCTAACATGAGAGTGACACAGTACGTCGCTTCTGTGCTTATGCACTGACGGCAATGTTTAGAATTTTGCTCAAAAAGCCAGTGCCCACCTGGTAGGAAATTATCTTAATTTGACAAAGCCACAGACAAACATGGTGACATGTCAGCTTTTGGTTAAAAATAATGGCAATGTAAATTTTAAAATGTGAACCATTTCCTTCTCAATAGCAAAGTAAGTTTTGCTGGAGGATTAAGCTGCTATTCAGGCCCAGGTTGCATTTTAAATGTTGCAGATTTCTGAGCATCTTCTAATGGGGAGTTTTCGAAACATCAAAGCCCAAACTTTTGGGCATGGCTACACTTGCAGATGTAGAGCGCTGTGAGTTAAAGGAGCCCTTGGAGAGCACAGTAGGGAAAGCGCTTCAATCTGTCCACACTGATAGCTTCAAGCGCACTGACGTGGTCACATTTGCAGCACTTGCAGCAGCATTGGGAGTGGTGCATTATGGGCAGCTATCCCAGCATGCAAGTGACTGCAACTTGATTTTCAAATGGGGTGGAGTGTGGTGAAGTGTGACAGGGAGTGTGTTGTGTGTATGTGGGGGAGAGAGAGTAGGTTTTTGTGGCGCTGAGTGTGTCAGCATGCTGTCTTGTAAGTTCAGAAACCCACCCACCCCCCGCCTGCCTCTCTCTCACTCACTCGCTCAAAGCAAACAGTAAATGTTTGCTTTTTCTCAGAGCTGGTAAGCAGCCGGCTTCTCTGAAACGGAGCTTTGAAAGGGCATTTCCTGCAGCCAATTTCACAAAAATGACAAGTGGCCACTTGAGTTAAGGGGATTATGGGCTGTTTCTGGAGGCTGATCAGAGCGCAGTAATGCAACACCTCGTTCACACTGGTGCCGCGGCGCTCTAGTGGGGGCGCCTCAAACGTTATTCCACTCACCAAGGTGGAGTACCAGCAGCGCTGTAGCCGCGGAGTCAGAGCGCTCTATGTCCCTTGCCAGTGTGGACGGGATAATGTGAGGTAGGGCGCTCGGGGTTGCTTTATTGCGCTGTAACTCGTGAGTGTAGTCCAGACCTTCATGACTAGTTCCCCTCACTTTTGGCAAACAAGTCAAATATCATAGAGGCTTTTATTTTTGTCATCTGTATTGACTAATATGATGCAAGTAAGAGCATAGTTTGTTGTTGCTCCTTCTTCTCCCTCCTTATCTTATCGGTGTGTTTGGTTGAAATTGACGAGCAGTAACACAAAGTGACCCAGAGTACGGAAATATCATAAAATGGGCCTGTATTATATTTTCATGGTGGGTTTTTTTCTTCTGAACAACTTGTTGTAAATAAAAAAAAAATCTACTGAATTTATTTTCAGGAATTAAACTGTTTTTTGAATGAACATCTTAAGTCTTCCATTAAGTATAGTTCTTTGCTGTGTGAGCTGGTACACATACTCAGGAAAGATGAGCTCCAATAAAGACTTGGGTTGTTGGATGACGTAGGCCAGCGTTTTTCAAACTTCGAGTTGTGACCCAGTACCGGGTCGTGGCATGTCAGGCACTGGGTCACTCTAGTCAGCACTGCCTCCCTGCTCCGACATCACGGGTGCAGCCGGGGTGCAGAGTCAGGCTTCTGAAGCAACCAGAAGCAGATCCGGCTCCTAGGTGGAGGCACGTAAGCGCTCTGCGTGGCTTTTCCCGCAGACACTGCTCCCCCAGCTCCCCTTGGCATGGTCCTTGGTGCCAGGACAGGTGGGAAGCCTGCCTCTGTATCCTGGCTGCGCTGCTGACTGGGAGCTGCCGGAGGTACGTCCACGCCCCAACCCTGTGCCCCAGCCCTGAGCCCCTCCCAAACTCGGAACCCCTTCCTGCACCCCAAATCCCTCATCCCTAGCCCCCTCCCACGGCCTGCACCCCCAGCCCAGAGCCCTGACCCCCTCCTGCACCCCAGCCCCCTGCCCCAGCCCTGAGCTCCTCCCAAACTCGTAACCCCTTCCTGGACCCCAAATCTCTCATCCCCAGCCCCATCCCACAGCCTGCACCCCCAGCCCAGAGCCCTGACCCCCTCCCGCACCCCAACCCCTTGCCCTAGCCCTGAGCGCCCCCCAAACCCAGAATCCTCTCCTGCACCCGAAACTCCTCATCCCTGGCCCCAGCCCAGAGCCTGCACCCCAGCCCAGAGCCCTGACCCCCTCCCACACCCCAACCCCTAGCCCTGAGCCCCCCCAAACCCAAAACCCCCTCCTGCACCCGAAACTCCTCATCCCTGGCTCCAGCCCAGAGCCTGCACCCCCAGCCCAGAGCCCTGACCCCCTCCTGCGCCCCAGCCCAGAGCCCCACACCCCAAACCTCTCATCCCCAGCTCCGTTGGGTAGTACGCATCAACAGTTTTCTTCAACTGGGTTCCCAGAAAAAAAGTTTGAAAACCACTGACATAGGCTGTAGGACTGGATTTTCAAAAACACCTCTGTGACTTAGGAGCTATTGAAAGCCAGTGGGACTAGTGCATTTAGGCACTTCCTGAAAATCCCATCCATTCAAATTATCATATGTAAATTAAATAGAGCAGGTCACCAATTGGCAAGTGGAACGAGAGTAATATCCGAACAAGAGAGGCTAATAAAAAGATGCATAACACAGTGTGATTCGTTAAAAACTGGCATATCAGGAGATCTGCACTGAGACTGTTAGTAGAATCTTCTATCACATAATGTTTCACATAATCCCCAAACAACTTCCCTCTTCACATGGCCATTAGTACAGCCTCAAACTGCAGTACTCACTTCCAGTATCCAACAAATGGCTATTATGCACAGAATGCTTAGTTATCTATACTCCTCTGTTATTGAAGTTATTTCCTCTAATTTCGCAGTAGAAAGTGTGAACAAAAACATTCATAAAAGTAGCTGGTAAATGATGAACATTTTGTTATTCTTCCAGGTGCTGTGTTATTTGCAAACTACTTTGTCAATGAGGGAAGAAACTGATTGGGAATTTAAAGCGCGAACTAGGTCATAATACTGTTCAACATGCCCAAAGGGGTGCCGAAGGACCCAGAGATAGCTGACCTGTTCTACAAAGATGATCCTGAGGAAATATTTGTGGGTTTACATGAAATTGGACATGGAAGTTTTGGAGCAGTTTACTTTGTAAGTATATTTGTTCACCCACATGTCTCCAAAGAAACACTTGTCAAAACGTGGGACTTTTAGAAGTGACTCTGATACAAAGTTATGAGGGTCTTACATACACTAGCTTCCTCTCAGTACCCCTGTGAGATAAATCTACGATAGAGACATCTCTTAATCTACTGCTGAAGTGCAGCTGTTTCTGAGGTGAAGCCCAACCTCACTGTATCAATGCAAGGCATTTAATACACAACTGCTCGTGGTGTGAAGGGAGTGCTGAATCTGGTTGAAGATGAAGGACAAATTTAGTCAGGCAAAACATAATCCACCAAGCTAATTTTTATCAGAAACACCAGGATCTAACATCATTGTCCTTGTGAAAAGTGTCATGGATTCTTTAATGACCATAAATGGCTTGAATTTGTTTTCTATCTTACTTGCTTTTTGTGTTTCTAAATTGCCTGCAAATTCATGGATCCCAGGAACTGATGAATTCAACAGGCAACTGAAGCTAAAAGCCATTTTCAGTAGTAAATGGGTCCCATGACTGCTGGCCTAGAATCTTCACTGAGTCAGTAGGAAAAACAAAGATATTGCGGAGCTCCTCTGTGGCATTTCTCTACTGCTCCTAACATTAGAGAGAGTGAGATGCTCATATCACCGAAAGCATTTGAAAGGGTCATCCTGCTTCCCTTCCTGCCGTAGCACTTGTAGCTATAGCAGAATCTATGTGAAACAGTATTAATGGATGATGATAAATATCCACATTAACTGATTAAATATCATGGCAGTATTAATTTAGAGAAGCAATTTTAAAAAGAGCTTGTTCAAAAAGTAACTAAAGTTGAATCACTGATGGTGCCCGTGATAAATTAAGTTCAACATCTTTGTGGGAGCAATTTTACCAAAACAGGGCACTGTAACGCTGAGTTTCAAAAAGCAAGAATTAAAAAAATAAGGAAGATAGAGAAATTAAACACACAAGTTAAGATAGACCCTTTGATTTAAGCCTGGGAGCTAATGAGAAATATTGTAACAGATTCCTGGGAAGTATGGATAGCCCCAACAAAAAAGGCAAGGAAAAACTGGTTAAATGGCACCTCATTCAGAAAATGGCTTCAACTGAATGACATTTTCATTAGAAAGGAACATAAGTGAAGACATTCAGAAGTGATGGGTGACTTTGGGTGCCACGCTTGAAACACGTTAAATGGGCCCAATTTTCAGAGCATCTGGTCTCTGAAAATTAGTCCTCTTTAAGGTATCTCATGTTGTGCTTCAAAATCACTCATCAGTTTTGAAAACCTTGACCATAACCTCTAATAGATAAAAAGTAAAGTTGGAAGAGCAAGTAGCCAAACATGTAAAATCAAATAAAAAGGAAATTATTAAGGTCTGTGGAAGCTTGTGAGGGAATTTGTAGGTTTGCTAAGCCGCCATCATGGACCAAAGGGGGCAGCCTAAATAGTCTTTGTATTGCATTAGTCTTCATCATAGGGTATGCTGGGGAAATACTGGTTCTTTTCTGGTAATATGGAACTGACTGAGTGTTGCAACAACTAATAAAATAGCAACATGTCACCCAGTTTACATGGAATTCACCCAAAAATTCTGAAGATCTTAAGAATCTGATACTGGCAGAGGCAGGATTCTGGAGTAGATGAATCAATGGTCTGATCAGGTATGACACTACCTATGTACTTAGTGCTTGAAACTAGAATGTACAAAAACATTAGAAAATATACTGAGTAGGGAATAATCCTGCGTCGATAGAGAGAGACTCTAACAGGTGTTCTCCAGCAGGAACTTCTGTGATTCTGTGGACCCACAACATGAGTTCACCTTTGGAAAATGCCCTTCTGGAACTCCAATAAATATACCTTTACTCCTTTGCAAATTGTTTCCCTTCCATTCAGTTCTCAAAACCTCTGCCTAAAGACTTGTCATATTTGCCTATTACTCTTCGTATTGGAAGGACAGTTGTTGCTCAATGGTTTGCCTTTCTCTTATTGGCCCAGTTTTCCACCCCATCTGTATAACTTTTTTTGCTGTTTTGTCCATTGAAACAACTTGGGGAGACATCTCAATGCATGGGAGTGCACATATAGAACTGAGAATTAATGTAGGATGATAAATGTGACCGCTTGGAGGGAAATAGCTGCAGAGATCTATCTCTTCATTTTGGATGCACTTTCTTACAGCTGTAGAGTATGACTAGTTCTGTGTTGGTGCTTTTGTTGAGCTATCTAACTGTCATTATCTGTACAGGCAAAATTACTGAGCAGTGCTCTGTTTTTAAGCATGATTGTCTAGTGCAGTGTGTGTGTTTAGGCACAATTGATTGGCTAGTTTTCTGCGTTTATTTTGTTTGATCTTTTTATTTGAGTTAGTACTCTCACCATTATATTCATCCAAGGCATTGATCTGTTTCTTTTCATAATAATGATGGCATTTGAATTCCATAGCCCTCCTGTGGGCACTTAACTTCAACAGAACATTTGTGATAGTATGAATTTTGTTCATTCTGCTTTGCTATCTACTTTTGACTATTATCAATATTTTTTTCCCTAGTGAACTGAATAAAGGCTAAAATATTCCTAGCCTCATTTTGTCACCAGGTTTCAGGGTTTATGCACCTTCACCAAGCAATTTTATATTTTCATTCAAAAAGATCATTTTCCTCAATAACCTTAGGCTAGTTAAACACTGCACCATGAAATAAAGTGGTGGATGGTATTTGACAAAGCAAATGAGGGGGTATTAAAAGCTATGTTCCGTGAATAATTCACTTGTGATCTGGCAGAGTCTTCACAAATGATCTGCTAAAGGCAGCAAAACATGCTTGAGATCTTTAATGGTGAATCAGGATCTCAAGTGGTCAGAGCTACAGCTTTTCATCTTATCCAAAAGCTGTTTCTTCTGGCTTTCCTTAATTCATTGGATGAGGACTTCATGCTTCTGACAGTAGAACACAATTTACCTATTCTATTGTGCCAGACATTAGTCTAAATCCATTAACTCTCTTAAATAATTCTCTTGGTATTTATATTGGCCCAGTGTAGCACTATTTTTCCTTGAAGACACAGTCTGCATTACAAAACATCTTGGGGGATTCATATTTTTCTGAAAGAACATTACTTGTCCACACAAGTGAAACACTGAGTTTGTTATGCCTCCCTTTTAACTTATCACAAATTCGGAGCTTTCAGCTGTTGCCAGTCTTGTTCTTCACATTTCCAGTGGTTACAGAGATAACAGCATTTAACCACGTTTCAGACTAAATTGTTCACTTTCTCTATTTGACTCTTTCGGAGAGCTCAAGGTGGCTTGTTGCCAGTCCAGGCAAATAGATCATTTATTTTGGAGCCATGAGTTTTCAAGCTTCAGTCAACTATTCTTTTGTTATGCAGGCTAAAGAAAAGTAGAATTTTCATAAACCCAATGGCTTTGATAATGAAAATATTTAATATGCAGTTAGCTCACAACATATGGTCTAATATCTTGCTTGTTCCCTTGAAATAACATTAAACATTTGACCTACACTCTCAAAAGGCAGGAAATTTATGCTGTTTTTGAAGTGTTCTCCTGAGCCTTCCTTGTGCTGCCTAGGTACAATATTTGTAGCATGTGAATAAAAATCACCTGAAATTCAGAGTCACCTCTCATTATTTAGAGGTCCAATCCTGCAACGTACATTGAGCATCCCTGCCTCAAGCTGAACTCCCTGGGTGCTGAGGGCGCTTGACAACTTGCAAGATCTTTTAAAACTCGGCCAAGTGTTAACGACTATGTGGTAGGGCATGATCCTTTGCTGGCCAAGGGGAGGCGGTGTAACAACTGAATACAGCGTTCATCTCCAACTGCTGCGATTCTGGCACCAAGCCCTTTTCATTTAAAAAAGCTTTACATTGTTACTAAAATACCTCTATTCCCCCACCTCAAAGCCCTAGGGTCATGTGCAGTGCTACTAACACATGATACAATTGACGCATAATAAAATCTCCCTCAACATTTAAAACAAAGCCAGTGAAGGGGACTGGAAGCAGTGGGAGGGAGGAAAGGGGAATACGTATTGGGCCAACGTTGATCTCTCTTGATTGTCAGGCCTTCCAGGGATAAAACAGAGTTCTCTTGGAAACTGGGGAGAGAGGGATTGAGATGGGTGCGAGGAGTTCCATACCCATATATCAACCACCGTAAAGGCACACGTGCCTGCTGGCCTTGCCTAGACCAGTGAAGTTCTCCAGAAGGTGACCTGTGGGCTCAGCTACCCTTCAGAGAAGGCTTTCATATTGTCCCACAGCTACCAATTCTGCAATTTGCTGGGGATGGTGGGTGTTCCAAGGAGTCCAGGGAGAATGAAATATTAGCTAGGCCAATCCAACAGAAGAACTGCAACTCATTCTCTTTGTGTTAGCTGGGGCCTGGTGGCTGCTGGGCCAGCATGAATTGTGCTTTGCCAAGTTGCTCTGCAGTTCCCAGAGACCTGATCCTGATACTGTTAGAGTCAGTAGCGAAGGTCTCACTAGGCGTGAGTTGGGTACCAGGTTTGCACTGTAACAGAGCTGTTGCTGATACCCAGAAGCAGGTAAGGAGGTAGCTTGGAATTGGACAGGTGGATGAGCCAGTGTTGTAGCTGGGGTCCAAATGATGATATCCTGAATTTGAGTCCAGAGGAAGGGAGTCTCTGAAGCACGTGAGCTTGCCAGTATGTGGGATAAGAAGGGAAAACCTGGACTTACACCAAAGGCACATCTGACTCCATAGGAAAAAATTCTGATTTAATTTCTTTCTCTTTCCTCTTCTCCAGGCCACACATTCCCACAGTAATGAAGTGGTGGCGGTCAAGAAAATGTCCTACAGTGGGAAGCAAACGAACGAGGTAAGATAGATCGAGCTAGTTTTTCACGTGAACTCTGTGCACAGCAGCCATATAAACCTGTCCAGAGAAGTTAGCGGGGGATTTCCTTTGGCCCTGGCAAACCAGATTCTTTAATGCATGTAATGGTCACTCACTTCATAGGAAAGGCAAATGCATGAGTGTGAATTCTGGCAAACGGTCGGTTTTAATGAAGTCAGGGTGAATTCAGGAGGGATTGTGTGGTTGTTACTTCAGTAGCATCGGCATCAGAAGCACATCAGAGCCATAGCTATTGCAGTGCTACGACACCAGCCAGAAAGGGCAGCTTACTTGCATCACAGACTCTGAAGCTGAACAAATGGTTTCTGCAGTTTTACGGAATCCCTCCCTGAAACCGGTCTCACTTCAGTTGTTGCTTTCTTGGGTGATCTTCTCTTATAAAGCTTGCTACTTCGGTAGACGTCATCTAGCTGGATTGATGGGTAGACTTGCAGTAGAGAGCGGGCTTCTGTGCTATTAATAAGGAAGAGGCAGCTTCAGATGTTTTTTCTAATCTGTTGAGTTGGTCTCCAGCATGTGCGTTACCTATTACCTCTGACATTTCAAATGTCAGTGTGCCTTTTATTACATTACAGAAGGAACCAAAACCAGTTAAAGTTACAGCAGACTTCTCACACCTCTAGCCTTCATGACAGATTTCAGTTACTGCTGTCTGGTTTGGAAGCACTGGTTTCGTAATAAAACCTGAGAAAACTTTGCACTTCAAATACAAACTGTAGAACAGTATCAGTGTTTTTTGAGAAACGTTTACTGCAGATAAAATAACTCTCTCAATAGTATTGTGGGAATCCTAAAGTTGACCTTAATAGTCAAAAAGAGCAAAACTTATCTAACTTGTCATCATACAACATGAACCTAGACAACAACAAGACAATCAGCTCTTGCAACTGTTGATTCAGGGTGGGACTGTACTTGAGGTTTGGCATATGGAGAGAAGGCTGAGTATAAAATAAACCCTGAACTGGTTATCTCTAAGTCAGTCATGGAGGGATAAAATAAATGTACCTGTCATTGGCCAGTTGCTGGATAACCGTGTGGTTTATTTAAAACCTTCACCAATTTGATAAAATTGACTCACAATGCATTAAATATAATCACTTAACAGCTGGCATGATTTGAACTAGGATGATTTCAAAGGTCAATGATTAGAAGTGACACCACCTTTGGGGAATTTTTTTTGCTTCTGTATAAGATTAACAGAGCTAGATTGCCCTCTCCGTTCGCAAAGAGAGGTTTTGAAAGCCTTCACCCACTTCCTGGTATCAGTCTTGTAGTTCTCCTTATGATAGGCAGGTCTTCCCAGTGAGTAATTTAAACAATGAAAGGGAAAGATGAGGTGGTAGCAACAGAGGGGTAGGGCTGGTGTTAATTGGAAGGCTGGGAAAAGGAGAGAAAATGGGATGATTGTTCTCTTGACTTTCTCAGATAGTAAAATTGTCTCATGATTGCTTCCCAAATCTGCAGTAATACCTGATTGTGCTGCAGTAGCCGCAGATTGTAGTGGAGAATGCAAGATGAGGGATTGACGTAAGGATGAATTCCTTCTGTTTTGTTTTCAATAGAAATGGCAGGATATCATCAAGGAAGTCAAGTTTCTGCAGCAGCTGAAGCACCCCAACACCATAGAGTACAAGGGCTGTTACCTGAAAGAGCACACTGCCTGGGTGAGTGAGAGCCATGTGGCATTTACAGCTCTTCCCGGGCAGGACCGCTTGCCCTTAGGTGCCTGAATGTCTGGTAAATGATCCTGTCTGTCCACACAACACTGAATACTTAATATTCCTTGTAGTCTCTTTCATCTTGAAGGATCCTCAAAGTGACTTACAAGGGGAGTGGAAATTCTGGACAAGGACACTGGGGCAGATCCCTGCTTTGTTAGTTCATGCAGATCGGCCAGGGCATTTAGTTTCATAATAAGAGTTCCTCCAACATCCCCTCACAGACATCATCATCGCAGGTAGCTAATCTGCTTCAGAAAAGCGAAGGGTTTGGTTGACTGCTGGGATTTGACTGGGTGATCCAAGGGGCTGCAGATAATTTGAACTTGATCCCAGAATCCTCATTTAGCTCATTCGTTTACTGTAAGGTAGAATTTGTTGGAGTTGTTTTATTTATTGTCTCCCTATCATATTTCTTGCTACTCAAGGGTTTCATTGCAGTTTCTCAGCCTTCAGCCCAAACCTCTTTTATTTGTGATTATGTAGCATCTTCTCCAAAGCCCATTGAAGTCAGAGTCTTTCTGTTGAATTCAGTAGACTTTGGATCAAGCCCATCCATCATTTGTTGATGTCCATGCCCAAAGGCCTTTACATTTTATAGTTTCTCAGTACTGAAAGCCCAATCTTTTATTGTAGGGTCTTTAAAACAGTAACCCCTGTACACATGACTGCTTATAGTGGTAAAATCTATCCTAACCTTTACAGAAGTCAGTGGGGTGATCCAGCGAATTACAGACCCTTACATCAGTGCTTGGGATATTAGTTGCAACTATTACTAATTAAAAATAAAATAATGCCTAGAAGAACATGCTATGATAGGATCCAACTGGCATGGCTCTGCAAAGGAAAATCATTCCTCTCACTCACTTATTAGGTCTCTTTGAACATGTCCATAAAGTAGTGGATGAAGGAGGACCAGGTAGTTCACTTAGCTTTTCAAAAGGTCTTTGATAAGGACTTTCACAAGAAGCTACTACAGAAACTTAGTAGTCATGGGGCAAGAGGCAACATTGTCATGGATCAAAAACTGGCTAAGAGAAAAAGAGAGGAATAAATAGTTAATTTCCATCAAGGAACAAGCAGGACATTTCAAGTTCCATAATAGGCCTGGTAGTGATTACTAAAGCTTATTAAAGATATGGAAAATGGGGCAATCAGTGAGGTAGCACCAGTTACATTAGGAGGCATTTATTCTCTGATGCAGCTTGAAAATCAAGTTTTATAACCAAATAGAAACTATTTGCCATCCATAACCTACAAACATCTCCAACTACATCATGCAACTAATTTCTCTGCCTGAATATAACACATGCAAGAATTGAATCAAGTGAATCAAAAGAAACACTGAAAACGATGTTAATGTGCTGTGTAATTAGGTGAGGAAAACAGATAGTAATCCAATTGAGCTAAATCTATTAGTCCTAGTGGGCTGGCTAAGAAACTTCTGGGTTCTGGGTTTCATAAACTTGTGGATGCTGAGATCCATGTCTACATACAGTATGTCACTAGATCAGCCCTTCTAAAATCTAACACATACATGATCTTACTATGGTTATGCTGGAGGGGTGGCGGGGTGAAACCTACGTGGTTCTGCATCATTGCAACCTGATGTGTAGGGTCCAGAGAGGAGAGTCTGGGTGAGCTACACAGGGCAAAAGTGCCACCACTGCAGGGTGAATGTGGGGTGAGCCCGCTCTTCCACAACCCTAGGGCCTCCCCTCCTCACCGAGATGACGGTTGTGGTGCCAGAGCGGAGGGTGCTGCAGAGGACTGTGCTCCCTCAGCAGTTGATTGTAGTCAGTGTATTAATTGAATTGGAAGACACACCTGGCTGGCTGTTGTTGGCCTGCATTGTGTGCTGAGTAAAGGATGCCACAAAACATTGTGCCTTGGCTGTACTAAAGGTGCTGATGCATCGTCTCCAACAAGCTGAATGGGGTTATTGGAAATAGTGGAGCTGGAGAAATACCGAATAAGCAATAAGTGCAAATATCTAGCTCAAAGGGGATGCTGCCAAGTGTGCTTGTGGCCTGGAGCATTCCATGCAAGAGTGCTTCAAGCTGCTTTTAATTTTCACATTTTGTTAAGAGGAGGAATAAACAGGACACATTTAAAACGTGCTCCAGCTGTGAAAATCCACGTTAGGGCTCACTTTTTTGTTCAAAAAAATCCTGCCGACTGCACTTACAGCCCGGTTTCCTAAACTTTCTAGGGGAGTGATGAAAAATGAATTTCTGTTTTAATATTTGTGAGGAAAATATGCAAACAGCGAGCTGGCTCCCTGCCTTAGTTATTTTATTTAAAGTGCTTTCAGCAGATAAATGCATTGGGCTATGAAATACAATTTAAAATGCCAACTTGGGGCTAGAACAGAGCAATAAGCATTCTACAATAAACTCTTCAGATACCAATTATGACATAGTTAATCAGATTAGTTTCTATTCCTAGATTGATTGGACACAAAATACCAATGCAAGTTAGTTCACAAACCGATCATAGTCCAGTGAAAAGGCATTGCAATTCATGCAGTTAGTTGTAAGATCTGCATTTAATGTGAATCCATCCTTGCTGCATTTGTCTCTCAGAAAGAACATCCTTTGTTCAGTGACTTGAGGCAGGTGAGAGCACAGAAATTCCACTAATCAGCAGAAGTCTTGGAACGCTGTCTTCCCACATTCCTTCCTGCCTCTTTCACTCATAGGCTGCCTGGAGGTGTTACGCTGTAGCTACCAGGCTTTCAGCTGCAGTGACCTGGACAGAGCTCCCTTGGGAGCCTATTACTGCTGCTCCGTAATTATTGAGCAGTGCAAGTCACCCCTTTAGCCAGAATTAAATATCCCATTTTTGCCACACTCCCAGCTTCTGCCAACCTAGGGGCCAGGAACTTGCCATGGAAGAGCACAAACACCAGGTGATTAAGCTACCCATTCCCCTCCCATGCCCCGTTGAATTTTGTTATTGGCCCATCTAGTTCACAGCTGTTCTCAGGCCCTGAAGCGAAATAGAGATGATGTTGGAGATGCCTTGGGCCAGTGGACATGACTGGCCCAAGGAAGGAGGGTTCACTGTGCAGATGGTGGGCTGAGGAAGGAGCTGTTCGTACTGCCATGCTTAGGGCCTCTTCCCATGAGCTGAGAATGAGAGTAGGTCAGGGGCCTGCCCTTAGCTTTGCAAAACAGTGTTGTGGTTTTTCCTGAGCTAGGATGGTGCATTACGCCGGGGCTGCTGAAAAGCTCTGCAGATGGCATCGTACACACAAATTGCAGGGGGAGGTGCCCTGTATCAACAGTTGTAAAACCCCACAAAAGTCTCTTTCTACGTTATTACATCCTGGTTATGAGCTGAGCCTAGGAAATGCCAGTCATTTGTCGGCCCTTCTTTAACGCTAGGATTCCATATTCCTTGGTGTGCTGAGCCAGTGCAAAACCCAGCCATTCCGGATTGTCTCATGTTTCACCATTATTGAGTATTCTGCCTTCCTAATGGTTAATGCTTGTGTTTTTCTGTTGCAGTTGGTGATGGAATACTGCCTAGGATCGGCTTCTGATTTGCTAGAAGGTAAGCTGTGAAGTATTGTATCTACCACATATTTGTCCAGAATGCAACTTTTTTTGAAGGGAGAGGGTGTTTTTGGCTGAGATGGATGTTCAGGAAACCATTTCACACATGTCATAGGCTGTCTATACTTCCAGTGAACCCTGCTAGTGCCTTAAATCAAAGCCAAGTCCTGTGTGGGTCTTCTAAGCCCTATATGTTCTATAACTAGGCCCTACCAAATTCATGGTCCATTTCAGTCGTAGGATTTGAAAAATCATAAATTTAATTATTTCAGTTATTAAAATTTGAAATGTCATGTTGTAATTGTAGGGGTCCTGACCCAACAAAGAGTTGTGGTGGTGGGTCGCAAGGTTATTGTAGGGGGGGTTGCGGTACTGCTACCCTTATTTCTGTGCTGCTGCTGGCGCCAGTGCTCCCTTCAGAGCTGGGCGGTCAGAGAGCGGCTGCTGCTGGCCAGGAGCCCAGCTCTGAAGGCAGAGCTGCTGCCAGCAGCAGCACAGAAGTAAGGATGGTGTGGTATGGTATTGCTGGCAGGGTGCTGCCTTTAGTGCTGGGTGCCTGGTCAACAACCACTGCCTTCCGGCCACCCAGCTCTGAAGACAGAGTAGAAGTAAGGGTGACAATATCGTGACCCCCTGACCCCTTAAAATAAAGTTGTGACATGCACACACCCCACAGCTCCCTTTTGGTCAGGACCCCTAGTTTGAGAAACGCTGGTCTCCCCCATTAAATCTGTATAGTATAGGGTAAAAGCACATAAAAGACCAGATTTCACGGTCCGTGACATGTTTTTCATGGCTGTGACTTTGGTAGGGCCTTATCTATAACAGGGCTGCCCAAACTTCAAGATGTCAAGGTTCACACTGAGAATTTGCCAGGAGCCCAAGGACTGTACCCAGCTGGCACATTTACATGTTGTAAAATGAAAAAAATAAATGCGTACAGCCTTTTTCTTGGACTTGTATCTTCCTTGATAGATAAATGGGACCTGCTTGTTGTTTGTTCAGTAATAATGGAAACCTGCAACTGATTAGCTTTGTTTTTGCCCTACAGTTAGAAGGAATAGTTGCAGGTAGTTTTGCAGTATGGGAGGTTAACGTGACCTCAGAACTAAAACCAAAGCCCAAGGCATTCACGGTGCCTGTAAAGAGAAGTAGGAAACCCATCCCAAGCTATCTAAAAGTAACATTTTATGGGCCCTACCTCTGTAGCTAAGATATGGTCAGCCACAGGCATGTGCTGGTCATATTTGAGGGTTCTGTGGAATGTGCTTAGGGACCTCTTCTTTATATGCTGTTCATCCTGAACCTCCTTCTACCTCTTTCCCATAGGCAATCTATACAGGTGAATAGGTATTACACTGCTCATGATCTGCAAATGTCAGTTGTGTTCCAAGAATGTGACTAACTCTTCTCCTCCCAGTGCGGTGTAAATCCTTGGCAAGGAACAAATCTAACTTACCTAATCTTGTTGTTTAAACCCTTTAGTTCACAAGAAGCCACTTCAGGAGGTGGAGATTGCTGCCATTACCCATGGTGCCTTGCAGGGGCTGGCCTACCTGCATTCTCATGCTAAGATTCATAGGTAAGAGTCCAGTCCAATACTGCCATGTTTTATCTTGCTCTAGGTTGAGGGCTGATGAGAAGCCGTAGAGAATTGCTCTGCTACACTCCGGTAACCTTTATAAAACAGTAATATTTAACCAGAACTTCCTGACACACTGATGTCATTGTTCAGTATTCCCTTTCCCAACACTGCTAATGCCAGGGTATGTTCGTAAACAGAAGCTGTCTCCTTGTTAATGAGCCTGCTCTTCTGCTGCAGTCATTAGTGAAGCCGCAATCCAACAGTTGATTTCTTTTTCTCTGATAATGGTTTTCCAAATACTTCACTCTTTATGTCACCAAACGAATGTGCCAGGCAAACAGGGCTGCATGTGAGAGAGGAAGCAGTTAGGTGAATCAGTGATGACAAAGGAAATACAGGAAAGATACCTGACAGTTTACAGTGTGGAAAGTGAAACATAAGCCAGATTTAAGAGAGCTTGATTAACTTTCTGACCAATAATAGTAACGGTTACACCATACTTGCTGAGATCTGAGTAGATAAAATTCATGCCTCAGGAGATCAGCTGACCACTGCAGAGGTCAGGAAGAAACTTCACTTGTCTAGGATAAAGCATCACAGAAGCAGTGTGTGTGCACTAGGCACCTTCCTCTGAAGCAGCGGGCATAAGCCCCCAGGCCTGCTACTGGACTCGGGCTGTTTGGGGAAATTGTCCTGCGTGATGTAAAGTTTGCCAGTGTTTGGCCACTTTAATTTCCGATTCTCCTGTCTTTTGTCAGAAATTCAACATGACAAGACACGCACATGTTTGTCTTGTCTTGTTCTGGTAACTCCAAATCTCGTAGGTTGGGGTATTGCTATGAAACGGGGTGATCTGGGTTAGCACAGAATTAGTGAGCAAAGGTGAGGATTCTCTATATTTCCAGAGGCAGTTTGAAACCAGTCATTTGGGCTCAAATCCTCCCCATCTTGATAAACTAGTGTCAAGTTGCAGACTAACATTTGGCAGAGAGGCAGTTAGCACATCCTGGGGCTGCTACAATGAGATGTTTCCTTCGGAGGCACTGGATGCTCCAGTGTGTTAACACATCCTGGCTACCTCATGAAAATCACTTTGTTGGAACTGTTGTTGGCTCTGTTCTGCAGTAGCAGAAGCAGAACTATTATTATGCTCTCAGCCACGGCTCTTCGCACACTCCACAAGGATGCCCAGCTCCTGGACTCGGGAGGTGAGGAGGAAAATCTGTCCCACAGCAGAGAGAGCCAAGAAGAGCACTTTGGTTCTCAGCTAGACCCTAGTGTCTGAAATTATGGGAGACAAAGCAGTATGGTTGGCCTCATTCATTCACAGAGAGGAGCATTGCCTTGATGGAGCCACCTGTCTTATCGTTTCTTGGCTATTGTCTTACTATTTCCTTGTATTTGCCTGTCTGTCCCCACCTGCTGTCTCCTGTCTCACAGGGAAAACTCTTTGGAGCCAGGGCTGTAGATGTTCTGTGTTTTTTACAGCAGCCAGCACAGTGGGGTCCATGTCTGTTACTGGGTCTACTAAGTATTACAGTAATATGGATAATCAGTAACAATGCAATTGGAGGACAGCTTCTCTTGGAGGAAAGTGCAGGCCTCCACTGAGGCTGGCTTTCATCTGCCTCCAGGCAAAATTTCTTCTACAAAAGGTCTTCATGGCACATGCGTCATCGCCGAGTGACCACCAAACCAAACTGCCCACGTCACTTCTTTTATTGGACCAGCTTGTGTTGGCGAGAGAAGTTGGTCCAATAGAAGATACTACGTCATCCACCTTGTCTCCCTAATATCCTGGGACCAACACTCCATGTAACTTCTGTTTTCCTGCCCCATAGAGAGGCAAACAAGATGAGCATCACTTGGCATAAGGGGGACACCCTGTGATGAGACAGAAGAAGTGCAGTTTCCTAATTGGACATCCTGTTAGAGAACAGAAGAGGATGCACAACACAATAATGACGTGGAATGCAATAGGATGAAGCTATTTTTCTTTTAAATTGAAGATAGTAAATAAACCATAAACTAGCAAGGAGCAAATATATTTGCGCAAACCCGAAGTTCTTTATGCGTACTATCACTTGCTGCCCCTGTGAATCTAACTTTGCTAAGAATAGCTGTAATATGGACAGTACATTGTTACCCAGTGAAGGCGTTTTTCTGGTGACATAGAGCTGTTGCACAAGCTTCTGTTAATTTTTCAGAGATTATAGTGAACTGGAGATAGCATTGGACATAATGGTGTATACGTCCTGAGTATTTTGCACTTTTTCTGGGTTCTGCCTTTGCATGTACAATACAGAGCAGGCTTGTAAAATGCCTTCTTGGTAGGTGTACCCTGTAGAAATAAACTCTCTGCACAGACAAGCGCACCGTGACATTTCAGTGTGTTCCCCTAACTGGGACACTGGGACGAAAATATCAGTGAAAAGTTGTTGGGATAGTTATAGGTTTAGGTTTAGGTTTGAGGAGCAGTGTTGGTCCAGTGGATGCAGCTCTGGACTGTGAGTCAGGGGACCTGAGTTCTGTTCCCTAACCCACTGTGAACTTGGGCATGTCGCTTTATCTCTCTGTGCCTCTGTTTCTCTCCCATGCTGTCTATCTTGTCTGTCTAGAACAGTGGTTCTCAACCTATTTACCATTGTGGACTGCATATGTAGCTCTCTGTGTGTTTTCTGGGCCGCATCCACACAGTATATATATTACCTATATGGCCCTGAAGATGTCACCTCAGCCACAGCTGTGTGCTGATTGGGCTGCAAGCGAGAACCACTGGTCTAGGATGGGAGCTCTTTAGGTTAGGGATTGTCTCATGCCAGTGTTCTGATCGTGCCCGCTACAGTGGGGACTGTAAACATGTTTAGGTCTCTAGGAGCTGCAGTAATACTAATAATCATGTAAAACGTTCTGCTGTTTGGGGGCTTATGTAGTGGGATGCAGAATGGGGGAAAACTGCAGTGGTTTATTGTGTATTGGCATATTTTTTGAAAAAATAGAACTTGGCATTGCCGTTAGCTACAGTGCTAACAGCCTGACTCAGCTGGGACTTTTGACTCACCTGCCATTTCTGCTGAGGGCCTGCTTTTGCAAAAAGCAAATAACGGAGATGCTGCCGTGTGAAAAAGTGCCTGGTGTACTCTTTTGCCCTCGTTAGCCAAATGCTGTCTTAGTTTTCACAGTACATTATTATACTGCATCTTTCAGCTGGCAGCGTATAACGAGAGCTGGATCCTCTAAAACAATCTTTTTGTTGTTGGTTTTTCTTCCTAGTTTTATATTAGGAGGAGGTGGGAGAAGAAAGGTTTCCAGTACAGCAAAGACTAGACAGACGGTTCTGCCTGGGTCCTGAGCTTGGCGACGTTGTCTGTAGCTCTGTATAGGCACTTAGCCAAGTGTCATGGAATGAATGGCTTTAACCTTTTAGCAACATTTCACAAGTTCATTTGAATTTAACCCCCTTACTGCTGGCACTTAAGGATTAATGTTTTATATCAGCTTAAATGGTTTCATATCTGTACATCGTGTCTGTCTACTGACAGAGTCATCATAACCATAATTGGAACCCCTGCAATTCTAATTAATCCTCCCCTGGCTGTACGCCTGTGAGATACGAAAGTAGTCGTATCCTCATTCAGATGGGGAAACTGAGGCACGGGATGGCAGCTATGACGTGCCTGAGGTCATACAAGGTGGCAGAGCTGAGTTTTGAATCCATATCTCTTAAGTCTCTGGCCAGTGGCTAAACTACAAGGTCATCATTCCTCCTTTCTAGTGCCTGAAAGTTCCCTGTTCCCAGAAAAAACATGATTACTGAGTCCCTTGCTCCAGCCAGTAGGAGCAGCCACAGAAGCAGCCAAAGCAGGGACCTGGGGCACTCGGAGACAGTTTTGACTGGACTTTCTCTGTCCAGTGCTGATTGGCTGTTTGCTCCAGCCCTCTCCACCCTTTCCTCCCAGTCTCTTTACTTAAATTTCCTTTCAGACCTGCCCCTCTTACCCTCTTCTCCCCTTGAATGGCCTCTCTCCCCTGGCTTTCCTCTCCAGTTAGCTTCTTCCCTCATAACTAAAACCAACAGTGGCACAAATGTCACTTGCTGCCCTGGCATGGTTCACTCTGCTTGTGTGTGACACCCTTTCCTCCACCCTGTCTCTCTCTTGTCTACTGAGATTGTGAACTCTTGGGCAGAGTCTATCCGTCTTACCCCGTGTTCGTAAAGTACCTGGCACAAAGCAGCCCATTCTTGGCGGCTCCGATGCACTATCATCATAAACATGAGTAAATAATTGCTCTTTGGGGCCTTTCAAATCTTCGGTGCTGCATCACTCTTATTCTGCACTAAGGCTAATGGACTGTAGTGTCACTGCATTTTTAATTGTAACCAAAACCGCACTTCTCTTTTGTTCCCAAGGGATATTAAAGCTGGAAATATTCTCCTAACGGAACCGGGTCAGGTGAAACTAGCTGATTTTGGGTCTGCGTCTATAGTCTCTCCTGCCAACTCCTTTGTGGGGACACCTTACTGGTAAGTAGAGCTGGAACTCGTTAGTCTTCATAGGGCCTCTCTCACTTCTGGCGCTTAACGAATGATATGCGGCATTAAAAACCCCCAACCAGTAGCATTGTCTGAGCAGCCTTTTAAAACCTCCACACCCAGCTCTTCAACCCACTCTCCTCCTGAGTGCCCATGAGAAAAGGTGGCCTTTGCAGCACAATTTGATGTGACCACTGTCACTGTTTCAATTACCATAGTTCCAGGAGCTTAAAAAATTTATTTTTGTCCTAGATGATGGACAGACTCTATTGCCAGGGAGGCCAGAGCCCTGTCAGTCTGACTGTGCAGCAGGGATAGGCATGTAAATAATTTAGAACTCTGTTTTGAAGCAACTTGTTGGATGTTCATTTGAGTTGATTAATGGTCCCAACCCAGTGGCCCAGCATAGCTTTATACTCCATTTATTTCATGGCAGACTCTCCAGGGCATTGATGCCAGAAATCACCTGTCGCCCAACCTCTGTACAAGTACATGGAGTGAGAAGCCTACTTCCCCCCTGAAGTAGCAAGTTAAGAGGTTGAACCTTTCCCAAGCCGGGTCCCCTATTTTTTCACCCCTCCCTTTATTCTGGACCGCCATATTTCCCCACTCTGTTCCAGATTCCCCTGTTCCTTTCATAGCTGCACTCACAGGCTGCACATGTCTGCTGGAAAATGCTCCTGGCGTGCCAGTGGAAAAAACCCACCTTCTCTGGGGAGATTGAAAGTGACGCCTTTAGGACACTTCAGCCCCTGCTGGCTGACTCCAGGTACAATGCCTTTGAGATTGGTGTGGGTCTCCCATGTGCCAGCATGTTGCGCTAACAGCAAGATGATCCAGGTTGGCCTCCTGTTTTCTTTCCTTTCTTAAAAATGCCTCTTGGAGAAGCTGCTAATGCCGGCAAGCGTTGTTTTATTTCAGCATGGCTTTACTCAGTTCCGTGCTGATTCTTTACGTTCTGGGGCCACTGCGCGACTGAAGACAATGAAGGTGTCTTTTTAGGAAGGTCTGTGCTGTTGATTTTTTTCCCATAACCCGCATATTTTGTGCTGTGCTTGGTAGGATGGCCCCAGAGGTGATCTTGGCTATGGACGAAGGACAGTATGATGGGAAGGTAGACGTTTGGTCTCTTGGGATTACGTGCATTGAGTTAGGTGAGTCAATGCATTATTCTGTTCCTTTGCCAAGTACCCATCATGCTGAATTTGTGATCTATTCTGGTGTCCTAAAAGACTGGAAGATTCTTCTCCCTCTTAAATAAAGAGCCTGACACACTTAGAAAACCCTGCAGATAAATGCTTGACTACAAACACTTCATTCTCTCTGGTATATCACGAGTTAACTATCACCACCACTGTGTTCTGTACTAGCCTGAGGTGCTCAGGGAATAACAACTGTGAGCACAAAAAGGATTTGGTTGGTCTCTTTTAATGTGTTTAGGCAGAGCTGGGTTTAGGCAGAGCTGGGTTTGGGCAGATCCTCCATTGCTGGCAGAAGAGGAAGCACTGAAGCTGCTGTAGCTAATAGAATGTCGAAATTCCTCTGAATAAAAGGTGGTTCTGGAGGAAAACAAAAGAAAAGGCTGTCAGTGTGATTCTGGAGGCCTGGTTTTCAAACAGGAGCCCTTTAAGAAACCATCCCAAACCTGCATTTGGTTCCTCAAATTGGCATTTACTGTAGGAACAGAAAAAGAACATTTACATTTCTATGAGCCAGTTTAAGCATCCAGATATAGGATTTGGGTGTCTCAGCTGGCTGCTGTGTTTGGAAATTGAGCTTCCTCCTGGATGATAGTGGGTTATAATTGTCAGAGGTTCTGCAGGTCTGTATGAATTATCCCCTGTTCCCTGAGTTCACTGTCTGCTTCCAGCAGAAACGCATGGATGAGCCCACAGTAGATTGGTTGCAGTCGTCACAGGAGAACTGCTCCTGATGCTGGCAGGTTCTTCCTTTGAACCCAATCCTTTGTGTTGCTGAATGTCTCTACAAGGCGCTGCATGCCCTCAACTCCTGTTGATTTCTATAGGAGCTGAGGTACTGTACAATCTAGGAGACTGAGCCCTTTGGTAGCAAGTTCCTGATATAGAAACAAATTCAGTGCTGGAGTAAGCAGATGAAACTTCCAATGAAGTTAGTGGGAATTGTCCTCCTATACCAGAGTTGGATTTGGCCTATAACCAACAGCTAATGATAAAGATTTCAACCTGCTTTTTTGAAATCACTTACAGGTAAGGGGCCTATTGGTACACAAAGATGATAAACCCCTGTAGCCCCAGATTTAAAAACAGATGCCTTAAACCCTGTCTAACTGTTGGAGTCGCTATATGAATAGTTCTTCAAGTCCTCACTCAGCCATCATTTCTTACGCTGTTTCAGTCCATCTTGTTTCCCAGTACGACGGCATTGTCATCCTAGGATGGCTCCACTAGATCCACAAAGAATAACCTCAACCTGTGCCCAAGAAAGAACATGAATATCCTATTCTTGAGCAAGCAGATGAGTGGAGCCTACACATGGCTGATAATTCAGCCTCGGCCATCAAAGTACTCTAGCTGATTCCCTGTGCATGCTGCCTGTTAAGCCACAACAGTGAGGGATTTTCTAGACTGCAGCTGGGAGCCAGCAGAACTCATGCCAGTGGGGTCGAGCACTATGACTGATGTGGCTCAGGCAGCAGCTTGGGCTCTCAAGCCCTCCTGACCCTCTGGTCTGAGCTTGGGTGGCTATTCTGAGTCCCCGCCAGACCCGCGATGTGGACGCTACTTCTAGTGTGCTGGCTGAAGCCCCGCTTGTGCAAGTCTGTCTGCCTGGGCTGGGAAGCTTGCTCTTTGCTGCAGTGTAGACATAATCCCAGAGGATGATCACTCCTGGAGATGACAGGAGATGACTGTGGTGCTGACCCTACACTGTGAACCTGTCCCTGTGTGGAGCCATTGTAGAATGGCACCTTACGAGTATTGGGAAGTACATTGCTATTGTCATCTTTACGTTCCAGACACCCATGCCCAACAGCCTCTGGGAGCCTCAACTAAAAGAAACTAAAAAATAATGTGCAACATTTCTTCCTGCTTCCCATCTCACTCGGATCCCCTAATACCAGCCACCAGCTAACCACACACTGTGTGTCCTCCTCCATTCTTTATTGTGCCTTCTTTGGTGCTTCCCCTTAAAGGAAGCTTCACTGCCCGCTCCATTTAAATCCCGTCTTAAAACCTGGTTCTCCCCTGATATCTTTCAAGTGTTCATCCATAGAAGCCATTTTAAAAATACACACTCAATGAGATGGGATTATTTATCCCACTCTCAAATTGCTCACCTCGTGTATTGTGTGTCTGACCTGCGCTGTCTGTACAGTTGAATTGTGTGCCTGCGGGACTGGACCCATATCTTCTGTATTGGATGGAGGGATAAGCATGTTCACAGCACTTGATGGATAACCATAGGACCTGGGTAAGAAGCCTGACAGGATGCCCCAGTGGGAACCAACTTTGAGAGGCAGAGAAACGAAGCTCCAAAAAAGGAAACCATACCTTGAGTTTCGATATGAAGGAGGATGCTACCCGTGTGCTTTCATATATGGCAGTGGGAGAAAGGAGCTCCATAGTGATGGGCTTCTGAAGATACTGCCTCTCACAGTGCTCTCTGGGTTGTCTTGCGGGGTGGTCAGCAGCTCCGTGCTGTCAGCCTGCATGGGCTCAGGGGAATAAAAAGCAACAAGGCATCTCACAAGTACTCAGGTCCTGTGTTATTTATAGTAATTGTCAGACCAAGTCACTCTTGCTGGGTTACTAGTCACTGGTAGTGGTAGAGGGGTCACCGACTCTCTTAGGCTGAGGGAAGCACCAGTTCCTTTCCTCCGGTGTCCAAACATCAACACCGAATGTTTGAGCCGCTTCTCACCTCACCATCCAGAGTATGGTCAACTGGTGCAATGCTGTAGTAACTGCCTCTTTCTGTGAGAATTGCACAGCCAGGCCCTTCTGTCTACAAAGGCTGCTTCATATGGAGGGAGACCCAGCATGTTATGTACACTGATTAATAGGCAACATGGCTAAATGTGGGATGATGTGGGATAACTTCCTGACTGCACTGGAAAATCGTCAGACAAGGCAGCATAACGTACCATGCTTGAAACCTAAATGCTGCCCTAGCCAGCAAGGAAAACCCCTGAGGCATGTTGCAAGAAACAGCACGTGAGCAACAAACCCCAAAGATAAAAATTCTCATGTGCTCTTAATGGGGCCGCGGAGGTAACTCGCCCTCCCTCCCTCTGTCCCCCACCATTTTGCCATGTCAGCTTTGTTCTGTTTTCTCCTGGTCTTGATCCCAGTCTCCTCATCAGAGACCCCTTGTGTTTTCTTCAGTATCTGCACCAGCAGGTAAAATACATGTTCTCTCCCCTATATACAGTGACAGCTACCACAATAATTCTCAGCGCAGGGTCCATCAAATAAGTAAGAGTTATAAGAAAAACATGAAACATAAGCAGTAAAACCCTGCACTGTGATAGCTGTTAAATGTTGTCAGGCATTCAGACAGTACCCTGCTATGGTGGGACCTTCTGTATCTTGAGAGTTGGCTTTTGAGAAAACTTTAATAAACTGAATACTACACCAGGGTAATCAGTGTTAACAGGTCAAAAAGGAATTAGTGGCAACTGATACTTGGCTAGTTAGCACTAGCATATGTTGCTGCAGTAGCTGTTCTATAGAATGGTTGTGCACATTTTAAAGTTTGAAAATTAACTTTATATTTGTTCAGTAGATCATTTTCAAAGAAAAAATAACCCATTTTAAAACTGTGTTTGTAGCAATCTATCTGTAGTGGTCTTTGCTGTAAGGGAAAGCTCCCTGAAAATGGTACTTCTGGTAAACCTTCAGCTGGCAGCAGACCCTGGGGACTGGCAATGGGGACCAGGAACGGGGAGAAATGCTGTTTTCGACAGAAAGGGCTAGTTCCATCTCTCATGCTGTGTGATGGCTGGCAATTACGAGTCTTGCATTTCAGTGGCTAGAACTAGCTTCTCCTTGATGCAGCTTGTATTTTAGAATTAAGAAATGGAGAATCAGAGCTCCTGGGTTCTCTTCCCAGTCCTGCTTTGTGGGTTTCAACTAGTCATTTAACCTCTCTGTGATTGTTTTCCCCACTGTAAAATGGGTATTGTGATAGACTCCATATAGGCATTGAGGCTGAATTAATATTTGAACTTCCATGGAGCTTTTCATTCAAGGATCTCAAAGCTTTTTTACCAAGTATTTCTTGCTGTTGCTAATGCTCTTGGAAAGTACCAATTTTCTTATTCTGCTACCGGGACTTGTCTCTCAAGTGTTTGTCTGACCCAGGATAGTGGGACCCAGTTTCTTGCATAGCCAAAATTAGTCTGAAAAAAAATTGTGTTGAGTTGTATGCACATTGCATGTCAGGGACAAGCAGCTGCTCTGCTCTGACCTGATGTGAACTTAAAAATCTGCCTGCATTGAGTCGTGGTACGTCTGACCTTGGACCAGGGTGAAAACTGGCCTCCTGCCTCAGTTTCTATGACCAGCAGTTGTGCCCTGTTCTGAGAAGAGCATAGACAGACAGACAGAAGTTGAGTACCCTGTCAGAAGTGCACTCCCGGGAGTGACTATAGCTAAGGGGAGCTGAGGAGGAATTTAGCAAAGAAGCAGGTAGGCATGCAAATTGTTGTAATTGCAACCAACTGGCAGAAGGACAAGGGCACCCAAATCAAAGGCGTCTTGGCCTCTTTAGCATCAGATGTAGTCAGGCAGAGCACCCAGCGTTTTTAGGTGCCAGTTCCCAGCTCTTCCGGGGCAGATGGTGATCGTGCTTCACTTGTACCGACAATTTCTTCTCATCCTGTATGTACTGCAGCAGGCCAAACTCAGGAAGATGTCACTAGGGTAAAAGATACTAGAACCCTTTTTACAGGTAAAACACACTGGGTTGCACTTGCTTTCTCAGGAGCCGTCCCATCCAGCATTCAGGTGACCAGCAGTTTTCCCGAAAGGGCTGTCCTAAACTAACCTAGGAGATTATAATAATGGGTTTATGTGGCATGACGACAGTAATGAGCTATTGATTTAGCAGCGACACCTTGCTTGAACTTCCTTGTCTTTCTCCGTTTTCTTTGCCTGCTTTATCGCTCCTCTCTTGTCTTTCCAGCCGAACGGAAGCCTCCCCTTTTCAACATGAATGCAATGAGTGCCTTATATCACATAGCCCAGAATGACTCCCCTACGTTACAGTCAAATGAATGGTAAGAATGCTACTCTGTTCTCTTTTGGTTTTTGTTTTCTGAAAACCCTTGGCCTCTCCAGCACCCTTCATGTGGTTAAATATCTGACAAGGAAAGCGCTTGTTCCGGTGTAGCAATTGGCTGTCAGCTGTCAAGTTCCATGTCTGCTACTGCACATATATTCTCTAGTAGGTAGGCTTAGCTTTGACCTGCTGTCACTTCGGCTGTCCTTCAGTCCGATGTGTGCAGGTACTAATTACGCGCCTGTAGATACTGCATGAAGTAAAATGTTAGTGTGTGTATTAGGCCAACCTAAGTCAGTGTCAGCAGAATTTCCAGGTGTGAATGATGCTTGACTGAAGGAGGAACTGGTAGTGTAACTGTGCAGCAAAAACTGAGAGAAAGGATAGATGCAGATAGGTAGATTCAACTAGCTTTTCCTGGGAGTCACTTTAGGAGCTTTGTCAAATATTCAGGGCGCTGTGGCTGCAGAACCTCACCTTGCCAGGCACTTGTGTTCCAGAATCCAAGCTTAGACATTTTTAAAAATCATTCTCTTTCATGGTTGCAAAGGAAACCCTCCAAAAGTGGAGTGCAACTGAGGCAGTGATGATTGCCTCAATCTGTGGACAGCCTGAAACAATAGCTCGTAGTTGGGTATGAACTTGCCCTGTTATCAGCACATGTGTTAACTCTGAAACTTCAGAGTTATTTCATAATGGAAACATTCAGCTAACGTACTTTTCCCATAATCCCAATCTGCCTTGCTCGCCTTTCCAGGTGCCAAAAAGTTGGTCTTCTACCCACACGCCCAAACCTCTAACTTCCGTCTTGACGATGTTTATTATGCAATTACTGTGCTTCATGTACAGCATATGGAAAATTAAAAAAACCTAGAGGCAGAATAAAGTAAGTTAAATTTAATAATGCAGGAGTAGTATTCATTGTCCTAAATCACTAGAACCTGTGTGACGCTGTCACAGACTTTCCATCTGCTGGTCTGGAGCATCAGAGAATCCAAAGGTCTTGTTACTGAAATTGAGGGGAAGATTGCTGCGGAGTACCAACAGCTGTGAATACGGCATATGAATTGATATCCCTGTTAGCGATGGACTTTTCTGTTGCCCTTTGTGTTCTCACATTGGCACCAAAAATGCAGATAGAGACTAAAAACATGAGGAAATCAGTGTGGTCTGTACAGAAATATTACTCTTGTTGAAATGTGTTAATGTCTGAGTTTCATTGGCAGAGAGGGAACAATACACTCAAGGAGATTATTTTTCTTTTCCTGGGCGTGGGGAGACAGGAAATCCCTCAAGATACCAGTCCCAGTTGAGCAAGGCCCTGAAACATGTGCTTAAGTGCCACAGCTGGTGCATTGTCAGTAATGATTGAATAAAATGGAGCTCTATACCATCAAGTTATTAAAAGGAAAGCCTCTTTCTCGGGGAAGATGCATCTGCTAGTGCAAACTTCACCTTCACTAGAGTAAAAGGACTTGAACTCCAGAACAGAACATCTTACTGTCCAACGCAGACAGTAATTTCCCCCTCACTGTGAGTGCCCTTGCGTTTCTCCCTGCATTGAGGAGCCAAGGGAATTAACCAGTACACTTGGCAACAATCTAGTTTCTCTCATATCCCAGAACTTAAGAACGGAGAAATACAGATTTTTTTCCCCTCTTACTGATGCAGATAAATTTTGAAAGTCACCAGTGTGCCTTTGAGACCCTGAAATGATTCCCCCCCTTATATTTCTCTCTCTATACAGGACGGACTCCTTTAGGGGATTTGTTGATTACTGCTTGCAGAAAATACCTCAGGAAAGGCCATCATCAGCAGACCTGTTGCGGGTAACTTTTTGACTTTTCTGTTTCAGAAGTTTGGGGGAGGGAGGGAGGTCGGAAGTGGAGAAATGTTACCAGTATTGGTGGTGGGACAGGATGTTGCTTGACAGAGTGGAGTAGGCCATTTTCTAGTGTATCCAGGTAGGCAGAGGTCAGGACTACTTGCACCCTGTGGATTGGTTTTCCTGAAGAATTTTCCCTTTTTATTATGATCACTATGTAGTTTCATTTCGAAATGTAATTTCAGCTTCTGTTCTACTTAACAGCTTCCCTGATAAAGGGTCGGTGAACTAAGCAAAGACCTTTGTAAAGCAGCTTTGCCAAAGTATCATGACCATTTCCCAGTCCAGGCACTGAACCCATTTGCCCACCCTTCTACATTTCAATGATGATGGAAAATTGGTGATATTTTACTTGTCCATTCCAAAAATTAAATCTCACTTTGGGCCAGTAGAATTTTGCAAGACAGCCTTAAAATTCACCACAATGATAAATGAATGAATTAATGGTCCCCTACCTCTTGCCACCAGACTCTTGCTAGTAAGAAATACTAATTGGGGAATGGAATAAGATGGCACTTCAGACAGCTGTGGTTAACCTGGGCTGAAACTCACCCTTCTGCCCTGACCTGTCGTGTAGCGGCCTTGGGCTGGTCCTCTGCGCAGAGATGAATTTCATCCTTTATGCACAACCTTGGCTGCCACTGTTGTTGATGCATCTTTCTAAAGTATCACGTTTAAGCTGCTTTTCATGTAAATGGTTCATTTGAAATCTAGCCTGTTACAGGCAAAACAGCTGGTTCTGAGAATCACTTTTGATATCTGGCTGCATTGTTCCTTCAGAAAATTGCAACCTGCTAATATGAAATGTAAAGGGATGGTGGCCTTGTTTATTTGCATTACTGGAGAATTAGGGCACTTGATGATCTGTTTTCAGACTTCATTCTGCTCCTGTTAACATGCATCTGTTGTAACAGGATGCTCCGAGGTTCATGCTGTTGGAAAGGACTAAGGATAAGCTGCATGGGGAAAGGGCTCATGTTGTGAGATATAACTTTGGGAGCAGTCGCAGGCCTTCTGCCCCTTTGTACCCCAATGTGCTTTGCAGAAAACAGGTTTGAGTTCTGGAAGGAAGTTGCAAGTCTCATGTGGCAGTATTTCATGCAGTAGCCTCCCTAGCTGAAGGAAGAGCCTGTCAGCAGCAAACGGATAAAGGATTTAATTATGATTTCTGCAGCAGCGCTGAATGTAGTTCAACTATAAGCATAGGAAAGGACGAACTATCGCCAGCATTAGTTTAGTTGCCCCTGTTGCAGGCACCCATGGCTAAGTTATCCAGTGGGCAGTTTTTGTTGTATAGACAAGACTTAAGAGTATGTGCTCAAAAGCTTTGAGGGGTGAGAGGGGATTTCTCACTCCAGATTTAGTTTAAAACAGCAAACCAGCCTACTGGTCTAGTAGGGTGGCAACGGAGTGTGCAAGAAGCAGAGTGGGGTCCTGTATTACAGAAGTGCTCCCTCTCTAGCCTGGAGGGAGGATGACCTCGTATGTGGTGTTAGAAGTGGAGAGGAAAAGAATATTAATCAGAAATTGGATATTAGTGTATGTGTTCTTTTCCATCTTCCCCTTATCCCATCAACTCGGGTTGGGTCGTCATGCAAGCACCCTCCATCTTCATCTGTCCATCTACTGACCATCTTCTTTGATACAATTCATCCACTGCTTCCATGGCTTTCCTCTGACTCCCTTTCCTGCCATGCTGTCTTCAGCAGGTCTCTCTCATTCATCCTCTGCATGTATCTGAACCAGTAAATTTCTCCTTCCTGGTTTTTGTCAGCCACATCGTGGACTTTGACTTCCATCCTAATACTTTCCTTTTGAAGTCTCTCTCTTTGTGTAACTCCTCTTATAGCACAAAAACATCTCTTCTTGAACACCTGTTGTAGGCACTGAACCTGCCGTCTCCGTGTCACCCATGCTTCTGCACCACACTACTTTTCTATAGAGTTGGGTTTTTAGTGTCAGTGGGCTACATCTGTCATGCATAATTTTTGAGATGTTATTCCACACTGTTCCAGCATTCCTCAATCTGGACTGTCCAACACATTCAGGATTGCTGGCCTCCACACCTGACCCGCCAAGGGACTTGAACTGGTCTGTCTGCTTTAGTCACATTTCACTAATCTTTATGTCCAGTTTCCCTGTGGCACCGCTAGGGATCCACACGAACACTGTCTTAGTCATGCTTACTTTCATCCCATCCCAGCTTCTCTGGTTATACCACTGGCTTCTTATTTCCCCTGTCTCTTCTTTTGAGGGCGCCCTGGTTGCTGTGTCATCTGCATAGAGCAGCTTTTCACCTTTTCCCATTGAGATCTTCATGCTGATGTAGTCCATCAATATGAGAAATAGCAGCAGACTTGCAGCAGACCACAGGTGCAGTCCAACTTTCACTTCAAATGTGCTTCTCGTTAGAAAACATGTTTGATCACTGTTTTAGGTGATCTATGTAGGGCATTCCCCATAGTTACTAAATCCTCAGACACTCTGTATTACCTCAGAGTGTGAGCATCCATGGTGTGAGCATCCTTCTGTCCACTTTATCATATGCCTTTTCTAGGTCTATAAAAGCCTAGACACCATCCTGTTGGTGCTCTAGCCACTTCTGTGTCCTTTGCCAATTTACAGACATGCCGTCTGTGGTTCCTTGTCCTTTCGTAAAGTGGAACTGTTCCTGTTCCAGGAGGACTTCCACCATTCTGCAAGTCCTGGCATCCCCAGGGTCTGTTCCAGTATCTTCATCCTACACGACATTGGTTTATCCCTTGATAGTTTTCACATTCACGGAAACTTCCCTTCTTAAGTATTGGAACCAGGATAGACTTGCCCCAGCCTTCGGGAATTGTCTTGCCTCACCATATGACTTTAACTTTTTCACTGATCCAAGACTTTCACCAGGTCTGCTGTCGCTTGGAGCCTCAGTGCCGTACTGTTCTTTGTTACCTGAACTGCGTATCTCCCCTCACCCACTGTTATGTGAGGCTCGGGCACTACATGAGGGTCACATGTTGGTCACTCCACCCTATAGGGGTTTGCCTCATGTAAGAGACTATCAGAGAATTTTTTCCACTGCTCCTTCACTTGTTCAGGTGTTACTAGTAGTATCGCCTGGTCATCATTTGCTAATGGTGTGACAATACCATCCTCTTTCCCTTTGTGTCTCATTTTTGTAATGCTATAGATATTTTTGCCATCTAGCTGTGAGTTGTTCACAAGGTTGGCGTGTAAATTGTCTTGGTCACTCTTTGGCTTTCACTGCCTGCTTGGTAGATTGCTTTGCTACGTTGTATTTGTTTTCGTTTACACTCAGTGGATTTGATTTTTTTCTTTTATGCACCATTTTCTTATCTCAGATTGCTGTTTGCACTTGATCAGGCCATCACCATTCCTCTCTTTTCCTGGGCTTTTCCCATCTACGTTGCCCACAAATCTCTTCCTCCACCTCAATCCACATTCTTTTGAGGCAGTTCCACTCCCCTTCAGGTGATGCCAGATCTGCTTCTTGACCCTTAACTTGTACGGCTTGCACAAATTTCTCTTCCACACTTCCCTGAACTGCATGTACATTAATCTCATTTCTTTTGGCTCAGTTCCCTCCTTGTCCAATGCTCTGCCACAGTCTTTGCTACCAGAGATTTGTGTTCTAGCAAGATGGTAGCGCTAAATATCACTTTTTGCTTGTAACTCATCTCCATTGAGGTTTCCTCACCAAAATCGTAGGCCTTTTCCCTCACCTCTGATGTATATAACCCAATGACTCACCTTCTTCTGGAACCATGCATTGGCTATCATCCCATTGTTACTGTATGGATCTCCTTCATTAAGAAAGGCCCTGCCTGGAGCCGTTACACAAACTCCTCTGTAAACCTGCGGGACCGTTAATCTTCTGCTACAATTCAAGTTTCTTTCTTCCTCATTCTCCCATGAAGGAAAATGTTACTTGTCTGTTGTGCAATGGACAGTTTCCTCTTACCCAGTTTTCATGGAGTTGCACTATAGATTTGTAAGGTTTATGCTACAGGCTTTCTCTGTGGGTGCGGTGGGAGATCTAAAAAGACAATATAACTAGTTGGATTTAGATTTTGAGTGAGCAGCAGGGAGTTTCTGGGAGATGTGGAGTTCCCAGTTCTCCAAGATTCACCACTGCATTGCATTCTGCATGATCAGAGGCCTGAGTCCTTATTCAAGGTTTGCAGGTAGTTACCAATTAATCATAGAAATTAGGGATGGAAAAGCTCTCCTAGGTCGACTGGTCCATCTCCCAGCCAGAGCAGGATTGTTTTGTGTGGTGCATTCTCTAGAGTCTTGGGCAATCTAGCCTTAAGCCCCAGCAATGGGTCATCCACCATTTCCCTCAGGAGACTGTTCCACAGCCTGTCAGGAGGATTTTCAGCCTAAATTTTCCTTTTCCCAATTTCATGCTGTTAATCCCAGTAATGCCACCTGGAAGCACTTGCTCACTTCTCCGCCCGTGGTGTTTGCACCCTTCAAATGTTTGTCGTATTCTACAATTTCCCTGATTGTTCTGCTTGCTCTTCTCATAGCCAAACTATAGATGTGCCGCTCTTTTCTCCTAACTTGGTCCTTCCAGCCCTCCTTATCATTTTATGCTCCTCTTTTCTCTCCATTTGGACACATCTTTCTGGTATGATGTGCCCACAGGGGAAAATACTGTCCCAGGTCTGGCTATTTCCTCTCTGCTCTGTAATGATGATGCTTCTTTGTATACAGCCCCAAACTTCATTGGCCTTTTTGGCTACTGTCTTGTTGCAAAATCTTGTCTAATTTCCTGCCCACTGCCACCCTTAGGTCTTTAATAGCATTGTTTGCATGTAGTATTTTTTTAAAGTATTAGATTTTTTTCAAGTTGAATCTCCTTTGGTTTTCTATCCATGTTTCTAATCTCGGCATCTCCCTATTACGTCTCTGCCCAGACTGGTGCTAGCAACTCCTCCCAATGTAGTAAGCTTTTGTGACTTCCATTAACATGCCTTTTACTCCCTTTTCTGTATCATTAATGAAGATGTTAAATTAAAACTTACTTGGCACCCAGTTCCCACAGCAACTGATCAGAGTCTTTCCCTAAACTTGATACTTTGTCATTTATTATTGCCCTTTGTTTCTGGTCTTTCACCAGTTTTCATTCCCCACCTAATCAATTACCATTTGTTCTGAGAGTCAAGAAAGTTTCTTTGCTGCACTTGCTTGGCAGCAGTTTACAATGTGAAAGTAGGCCGGGGACCACATACTGAAGGGCATGTCCCGAGTTTATTGACATTAGGGATAGGAAGTGAATCATAAATCAGACCTTCAGCTCCTTATGTCATCTCGCTATAGCCTACCTGAAAAGTGTAAGGGCCTTGTGTAACTCCAGGGGCTTTTTCTTTGGGAAATTCAAGGAGCAGCATTTCTTTAGAAGGTAGCCATGTGTGAAATTTGGCCGGCCTCTTTTCCATCAGGCTTTTTTTTTTTTTACATATTGCCTTTCTTTAAAATTGATCAGTGGCCTGCTATTCCTCTGGTTGCAGTGCCTGGCTGCTGGTGAGAATTGCATGGCATGCTGCTGTTCCGCACCAGGTAAACAGGACTCAGTTTTTCCTTGAATATTTTGGCAGAGGGATCACTAGCTTCATAGTGTTTTTTGCTTCATTTCCACAATTGGTTAGATCGCTGCTCTGTGCCTACCTTGCAGCCTTTTGATTCTGATTTTTGTTCTAAGGCTACCATTCAGCCTTTGTTTTATGGCTTCTCTTGTTGCTCTTTCAGCTCAGTAAAATGTGTTCTCAGGGATGCATCAGAGCCTCTCTTAGTTCGTGAAGTGAGAAATCGAAACCATACACTCTGTGCTGCAGTCAGCTTTGCGCTCTTGTGGCTTTGCTGTAAAACTGAACCATATAGTATATAGATTTAACTCCTGGGGCTTGGTTTTCCATTGAAATGCTGATAAATCAGGATCCGTTTCTAATCTCTTCAGAGCCTGGTGTATTTTTTTCCCCTGTGATCTGAGTATGTGATGCACAGCACATACCAGTGTTTTCTTCTCTGGTTCCACTTGCAGCACATTAATAATCCTTTGACCAGCTAATAGGTTTATGTTGTTAGTTTCTTGATGATTCATTCATGTGGCTTGGCAATCCTTCAGTTCTCTAGTAATCGTGCAAGTTCATTGAAGGATATGATTTCATGGTTACCTTGGGCAGGAGTCTGTGTAAACAATTGGAGCTGAGACGTCATTCATAGATTGTACATTTTCAGTCCTTTTAATTGGTTTATCAGAAGACTCTGATTGCTGCGCCACAAATTTGTTCCCTTCTTCATCAGCCCCAAAGTTCCTCAGCTTACAGCATTCAGTACTTCCTTCTTTTGAGCTATTTTTGGGCAGCCCAGGCTCTTTTACATAAGAAGGGATATAGGTTATGTTTGTGGTGGTATTTTTCAATGGAGAGTGTACTAAGTGATTTGTTGAATTAAATGCTTCTGAGAGTGAATGCAATGTCATCTCAGTATTTGGTATGAGCTTTGTTAAAGGGACAGTTAAATTAAAAATGTAGTTTAAAAACTAAAACAACCATTTGTGTCACCTTAGGTTTTTGGTTTTTTTTAAACTGGAAGGAATTTTAAAATCTAGCTTGATTTTTCACCATTTATTACTTGGAGATGTGGATTCTATTCCTGGCTCTGGCACTGACTTGCTATGTCACCCTGGGCAACTCACTTCCCCTCTATGCCTCTGTTTCCCTTCCCACCCTTAATGTGTAATGTCTATATTTAGATTGTAAACGCTTTGGGGCGAGGACTCTCTTAATATGTGTGAATTCAGAGCCAGGCTCAGGGGGGCCTTGATCTTGTTTGGGTCTTATAGATACTACCGTAATACAGATAAGCAATCATAATTTTATTCTGCCTAGATAAGGATGACTTCTTACTCTTCTATTTCATGCATGTACCTTGCAGTCTAACTCTGGCCCTGATTCAATAAGGTATTAAAACACCAGCTTAACTTTAAAGAATGCAATTAGTTCCATGTATTGCACTGGGACTATTCCTATAAGCTTAAAATAAAGCATGTGTTTGAGTACTTGGCTGAATGGGTGCATTTGGCATGGATTTATGTTGGCACTTCCAGAATCAGTAACGTGGTTTGAAATCAATTTTTTTTTCTATTTTAAAAATTCTCTACATGGTAATTTTATCTCCACCACAATTAACTGCAAGTTGATTTCATTCACTTGCCAGTGTTTACATGATTTAAAAAAAAATTAAATTGGAGGGTCTGCGTATAAAGGAATAGAAATTATTCAGTTTTCTTCCCTGTAAAATGACTGTCAAAGCTTGAGTAATAGTAAAAGATATTTTGATACTGAAATGAATGGGCATCTCCATTAATAAAACTCAAATGTGCAATAGTTTTAATTTATTTAAAAATTTTGGCATGCGTCTATTTACAGATCATTGAAACAGGTTAATCTGCTCCTCATGGCTTTTCTGGATGTGAGACTCCTCTCTTGAAGAGTGCTTCATCTTAACATATCATGGATACCTGGCTTCATTTCTTTTAATGTTGCAAATAGAACAAATATGGGCCAGATCCTGAACCCAGGGTAGTGCTTATTATTGTGACGAGTTCCATGAAAGTCAGTAGGGCTCTTCAGAATACTTTGCGCTAGCCCAGTAGTGAGTGTTTGCTGCAACAGGCCTTCTGGTTACAAATCTTTAGGTGACAGAATCTTTTCCTCTTGCTTTATTGTCCTTGCCTGAAGAAATATATGGGATACACTTGTTCCTTAGAACACTTAAAAATTTATCCTACTACTATTTGGGGGAGGGGGGCACATTCAAGGATGCATTTTAAGTGCCGTCCTAAGTAGGGATGGACTCTAGCATGTGCTGAAGTGCTTTCCTGAACTGGGATCTGTGTAAGGACGTAATCCTACTCCCATTGACTTACTGGGAGCGCGATAAAGCTCTTAGTCCTCCTGTTATTCCTGTTCATGAATCTGAAAGGTCTAGAGGATAAATCTTTGCATGAGGTTTAGGCAGGAAGTCTCCAGTAACAGGAGTAAGAATTCCTTCCGCCTGGAGTGTCTGCTCATTTATGCATCGTATATATTCATCTTTACTTAAACTGTATATAATCTGCAAGTTGGCTGGTGTTTACATTTGATTGTTACTCCTTGGATTACCTAAGGAGTGAGTAAGAGGGTGTGTGTGTGTGTGTGTGTGTGAGAGAGAGAGAGAGAGAGGAGTGTGTCTTTATGTACACAGGGAGGGAACAGGTCAGTTACTGTTTGTGTGACCGTATTTCACAGTGACCCCTCCCAAGATTTAGGGCCTGTTGTGCTAGGCACAGGACAGATCCTGCCCCAGACGGCACCGGGTTTAAACAAGCAAGACAGACCAAAAGCTGGGAGGGAAAATGGACAGAGAGGGGTGAAGTGCCTTGCCCAGGGTCACCTAGCAGGTCAGTGACAGAGATGGGAGTAAACCCTAGGTCTCCTGACATATAGTCTAGTGCCCTACCCACTAGCCCTCCCACTCTGAGTTGATCTCTGATTTGTGGCAGCCGTATATACATTTTTTTATTTTAAATCAATTTGTCGAGTAAAACAGTCACTATATTTCTCCATATCCTGTGCTTGGCTGAGTCCTGCACTCCTGCCGATTTTATAACCGTTGAATGAAGCATTTCACCATCCGAATGCTGTACGTCAGGCTGCCGCATGGCTAGCTTGCTCACTTATGTTGATGTGGCTCATGTACAGTGCATCTAATAGCTCTAAATGAATTTTGGGAGCTTTGGTATCTAACGGTGTTGAGAATGGGGGAAGAAATGTCATATCAGGTGACTGTTAATGTAATAATTACCATGGCTCGTGTTGTCTGGTAAATCATGTACGGTGCTGTGTCTGAAGCCACATATCTTCTCTCATTTCAAAATCAGCATGACTTTGTTCGCCGAGACCGGCCGCCCCGGGTTCTAATTGACCTAATACAAAGGACGAAAGATGCTGTACGTGAGCTGGATAACCTTCAGTACCGGAAAATGAAGAAAATCCTTTTCCAGGAGACGCGGAACGGACCACTGACGGAGTCCTTGGAGGAGGAGGAGGTACTGTAGATTGTTAGAGTGCCCTGTGGTTCAGCAGAGATGGAGTGAGGACGGATATGGGTGACAGCCCCAAGAGAAGGCAGTTACATTAGGTTAGGCATATGCACATGTTGGTGGCTTGAGAGCTCTATTTTGGACTTCTTTCAAAGACACAATTTTTTTCTTGAGAGCTTTGCAGAAGAAACTCCTTTTTAAGGAGGATTTTGAAGGAGAAGGTAGTGGCTTCTCAGGCCAGGTCAGGGAGGGAATAGGCAAGGTTTTAATGTGGAGCAGTGAAGCTTGCTTGCCAAACAGTGATTCGGAGATACTTAGAGTGAGGGAAGTAAATTTTCCTAAATCCCATAAACTGCAGTTGTGGGGAAGGCTTGTTCAGGCATTCTTTTACCGTTTGGCCTCTTAACTTGCTACATGGTGTTAGATTAGACCTCCACCCCTGATCTCAGGAGCACAAGATTTTTAGGTCCAAAGTGGGGTCCTGACAGCATTTGTTTGTGTGCACGCTTTATAAATGGATGCCAAGAAAACTCTGTGAGATATTAAATATATACTTCTAAGTCATTGTCATCCTTAACACAAGGAGATTCTGCTTTTGGATTGTGCTGTCTCACATCCCACTCACCTGGAACTGCCAGAATCTGGATGTGTTCATCTTTCAGGCACACTACAAAGCTCACCTCTGGAGGGAATGGGATGAGGGTGGCATGGGGTTATTTTATTGGCATGACATAATTGTTATTGAGCTGGATTTAATAATAAATGTGTGGACAGCAGGTTTAATGGGATTTTCGTGGGGTGGTTTTAAATCCTGTAAAGGATGCCAAGAGCTTGATATGGGCACTTAGTGGTGGAAGAGGAGACCAGCCGACCTCACTCAGTAGTGATCTCACCAGCTGGGTTTTGATCATCTGATGAAAACAGCGTAGCTGCAATGGAGAGCTTTTTAGGGATGAAGAGATGAAATTAGGAAGCCCACAGGGAAAGTAGAGGAAAGCTGAGGGTCAGGAAAGCCACCCCTTCCTGGGAAGTGAGTTCCACCAAGACACAGTCTCACTCAGCGGCTTGAAATGTACAGCTGGGGCTTGTAAAGGGTACAAATGAGGTGCTTTACCTTCAGTGACTGATGGCCTAGACTCTTCTAAATAAAGGCAAGTCTGTTTAATAGCACCATCGCAACATTTTCCCAATTGCTGAGACATTTCTATCAATTAACTGGCCTATCCTGAGCCGAAAATGAAATCAGATAAGCAGAGATGCTTTTTTTAAAAGTTCTTTGATGCTAAAAAATGAAAACCACTGTTTGATACACAAAGCCAGGCATAAAATTAAAATCTGATTCAGTTCAAACCGTCAGCTGTAAACAGCCCAATTAAACAGTTTGCAGTAATTGACACTAACTGTGCTTTAGAGAAGGAAACCAGTGATTTGTCAATTAATGATTTTAAAGGAAAATTATTTAATGTCACTTGATGTGGGCACATTTGGATAAACTGATGTCTAATGGTTTGGTGCATAGAAAACCTTTTCCACTGAGCCCCTTCCTATTATGTGGCCTTGACTATGTGTATCTTTTTCCTACAATGCAGGAGGCAGATGTGAAGGGGAGAGGTCAAAGTTCAGCACGCTGGGGCTAATTTTTTGGGCCAAATAGATCAGTTGTGCTATTTTGGGAGGAGAAAGAGTCTTGGGCTTGGAGGTGGGGGCATCTGTGCTGGGATACAGTGTGGCACTGAGAGCACTTCTGAAGAAACACCCGCCTGTTCTTCCAGTTGGAGCAGTGCAACCAGGGCTGTTTGCTGTGAAGGAGAATGGTAGCTATGCAATGGGAGCAGCAGCAGCACCTGCCACGAAGAGCAGAGTGGAGCAGGAATTTCCATTCTAACCCCCCTGTTGTCAGTCACTTAGAATTTTCCAAAACTTTCAGACTGAAATTCCTAGGCTTGGTCTCTGCCCAGGAGTGTTCTCCTCCTCCTCCTCTTTGCCCACCCCCCCACCAGTGAAAGTCTGAACAAAATAATTTCAAGGACAGCAAGTAGGGTGGAAGGGGAGTACTTTCCCCATTTTAATGTTTAATAGCTCTAGTGCTGGGGTCAGAGTGCTGAAATGTATCACGATGCAGCACCAAGAAGTGCCTTGGAGTATTCCAATAAAATTTGGTTTTGATATCACTGAATTACAGTCCACAGCTCATGTTGCACTGCGTTTTCTCACTAAGCTTGTTCAGTGTGTCACTAAGGGAGGCCATGTTGCGCACATGTACATGGCAAACTTAGCAGTACAGGATAAAAATTAGCAAGGAGGCACAATGAATGAAGATGTAGCCTCAGTCACTGCTCATCTTGTTAGCAAAAGCTGCCTAGCTCCTAAAGCCTACCCTGGAGGGGGAGGGAGGGAAGGGTTCCCTCCAATAGGCTTCCTAGGGAGTGCAGGAGATGTTTTCCCTATTGTGAACATCACTGGGTATATATCCAGTGAGTTCCACATCTTGGAGCTTTGACACTTTTTTCTAAAGGAACTCCCATCAAAAACTATCAGGAGAAAGTTAAGGTTACATGTTCAGGCACTCAGGTCAGGAAGCGAGAAATTTCAGGTTGTATGTGCTGCCTCAACACTGTCCTTTGTGCACACGCATTCTTTAATTAAATACCCATGGAGTGTTTCTCAAATGCTGCGGTATAATAGGTGGTTTCTTCTGCCGCTTTAGATACGCATGTGTAACTTGGTGTACAATTGTTCTTTCTTGTACATGTGCATCACTGTCAAATGCGATTTTTTTATTTTGGTTTGGGGTAATAAAAAGCACCCACACACAGAGATCTCTGCCAATTGCTTATCATTACAAAACTAAATACACATTTCAGTCAGCTAGCCCTTCTACCAAACAGCAGCTCTTACTACAGCTAACAGCCTATGAATTGGCTAGTAAAGTCCCTCTCCCCAGCTCTCTTCAAAGGCCAGACCAAGCAAGATGGCCCTGCACTGAATTTTGACTAATCAGGGCTATTGTGGACCAGAGATTGGAGAGCATTCCAGAGCCCGAAGTCCCTTATAGAGAATTACCTCCTCTGGTGATAACCCTTTAACTTAGATCACTTTATATAAATTCTCTTCTCTGTAAGCCAGTGCAGGTCAGACTAGCCCATTATGATTACCCAACTGATGCAAGCACCCAGGAAGGAAAAATATTGTAAGATGCTACTTTTGTGTATTTAAGTTTGTAGAAAAAAGGGCATGTTCTATCGTGGTGTTTGAGAAATAATTGAGATCATGTAATTAAATGTATTGTAATGCTTTCACCTATTGTAGTACAGCCTCTTCTGTGGAGTGATACTTGATGTATCTTAGTAGAAACTACAGGCATCATTTAAACTGACAATGTCATTTCTGTTTGGCCTGGACATCAAGGTTGAAACCCCTGCTCCTGGGAAAAGTGCCGTGGGATTCTTAAGGGATCACAAATAGTTGAGACCCCAGTTTTTACATCTCCGATACATGGCACCTCAGCTAATCGTGGCTGGAGCATTATTTCAGTACAGACTTTGAGGGAGGAGTGCCCCTTTCTTAATCACTGGCACTACTTACAGCAGCACCTCAATGTTCCCTGGTGGGTTCCCATTCAAACACTAATCATGTCCAACCCTGCTTAGTCTGAGAGAGACCTGGCTTGCAGCCTGAGATGCTATGGCCACAGAGCACAGAATAGAAAACTGAGTGAGAGCCTCTGGTAACCTTAGGGTGATACCTGGTTTGGCCTTTAGGAGGTGAACAACAAGGAATTTAGGTGCTGGAAAATAGCGGCAGAGAACCTGTAACTGCAGGATTGCAGAGCAATGTTGGGCACTGCAGGAATATGCGACAGGCAGTTCATCTCTTGCAGTGTTTGTAATTCTGGTGCCCCTTATTTTGCAGGACAGTGAGCATGGATCAAACCTGAATCGGAAGATGGACAGTCTGGGCAGCAACCATTCCATCCCAAGTATGTCTGTGAGCACAGGCAGTCAGAGCAGCAGTGTGAACAGCATGCAGGAGGTCATGGATGAGAGCAGCCCTGAACTGGTCATGATGCATAATGATGAGAGCACAATTAATTCCACATCCTCTGTGGTGCACAAGAAGGTATGTTCTCCGGGACTCTCTGCAGCTTCATGCATTGGCTTCTGTCCCTCGGGTTAGTTCAGGTTCCTTAAGGCCCAATGCAGCAATGTGTAGTGAGTGCCCTCGCTAACCTCTTGAGAGTAGGAGGCTCAGCAGACTCCTGTGGGATCAAGCTCTTTTTATTGTTTCTCTTCTGGCTTTAGCAACTAAATGATCTTTGAAATTAATCATGAAAAGATGTTGCTGTGACGGCACAGTCAAATCCAACCATCGAGCAGGTAGGTTCTCTGCATGCTTCCTCACCCAGCTCGGCATGTGCCCCGTCATCCTTGCCTGCAACACCTCTTAGGGTTCCGATCCTCAGGCTCCTCTGAGCAGTTGTGCCACATTGTGTGTTGTGGTTTGAAGTGGCCACATCTACTAAGGCACCACTTAGCAGTCACAGTTTGTGACCAAAGTCTGAGTTGTACTTGGATCCTTCCTCTGGACAGGAGCATAGCACACAAAAGCACTCCTGCGAGGTAAGTTTTAAAGCAAAATTCCACTCCGCCCTGCTCTTTCATTCTCTCTTTCACGGATTATCTGTTCTGCTTATTAGAGTGGCAGCTTCAGAGGTGAAGTCGTCTAGATACAGGCCAGGCGCTAACCCTGCACTTGCCATTCAGAATCAACTTTTACATAACCCTAGTGGTGTCCGCAAATGATGGACAGGAAAATCGAGGTGGTTTCTGCAACTGGGTTTACAAAGAGTTTGAAAATGTATATAGTGGTGTTCTGCAGCCAGAGACGCTAACATCCCACTGTATAGTACTACAATAGAAGTGTGAGTTTCTCAGTGGCATGATAACCGCAAAGCCTAGTTTTAACCATTTAAATGCTTATTCTTCTAAACAAGCTTGTCTAAAAAAAAAGAAATAAAACAAAACTGTAGTTTGTCATTGAAAATGACAACGCCTGCAATGTAAGACTTTTCTCATGTGCTCTCAATTGTACCTTCAAGCAATAAATTACCAGATATGTATATTTATAAAGGTACTGATAGGGAATTAGCATAATTTAGTTCTAGTTTAAAAGGTACTCCCGGATTTACCTTCTCAAATATGCTGGAAACCCCACCTTCAGCGTTAGCCCTTTTTAAGGAAACGGTGGTGAAGTATGAAACACCAGTTCGCGTATTCCCCCAATGGAGGGAAGGAGATGCTCCAGAGGTTTTATGCTGTCCCTGATCATAGCTGGAGCTTCTTCTCGTTCTACGTAGGTTTCAGAAATTAAATATTTTTATTCTTTCTTGTTATGTATTTGCATGTATGCCCAGATATACAGGATGCACTTTGAGGGGGATGATGTGGATGTTTGTTTTCATAAGTTACAATGATTTTACTGGCTTGTAAATGTCACTGCAGCTCATGAAAATAAAATGTGTGCAGCTCCTATCGGGCATGAATTGCATTTATTTTAAATGAATGGAGTAGCTCTTCATTTTAAGAATAAACTCATTTTGCAGTAATTTTACAATGCTTCCTGTGTATAAATACAGGATGATTGGTAGGGTTATGGTCTAGTTTTTCAGGATTTGTATACAGCTGTCAGTGTCTGGTGCTGAGTGTCTTCCATCTCAAGTAATGCCAATGAGAGTTTGGTGTCTAACTCCTTAGACCTTTTGAAAGTTCCCACATACCTCTTGGCTTACATGCAATGTTGATGCAGTGCTCATGACTGAAGACAAGTATATTACTGATGACATGGCTATGACAGGTATACTTGTTGGCCAGGAGAGTATTCTTGCATAAATTCATTGTGTACACGTCACTCCCACTGTATGAAATTAACATTTAAGACACCAACTAGCTGAGTACATTTCTTTTCTCAGAGCTTTACAAGTGAAGGAGCAGGCCTGGGCACTCATTCATATCTGTGATTTAAGGCACTTTTGCTGACTTATAGATCACTGAAAAATGTGTTCTTAGGCTAATTATTTGTTCTTTTTATATAGTGGTTATCATTAAAAAGTCAATATTTGCCAGCATTTGCCATCAGTTACCACAGCACACATTCTGAGAAAATCACTGTTCTCCCCCGTACTTACAATATGATGGATCTCTGGTAACATCTGGCAAATGTTACCTTTTTGTTGTCTTCTGCTGTATTTGCATATACAGGAAAATGCTGAGTATATACATAGATATGCAGTATAACATATATACATCAAAGTTATATTCTATATGTAGTTTTACCAGTATTTTATTAGTTTGGTGATAGCAATTCTCACATCTAGCTATATTTGTTATAAATGCACATGCCTGCTAATAAAAGCTAACTGCAGAGGTTAAAACACAGAAGTTAAATTGAAATAGGCTTTATATGTGTGTATTTACAGTATTTGAAGATAGACATTTTAGTTTCTTAAAGTTTCCTCCTTTGAAAAGTTTGTTAATGCAAGTTTGAGACTTCCTGTTAACTTAGTGCCCATATTAATTATGTCTCTGTGTGATCTGTGCTCTAAAGTATTCCACACCAACTGGTGTTTCTACTGGCAGTTGAAAAAGTACCATGGGAACAATAGGTTGTTAGTATCACTCGGGATAAACAAGTCATGATGAGCTCGGGTCCAGTTAAAATGAAGTCTTCATCTTCAGTTTAACCAACTTCTAAAGCAAAAGAAAAGAATGCTGATTTAAAACAAGTCTCTGAGCTTGATCTAGCCACTAGCCATCATCTAGTCTCACTTAACTCACATGCTTTCACACAATGGATTTGACCCTTATCTAAGTAAAACAAGTGCCATGTGCATTTAGGATGCTCTGTAAATGATTATTAATAATAATGCAGTCTCATGTATCCGAAAGCTATTAGAACATCACACACTGGCAAAATTACATAAGGATGCTAATGTTTTAAAGGAATCCAGCTTAAAATATTATAAACCCATCAATCTCTTCTTGCACACATTCCGCTTAAAAGTTTGTAGTAATTCAGTGGTATCATGAAAACTACAGGTCCCATCATACAGTTCTCCTTCCTGGTCTGAGAGGCCAGTCTGGATAGGAGCTGCAACTGATTTCTGTTTTATGTAAATTTGAGGCAGGCCTTTGGTTCTTGGCAAGACACCAATGAAGTCCTTGGTTGAGCAAAGTTTGGGTGCCCCTGGCAAAGATTCTAAGCATCACAGCTGTTCCTAGCTATTTTGAATGCTAAGTGAAGCATAAGAAGCAGGCCAAACCCCTTGTACTGGCATGTTCACCTCTGTTAGACAGCCATAGATTTTTAAAAATAAAGAAATGGAGCATGCTTTCTGGCCAAAAATAAATGAAATGACCTTGTGTTTCTCATCTAGCTGCTCTGATTACAGTAACTCTTTAGTACTTGGCTCATGCGTGCTATGTTTGTGAACATCATTAGGCTCTGCAGTGAGAAGGTGTGTCCAAAGCCCTTCCTAGGCACATAATCGCTGACAGAGAATTAAAGCCCGTGGCTGTCAGTAGCATCTAAGCTTGTGTTTCGAATAAAGGCCACTTGAGCTCATCTGCTAAAAGTCCAGCAGAGCAAGACTGAGTTCTAGATGGGAATGTAGGGGAAGGCTGCCCTCTGTAGGCAGGGTGAGTAGTTCTTCATATCAGCTCTGAGCCAGCTGTTACAGCTGGCACCAACAGAGCCCATGACACACAAATGGGCTAGAGTGGCAGGCAGCTGAATGCCTTCCACAGCCTCCCTTTTCTGAATCCCATTGCAGCTGTAGGACCTCCTGAGGGAGCAGTTTGTTGGTCCAGTGACCAACACCACATTTCTTAAAAGAATGTCTGTCATGTCTCCATCCAGGTCCCACAGGCTACCTGGGAGCTTTTTCCTTCCCAGTGTTTGCATCTTTGTATGCTGTGTTAATCTAGCTAGTGTAATGGCGAGGCATCTCACTAATTTACTAGCTGAAACGTGGATCAGTCTCTCGTTAGAGAGAGAGTTGGGTAACTACTTCTCTAGCCAAAGATCATGTTACGTATGGATATACATTCCCCTGGTCATCTCCCTTTGGAAGTGGAGTCAGTCATTCACTCAGGTTATGGATTGCGGGCAAAATGACATCTCGAGTGCAGACCAAACAGTTGTATCTTGGAGGAAATTTTTTTTTTTGCCAGTTGCACTCTGAATTCGCTATATGCTTCTAAAGCCACGTGACCCAGAAACAACAAAACCCACATGCCATCAGTGAAGGTATTCTGAAGCAAAGTAAGGATGACGATCTGTATCTTGGGAGGACAATGTTGTGTTTCCTTGCTTACGGCATCCAGATACTATTTTGCTCTGTGCATTAGAAATACAAAGTGTTGGTCAGGTTTGATTTGTCCATCCTGCATAACCATTTGCATGGTACCCCAGAGATGCTCTCTGCTACTCGTTTGGACTCCTGCATAATGCTAGCCGGGGATAGCATTTGAGAATTGCCTTCTTAGAGTTTAATCAGCAGTTACAGTTGCCTTTATTTTATAGGGAGGAATAGATGCTGGTGCCATCATAAGCATAAAGCACCAAAACCCATTGCAGTAATGGCAGCAGGAAGCATGACTATGTTCCAGATGTCGCTTTCACCATAAAACATGTTGACTGTGGCGGTAACTCTTCATAGCCAGACAGAGCATACTGTGTGTCCCTTTCGGCATTAGCTGCAACGGGACGTTTTTGGTGTATTAATATTTACCAGGGTGCTGTTCAGCAGCATATGAGCGCCCTTCCTTTTCGGCTCACACACATCACAGATGACTTATTGTCAACCACTCCGTCAAACTGACGCTGCAGTCATGTGTCTTGTGGTGTTTTGGTAGACATTGTCCTAGCTAAATATGCCAAGTGACAGGACTTGGAGCACTTCCTTGGGAGACTACATCACAATATTTCAGCTAGATTGGGTGTAATGAGGGCAGCATTTTTACTGCAAATAAAGATGGTGTCATTTTTTTTAAAGTATCACATTCCACGTTGTTGTTTTTGTTCAGCCACAATGCACAGCTGCTGCTGGTGTGCTTCTACCAACACTAAGCACTTAGCATTTCTTCATAATATTATTTCTCTGGTGAAACCCTCAGGATGTCAGATTGTAAATAAATACCTATTTGTATAAAACATTTTTTAAATAAGAGATCTGAAAGGAGCACATTTGTTGTTAATCTCCACAAACAAAATCGACTCCTCTTTTCTCTGCCCAATGTCCTGTTGCAACTTAAGAAACTTTCCAAATCATTAACTACAAATGAAAACAAAGTATGTTGCATAGACATGACTCCTCTCCTCTCCATGATGCATATGTGGCATCCTGGCTGGATCCAGTGATGAGAGGGATACTGGATGTGCAGCCAATATATGTGGAGTGGATGGGATATATAGGGGTATGTTGCCCTACAGGCTGAGATTTCTGATTTACCCCTGGAGAACGAGTAAGATCTGATGGAATTTTCCTTCCGGTTGGGAAGGATGAGTGGGGACTTTTGGAGCCTCTGGCTCATCATAAGTGGGGAATTCAGGGCTGTGTGTGGAGAGTAAGATGTGATTATGTACTTGCCCACCTGCCTTGAATGATTCCAAGCCCTGATATTGATGTGGAGCCTTTTCCAAAAGGACTCTTGTTGAAATGTGACCCTATCTGCAGGTTGTTGATACAGCCAATGTGTTGTGTTCAGCTGATTGTTTTATTCCTCCCCCCCTTTGAATTCTGGGAAATGGAGGAGGTTGTCACGGCTTCGTTGTACATTCCCTTTAGGGTCCTAACCACGGTTAGTTCAGTCACTCTGCCCTTCATATTTGTGTCTAGAAGGCTGGCAGTTCTCATGGTCTATTGCATACTGGTAGCATCTGTCCTCTTGAAGTGTCTGAGGGGAGTTTGCTTGCTGTGCTACTGCTTGTTTCCCCTAGCAGCAGTCAAGATACAAAATGTCTTTTGAAAAGGAAAGCTTGGGAATTTAGCTTCTTGCCGATCAAATGTGATCAGCATTGATGCAGTTTTTCTATGTATATGAATTTCTCCAATCAAATTTCTCAGCTAAGATCATGGAGACTTTTCTCTAATATTGTGTCGCCTTGATTCTTTGCACTTAAATACGCCTGCTTTACCTTTCACAGAATTGCATGGGCAACGATGATTTTATGTACTGGAACAGTCAAGGCAAGCTGTGGGTCTGCTCATGTTCCCATCAAAATCAAAGGCAAAATTCTCGTTGACTTCTGTGTGAACAGGCTCAAACCACATATACTTAACATGTTGAGTTCAGCTTTGTTTCATACATAACTTGCTCATTCCCAGCTATTGCTGGCTTCTGCTCTGCAGATATTTTGAGCATGTGCGCGAAGGTGGTTTCAGGAGTGTGTCCTCGTCCATGCAGCTCTTGGGCATGGGTCCGTTAAAAAAAAAAAAAAAAAAAAAAAAGACCCGATTAAGCTAATTCTCATGAGTGTGGTCATTAGAAAACTTGATGAGACTATGTGGTCAGAGCAGTGTGGGGGATATTGTTGGCACAATGCACTCAGTAATCTGAGTGCTAGGAATATGGAGATGTCCTTAGAATGTTGCAGTAGTGTAGTGGGTTAGCTTTTAAAGATTGTTTTTCAGTGAACAGAGGAGGAAGGATGGTCTTGGGTTGATAGCACTGGACTGGGACTCTGGAGATTGGTGTTCAGTTCCTTACTCTGACAGTGGAACCTTGAGCAAGTCACTTCACCACTCAGTGCTCCAGGTTCCCGTCTATAAAGTGGGGATGATAGTACCTTACTGCCTCACAGGCGTGCTGTGTGAATAGTCATTATTGCATATAAGGTACTCAGATGCCTATTTGAACCCAGTTATGTGCCTTATGCTGTCCGAGTCAACAAAATTTAGGCCTGGATAGACCCAGATCCAAACTTGCCCAAACTTTGGAGTGTTTGGATCCAATGCTCTGGTTGTAGAGGTTGGCCTGAGATGCCAAGTTTGGCTCCTAACATCATCAAAGACCCATACAAGGGAGCTTGGAACCAGGTTCCAGATTGGACCCATATCTGCTGAAAACTAATAGATGTTGCTCAGGCTATTGGCAGAATAGAAGCAATAGATGGAACCTACAGACATCCATTCTGTGTGCTTGTAGCTAGACCTGTCTCTCAGGAGCTGTTGGCCTCACCGCCCAGTGTATGCTTCACTGGCAGAGGGAGAATGGGGTCCTTGTGGCTCATTTGTCTTAACTCCTTTTACTTATTTGGTGCTAGCTGTCACTGCTACGATGTCACTTATAGGTCTTGACAACTATAAATATTGGATGTATATTTTTTCTGGCCAACCTGATACATTTCTCTGAATATGTTGCCCTGTTAGCTTACCCAAGGTTGCTGGAGATTTTGCATGAGGCAGAAGCCCCCAACCCTGACTCAGGGATTCCAAGGACAGTCATTGGGCTTTTGTCTACACCAGGTTCTCCAACCATTAAATTTTCCATTCTTTTTGTGTGCTTGGTTACAAATTAACTGCCATGTCCCTCAACTACGTCAATAAAGAGCTGTTGAAAGATTTTATGTTATTCACCTCTTGCAGACTGTTCTCTGGGCTGCCCTAAGATGCTGCTGCACATAAGTCAATGGAAGTTGCACATGAAGATGTGAGGGCACAATTTTAATCCTTGAGACTCCACCCCTTAGAGAATCCAAGGGATCTCACCCGCTTATTTCTTACGAGGGGAAATTAAAATGAATGAAACAGAGTCAAAGAGAAGGCATCATTTCAGGCTGTCTTGTGGAAAATGGAAAGGCGGTTACTTCACTTAGAAAACCTTTTTTTTACAGCAACTTGATTTTTTCCTAAGAATGTTTATTAGATTGCATTGACCTCCACCACACTAAAGTAATAGCTGCTGTCCTGCTAGAGCTAAAGACCTACGTCTTTTGCACACCCTCCCTTTTCACCAGACTCCCAAACAGGACATTTCTCTGTGCCTTGCTGGACTCTGGAAAATCGCCGTGTTTTAACCACTGGTGTCCCTTCCCCTTAAAGCTCTGAATTGAGACCAAGGTCCTGGAGCCAAAAAGGAGCGCATCAGCCTAGCTGAAGGTTTATTGGGGGTTGTAGCCTGCATTTCACCCTGGCCACTCACTCTTGTCCTTAGGTTGGTCACTCCAGAACGCTTCCGTAATCTACTTCTAAAAATGTTCCAAACTAGGATTCCGGAAGATTTATTTTTAGTGCCTGGTCCATCTGCTTGGAACACCATTGCCTATCCTATCAATAATGTCTTTTAGAGCCTCAATCACCTAGAACACTCCGGTCCTACAAAGCTTCATAGATTGATTATTTTCCCAATAGACCCACAAACCTAATTAGCTGAAAAATATTCTTGAAATTTAAAGATTTGATCATGATATTTCAGGAAAGACAGGAATCTGAGCTTTAGCTTCATTCAGGCATGTTATATATATTTTAGACCCTCCTCCCTCTCTAATGCGCACACAGCTGAAAGCTAAAATTCAGACTAGTTTCAAGAATGGCTGCTCTCTAACCTTACGGAGTGTTTGCCCCTGTCAAAAGTAATCGGAATTCAACAAAATGCCCAGCATCAGAATGACAAAAATGCAAAATAAAATAAAATTATTCTAACAGTCCAAAGGCTTTCTATTTCTAGAAGAGACTTCCTTTTATTAATCTCTTTCTCTCCCTGCCCAGTCTCCAATTTTTAAATCTTCCTTGTCCCCTCCTGATTTAGGTGTGGCAGGTTGTTTAGCATCTTCTTTCTTGCCTGGAGGGAAGATGCTAAAAATACAGGGATCATTGTAAATTCTGTTCTGTGATAACCCTGGCTATTCCTCCCACTCCGCCAAAGCTCAAATGTGAGATGTAGCGTAGAATGCAAAATCTTAAAATGAGGGACACAAGAAAAACGGTTGGCTCTAGGCACCTTTAAAATGGTATGTGGTTCAGTTCTGGATATCTACATTTCCTATATCCTTTACTTTCCTGCTACATATTGTTCACTGGAACAGACCCAGGCCAGTGTGGTACAGGAGTCTGGTAGAGGACAAATATACTAGTCACTGGCTGAGTAGTTTTCTGTTCCCTGAGTGACCAGAGGAGGGACTGCACTGGAGTAATCAGGAACCTTCTAGAACCAATTCAGGCAGACAGGCTGATTAGAACACCTGCAGCCTCAAGGCAGCTAATCAGGGCACCTGGGTTTAAAAAGGAGCTCACTCCAGTCAGGGAAGGAGGAGCTGGAGGAGAGGAAGTGCGTGTGAGGAGCTGGGAGCAAGAGGCGCAAGGAGCTGAGAGTGAGAGGGTGTGCTGCTGGAGGACTACAGAGTACAAGTGTTATCAGACACCAGGAGGAAGGTCCTGTGGTGAGGAGAAAGAAGGTGTTTGGAGGAGGCCATGGGGAAGTAGCCCAGGGAGTTGTAGCTGTCATGCAGCTGTTACAGGAGGTACTATAGATGGCTGCAATCCACAGGGCCCTGGGCTGGAACCCGGAGTAGAGGGCGGGCCCGGGTTCCCCCCAAACCTCCCAGCTCCTGATCAGACACAGGAGGAGCTGATCCAGACTGTGGGGAAGATCACTGAGGTGAGCAAATTTGCCAATAAGTGCAGGACCCACCAAGATAGAGGAGGAACTTTCTCACATCACCATATAGAAAGTGCACGAACTTTTGTAAAATGGTGATAAATATGGATCTAAAATAAAGTCAGTGTGAGCAGTGTGCTCCTAGGAGGCCAGGAAGAAGCATGTCAAGATGCACCTTGTCTGCAATAGAGTTGTTTCACACAGTTTCCTACCAGTAGTGCCCACCAGTGGGAATACTGGTGTAAACTAGCCAGTAACTGTGTTTTCTAATCTTGGTCAGCGCTGGTCTAGAGGACAGGATGGCTATGAAGTCAGTGGCCATCTGCAGTGTTGTCCCCACCAAGTGTTCAAAAATAATGAATCAGGCCTCTGAAAATCAGGAGCTTTTTAAAAAAATTAGTTTGTGGATCTTTTTATTTGCCTTCCGATGTGAGGGCCTTTGAGTCCCATTTTCAGCCTTTACTCTATAGCTACAAGGGCTAGAAACTTTCATGGTGTTTTTTAAAAGAAAACAGAGATTCTCATGTAATTGACTTCAGGAGCTGGGCTTTAATACCAAATGACAAGAGTTGGCAACTCTGTCTGCTCCAGAGCTTCCACCTTTGCCAGGTCCTTTCAATCTGCACTGGTGAGAGTGGCAGTTGGAATTCTTAGGCAAGATGTCCAGGATACTGACCTGGGAACACAGTTCGCAAATACTTTTTCCTTTTGGAAGTCACCTTTATAGCCATTTCTCTTAACAAGTCAACAGTCCTGGACTTTCACAGGCCTGTCTGGACCGAGGACATGGATTTTGAGCAATCGACAGAATACTGCTTTTTGTTCCAATGCTTAGAAGCATGGCATTTCAGCTGCAAAATCACTACTTCTTAAGCCTTTGACAACTAGAGAGTGAGAGATTTCAGAGAAGACCATTTGTAGTAAACCTATGAGCTGTCTCTTTAAATAAAAAAAAAACAAAAAACCCTTTGCGAGGCTGTGGAGAGAAAGTGCTAGAACCGTGCATGATCATGACTGGAAAGCAGGATCCCTGAGTGGTCACTGAGTCTTCCCAGCACAAGATCGGGAAGCTGGTCTCTTCAAGCCTGCAGTGTTTTCAGGCGAAATGATCCTTCTTCAGAGCAGCTAGCAAACAAAAAGATCAAATTAAGGAGAAAGCAAATCTTGAGAGGGAATGAGGCAAAATCTTGCTCCTGTGTTAAAAAGGAACAGCATCTTCCTGGCTAGACATGGAAATCACATTTTTAAAGGGATTATTTGGTTGCAGCGCTTTAAGCAAATCTTTCTGAAGAGTCTCATTCTTCTGCATTGCTTTGTGCTTTTGCTTCGTTTTGTTGCACATATGTAATTCTGGAGGTTAAAAAAAAAAAAAGAGAGAAATTCTGCCTGGGATTCAGAAGGCATCCCACTAGCGATCAGCTGACATTCTTAACTGAAGGCTGCAATGTGTTGCTTATTCATTTTGTACTGTGGGAGCTGCAGGGGCTAGCAGAGAGCTAAACTATGCCTTTCAAACAGCAGTGCTTGTGCAGAAAGAGGGGTGAGAAAGAGGCAGCCGGCGAGGAAAGAGCACAGCTGGACTTTCTCCTTGTTTTTATCCATTTCTGCAGGATCATGTATTTATAAGGGATGAGGTGGGCCACAGGGATCACAGGCCTGAGCCGCGGCCTACCCAGTCAGTCCAGAATCAGGCCCTCCACTACCGGACCCGAGAGCGCTTTGCCACAATCAAATCAGCATCTTTGGTAAGCGAACACCCCACCCCACCCCTTCTTCCTCTCTGTCTCTTTGGCTGGGAAGAGGATTAAGAATTTTCTTCTCATCCATATTTTTTTTTGTTGGCATAGCAACTAGATATTGCACAGAAAGGGGGGTGTGTGTGTGTGTGTGTGTGTGAGAGAGAGAGAGAGAAATGTAAAAAAAATCCATTCTGGGTGTGTTTCCAGTCTATGTAAAATCAAACACATTTATGAGTGAAGTTGATTTCCTCTCTGATTTTTTTTTTTTTCTATATTGCATCTCTCTTGTTAGTGGTGGCTGCTAGTAAGAGACTAATCAGTGTGCATGCATATATATTTAATTGCACGTGTATAGGTAATAGATTTTGGTTTTGAACAAAAAAAAAAAAAAAATCAAAGTGTTGATGTATTTGATCATTTTAAAAATGAGACAGTTACCTTCCAGGGATGAATTGCTGGCTATATGTGGCTCATTGATTTATTTCTTTCAAGCTACTGTATTTACTGCATTTTTTCCTCATTCAAATCCATGAAACATTGCCTGGCTCCAGTAAATGAGGGTTTACAGCAGCCTGTGGTCTCACAGAGAGAGAAGAAGCGATTGGTAGGATCAGGCAGCATTTGTACTATTGCAAATGGGATCGGTGTAGATGGCTTTGTAGTAGCAAAAGGGGTGTGTGCCGGAAGAGTTAGTTTTCTTGCCTCCTCCACCATCTCTCTGTGTGTCTCATACACACAGCCTGAAATCAGCAGCAGCCTTCCGAGGGAGGAGAGAGATGGCATAAGCAAGAAACGGGGTCCTAAACTGAAAATAATTGAAATATTGATTATTTCAGCTGGACTGACATTAGAGGTCACATGGGTCAGAAGATTTACAAAGTATCCAGTGTCTGGCCATTGCATTTGCTACCTATTATGACATCATCGCAGGCCAACCCAGAAATTACAATGGGTAACCCTCCCCCTTCCTGTTTTAGTGTGTCTCTGAATGATTCCCCCTCCCCCATCACCACCATTTGCTGATTCCCCATGCGTGTGTGTTAACCTTAGGTTAAAGCCTGTGCAGTGGGGATATTAATATTGTTTGTGCTGCTGAAACCTAAAATGAAGCAGTGGAATTCAGACTACCACCATTCCTGTAGGCCTGCATCTAGGGGAGTGAGTTTCTTTTCCCAGGTGTACTTCTGAGTAACACATGCTCTGATTGTTCCATCCTCCCCGCCCCCCCAATTCAAAGGGTGACCTAGAAACCTACACATTAGAGGTCTTCGTACCAGCATTCCTGACACAGCAGGGACCTCAGATAGCCTACACCCTTTCTCTGATATTCCCGTGTTGGGAACTGTCTTTTGTAGACTGTACAGTGCCAAGCAATTGTCTGCACTGAACAAGTAGGATAGCTTCTTTCCAGTGAAGATGGAGTCTGGGGGGGGACAAACGATAAACTACTCAAAATGTCATGGGACAAGCCAAATAAAACCCCATATCTGTTCTGGCATCTTGCTGGCTGATACGTTTTACCCGCCGTGGAAGGCTCCTCGCTACCGTAACCCCATCACCAGAGGGCATAATTCCTGGTCTCTTTCACCTTGTAATTCTCCAGGGGTTCTATTCCTTCGCCTTAATACTCAGTTAATTCTGCTATCCACAAGTTATTGTAGGCGATGGAGGAGTTTTGAGAGCCATCTGCCAGGCAATAGAGGATGCTCATGTGATGATGAAATGCATTGTCCAGACATCTCCCTGAACTTCTCTGCTCAGGGCAGCTGACGTCCCAAGGTCACTCCGAAGCCCCACTTCGTGGCAGCCTCCTCTGGGGCTGATACTCTATGCACTGGGTCTCTGGGATACTTGGATTTGCTAAAGCGTCTCTTCCTACGTGACCAAATCACCGTATAGTTAAAGGGGTTGTGAGGTTAAGTAGGGAACTTTCTTTTTTCCTGTCATTACCACGGGGCATGTTCCTGAGGCGAAGTACGTTTGGGGTCATGCGGGGCTGATTTGGAGTTCAGGTGAGTGCAGCGGTGCATGCGCACCATAGTATCTCCTGGCAAGAGTGAATAGGAGACTGATGATAATACCCGCTGGTTAAATCCATTCAGAATATCAACAGCACCACTCTCTTCTTGGGTGAAGCATGGGATTTCCTTTCCTCCATACGTCTCCATCCTTCTGCTTCCAGTATCTGTATCCATGGACACCTCCCTGTCCTTTCTTATGCCAGAAATGAAATGAAATGAAATGACAGGAAAGCAACATACAGTAGCAGTTCATGTGGAGGTTTTGTTGTTCCTCCCTTATCCGAATACAAAGAAAAACATTAAAATTGTTTTCCCCATAAAAATCTGTCACGGGTAGAGGAGATGTAGTTGTATGTGTGGCTATTGCAATCTTTTGTGTAGGTTTTATTTCACTTTATAATGGGAATACTTATTTTCTTTCCGTTCAGTTATATCAGTGGCTTTTCCCCCCTTTGATTCAAAGACCTTATATATATAACCTTTTTTTGTGGTTATATGCCTCTACAGTTGCAGTTAATAATTCTGTGGAGGGGGGAGGATTCATAACCTATTCTCACTCCAGTCTGTTTTTGGGTGAGCGTACAGAGGGAAAGCTCAGAATTGCCAGAAGAGGGTTGGTTACTTAGTGAGCATCACATGGGAGATTTCTAGCATCCGTGCAACCAGCCATTCAGATCTCAATGGTTCTTCATTCTTCTAGTTGATTTTCACTCTGTTGCTTCCATAAGGTATCTTAAATGAGGTGCTGTCTTCTCTACATGGACGTTAGATCCATTGGCATCTTGTAAAATAAGAGCAGGTTTGATTGCTTCCCCCACCCCAGACTGCAACCCATTGCTATCCATCAGTTGCTTTCTCTGGGTTCTGCTCCCCAACCCCCGAAGAGTTGTACAGTTGTGAGAGAAATAATGACTATTTCATAAAGGCCATGGACTGCGCTGATGCTGTTAGTAGTGATCTCTTGGGATGAAAACCTGTGAAAACATGCATTGTTGGGATGAAAAATCATCTTCCTATGAGATTCCCTCAAACCCCCCAGTCTGAGAGATGGACAGCACTGTAGATAAAATGCATTCTGCACTGGGGAGGGAAGCAGGTGTATTGTAGAATAGCTGTCCCAGCTGGTTGAATTCAGAAACAATATCTGTGATCTCTGAACCTTCAAGTTCTCCCTGGTCTGAACTTGCTGTAGTGCAGGCTCTCAGAGGAGATGGGTGTCTCTAAAAAGGCACTGTCAATTTGAAATGTAGTCCATAGCCAAACATTAGTAAAGTGATTTCAGGTAGCTTACCTGCCCCTGAGCCCCATGATAAATGTTATGGTTATACAGTCACACTTTCCCGTTGATTTTAAATGTGTTTTTCTGCCCTGTTTCTGCATGAGAGCACCACCCAAACAATAGGGAAACTGACTGACTTTACAGAAGAAGCAGTGAGATGGACGACCAACAAAGTGCTGCTGGAGGCACAAAGGAAACAAGCTGTGAAAACAGAAATATTTTTTTCTCTAATCTCTTTCAGAGACTGTGACCTTAGGTATTTTTTATAACAACAGTAGATAAAAATTATTCAGGCAGGAGTGTGATTGTTAACTTGGTGCGTCTTTTAAGGTCAATTTTAGTCCTCTTTTGGAGCAAAAGTTCTCAGATTTGTTCATAGTGTGGGCTACTGTTAACATGAGCTGCCTTCTTTCTCATTGTTTATGATTCAGACCATTTGCAATTCCGTCACATGCCTGTAGCAACAGGGACCATCACTTACATGGGACAGTAAGGAGAAAGCATTCCATGGGCTTTTTGTTGATTTTTATGCAATATAGGAGCTGTCAGCCTTGTGTGCCCTGCCACTTCTCCACAAATCGTGAAGCACATGTTTTGCAGATCACCAGTGGTCCATAGGCCACAATTCAAGAACCTTCGCTCCGGAGCTTGGAAAACCCCAGTTCCCCTCACCTGGAAAGAATGCAGAACATGCTGCATCTTGATCACAAATGCCAGGCAGCGTCCACCCTGAAAAGGAAGTTTGTCAGATCCATGCATTTAGAGACAGGATGGGGTAACAGTATTATCTGAATTTATTTATGGCTTGACCCCTTTTTCTGAGGACCCACACTTCTGGATTCCTGTCTTCATAGTTGTTCACTTAATCTGGGTTTTCAAGATGATGGTCTCTGGTGCTTAAAATCCTAGAGAGTTAGTGGCAGTAGCAATGTGGGTTCAACTGAAGGCTGCCTTATTCTGTTTGGAATCAAAATGCAGACCAGGGAATCTTGTATTCTCACTCTGGGACCTTAAACTCCTTAGGCATCTGGTACATGAAGGCAATGATCTATGGGGTCTGACCACTGAAATAACTTCAGGCCAGTTGGACTCCAAATACAGACATATATATTTGAATTAATACAGTGTTTTCTGGGTCTGTTGAAAATCTATGGCATTGATGTGTCTCTCTGGACAGAATCACCTGACTGCTGAAAAAGTCTTCAGTTGATACTGTCCCCCTGTTCTGTTGTCTTCTCATTCATAGTCCTTTTTTTCATTGTAAGAGATTGGGCATGTTTTCTTGAAACGCTCCACCCTGGTAGCAGGGGCTGATATTTCTGGAAAATGGTTATGTGAATTCTGGTTGCTCATCTCACCTGAATATGAGAGGTAGGCATGGCTCTCTGGGGAGAGGATATGGTGTGCAGGCTGAGTAGTGTGTAGGGAGGAATCTAAGTAATAGCTAGGGCTGGAGAGGAGGTTTGAGCTAAACTTTCTTACTGTTAATATCTGTTAATAAAACCAAATCTCAGGGAAGATGAGTCTGGATTCTACATAATGTGTAGAGTGGCTGGGAGCAGGCTGGAAAAGACACCTGGTTACACATGCCTTAACCATACTAAAGATAGGGGACAAACAAGTCTTGGTCAAAGCTGTTGTATTTTATTCAGCCTTTCAGTTCTGTAGCTGTCCTGACAACTGTTGTATGTTCGTTTCAACACAGAGCTTTAACAACATCTCCTATGTTTAGCCCTGAAGTATTCTGACATTTTCTGATCATCTGGGAAATACTTTTGCAGTGAACAAATCAGTCTTCTTCCTTTATCTGTTATAATCTGTAGGATTATGTTGTTCATAAAGCACTTTAATGTCCTTGTATAGGGCCATTAACATGTTGTCATAGTGCTTCCTCGCTGTTCTTATGACTTTGTGTCGTTAACATCTGACTGACCTTCACCCCCATCATACCCATTTGAAGACTGTCACTCGTCTTGTCATAGTTGGTTTCGCTTCCTATTGCCGGTGTACAAGTATATGATCAGTCTAGTTAACTTCAGAGTAATGTCCTTCGACCCTTGGTGTAAAGAGGAGACGCTTGTTTCTCTGGCACATGTTTGGCTTGAACAGGTTGGTTTTAATACAGCCACAGGTTGTCCCTGGGAACAGAGCTTGATTTGGACAGAAAATGGATGGTCTAGGTGGATACATTCCTCTGAATTAAATCCATGTTTCATTTTTTTCCTGCAGTGCTAGTGGTTGCGCATTTTGTGCCATAAATTCGATTGTTCTTATCAACAGTTATTCTGGGCCTTTGACTTCAGTTTTACTGATGATTCATTGTTACGTCCTGCTCGCTGTTCTAAGTCCACAACATGGTAAAGGCCTTTCAGCCCTCCATCCAGATCTGCTTTTCATAGCCCGCTGCAGAACAAAGAACTCTTCAGCCCTAGGAAACGGTTTGGCTGGAATGAATTTAAGCGTGCAGCCACCATGGTTTCACTCTACAGAGCCAGTGCTGTTGTTCCCAATGGCATCTCAGTTATCTTGTCAAACTTGAACTGTTTTGTTGATTTAGATGGTTTCGTTGATCGCTGCTTCTTGTCAGCTAGTTGTCTTAAAATGCTGGACTGGCCAATGAGTGTTTAATAACCAAAAGCATTTGTTTTTCTTCCTTCATTAAAATTCAAGCCATTCAACAGCCCTTGATGCATCCCATCCTAAGTCAGTGTTCAGCTGTTACTTCTTAACACCTTCTGGCGGCTGTGATGATGCAGTACCTTCCACTACTTTTTCTGTGGATGCTGTGGTCACCACTTAACTACCCACAGAGAAATTCAAAAAGAGCCTGAGGTCCCCCAAACTGCAGAGAAAGTTGCCACTGTGCATGAGAATAAGGGCTGTTTTTGTTTTGTAAAGTTTCCATAGTCTCTGTCAAAGATCTGAGCACCATTTGCTTCTTGCTCGATCTGTGGAGCAAGTGTGGAGTGCAGGCCTGCAGGGCTACGGTCTCTGATCCCATGCGCCATCCATGCCAGGCCCAACGTTCACCCGCAGCCACTACCTGTGAATAGCAGCAGATAGTGAGATGGTGGTTTTGGTAGGCAAACCTACGGTCCTACCTTTTTACCAAGAAAAGATGGTTGCGGTCTGTTTGACAATGCTCTCCTTTGAATGGGGAGCACTGCAATTGGTATTTTCTTCTTAAAATTCCTGGCATAACAGGCTCTTACATCTCCTTCACATGCCTGCACTTAGAACATGGAAATCTGTGCACCCTGTGAGTTTGTTTCAGCTGAACAGTGTTTGTAATCTGCTTAGCCCATATGATCCACCTTGTTAATACTGTTCAGTTATGGAACAGTGCGCCCTTGTGTTTGGAAACACTGGGTCCAATGGGCGGGATGGCTCTTTAAGGAGCGTGTGGTACCCAGCACCTCGCTTCTGTGTGTGCCACTTGTGGGAATCTGAGCACAGGGAGATCTGCCTGTGTGTGTGTGGATTGTCAATAGAATAAAAACAGGAACACGGCTTCCACATCCACCGGAAGCAGAAATAACACTGGCAAGCACATTTTGACGATCATTCCGGAGCAACCCATAAGGAAGGATGTAAGGCTGTTGCAGTCGCTGGGGGGGGATAAAAATCAAAGGGTAGAGAATCCTTATGGGGTGGAAATCAGGTATAACATATAAAGTGCAGATATAGATGGCCAGATGCAGGGTTTCCACCATGATCTTTAGTGAAAGGAGGGTGGAGGCCAGCACCCAGCAGTCTCAAGGTGAACCTGCGAAGTGGGCGCAATTTAATAAGGAAAAGTGCTGACCTGGTGCATTCTGGTGTTTCTCTAGGTTAGAGTGTGGGTAAGGGAAGGGACTGTCGGGGGGTAGACGATGAAAGTGAGCCGCCCTCCAGAGCTTTGAGAGGAAGCCTGGAATGAGGAAATGAGCATTTAATAAGGGATAGAAGTGGAACCAAAGCAAAGGAGTTTTGTTTCTCCCCCCATGTCATGACCATTTTGTGAACCCTGCCCGAGATGGACTCTGTAGGTCTTAGAGCTGCCTTTGTTTCCAAGTGCTCCGTAGGGTTCCCTAACTTGATCAGCGAGGTGCCTGCCTCTCTTCTGCGTAAATGGCTGGGCATTTCCTGCAAGGAACATGGCATGTTCTGTTACTGGACATGCCGTGAAACCCCTTTATAATGTGGAAAGATCTGGCTGTGCATCCCAGGCGAGAGGCGTTCCTGGCCTGTATGCTTTCTCGATGTTGAGCCGTTTGTGACATTAGACAGTAGCTGCCTCTATAAAAACCTGGAGCAGTGTTCCCAGGGAGTTCATTTGTGAGTGCTGGGACTTTGCTTAGCAGGTAAGTAGCTGTGAAGGGGAGACTTGCCTGCAAAGGGAGTCTCTAATGACTTTTTTTCCTTTTCAATGACATCAGGTTACAAGACAGATCCATGAGCATGAGCAGGAGAACGAGTTGCGGGAACAGATGTCAGGTTATAAGCGGATGCGGCGCCAGCACCAGAAGCAGCTGATCGCCCTGGAGAACAAGTTGAAGGCCGAGATGGACGAGCACCGCCTCAAGCTGCAGAAGGAGGTGGAGACCCATGCCAACAACTCGTCCATTGAGCTGGAGAAGCTGGCCAAGAAGCAAGTGGCTATCATGGAGAAGGAGGTCAGTAATTATATGAATTACATAGCTGGGCCGGGAGACTGAGCAGGAAAGCACTGCAAGTGATCTCCAGGGAAAGACTGCTCAACCATCTCTAAAACATGTATTTTGGGAGCTGCAAGTGACAACTGTCTGAGGGTGCTTTGGTAGCTTGTTTTACCCAAACCAGCTGGATCGCAGTCTAGTTCCTAATGGACAGGTGTCCCCAAGCACCAGTTGTCAGTGACTAGTAACGCTGCTGATTGAACTGCCCTCATAACCCTAGATATGATGGTTCTAGGTCATGGGGCGAGATGTCAATTGGTAGGGTAAAGAAGTTTGCACTGTCCTAGCCTTGAGGGTGAACGATTTCACATTTGGTTTTGGTGGAGGAGAAACAGAAGAAATTCCTAAATGTATGTGGGTGGTAAAATTTTTACAATTAAACTTTCATGTGGTTGAATACGGACAGGCTAGGACCTTGCACCGCAGGGTTTGAGAGTGACCAAATGCACAATTACAGGTTGCTTGGCAATACACTTGGTGCGCTCACTCTCTCTCTCACTCTCTTAGGCAAAGGCGACTGCAGCAGATGAGAAGAAATTCCAGCAACAGATTTTGGCTCAGCAGAAGAAAGACCTAGCGACCTTTTTAGAAAGTCAGAAGAAGCAGTACAAGCTTTGCAAGGAAAAGATTAAAGAGGTAAAGAACTGCCACGTTTCAAAGAGGTTTGAAGCAAGAACAGTCCAAACTTTGCTTTCGATAAATTTGGGCCTGCCCAGTGGTGTAATGCCCATTACCACATGGCGATCCAAATTCAGATACCTAACTCCTCGGGCCTTCAGGAACTGGGAGAGCCTGGTGTCGTTCCAGAGCAATTTACTAATATTCTCAGAAGCATCAGCTGGCTACAGGAAGGTGAATCTCCACAAAGTAGGATCTTTGAAACTGAAAGTCATAGGGAAAAGGAGAGGTCCTGGAGAATTCCCACTGGCATCCCTCATAGAGCAGCAACTTGCTCATCAGCTTTATTTAAACCATTTATAAGGCACCTGCCAATAGTCATCAGTGTGCACAGCAATTACCAGTACAAAATCAAAATAAATAAATGGCCTGCCTGTATATCCAACCAGTCCCACCCCAAACTGCATGCGTAAAGGCTGGCATTACACCGGTCAAAGGGACTAGTTAGCTTAAAGTGCAGGGAGAAAAAGGATAGCAAACGAGAAGCAGGAGAAGAGCCTCATTACAGGTGTGAATCAGCAAAGCACTTGAGTGTGTGCTTAAGGCCCACTGGAGTCCATGAAACTTAAGCATGTACTTAAGCACAGTTTCAGCAAAGTATTTAAGAAAATACAGACAAGGATAAGTCTGCAGAAATGGAGGCTTCTGCCTCAGTGCTCCAAAGGCGGCCAGCAGAACTGTTGTCCTGTGAGTGTTCCCGTCCAAAGAGCCTAGCGTGACATAGTTCTGCTTCCAGCCTCAACTTGTTAATGCGCTCTAAGGTGCAATGGTTTATCTGTGATGAGCTGTCTGACACAAGGAGTCTCCAGAACCTCGTCCCACCTTGCGTGCTAACGCTAAACAACATCAAGTCAGCTGCCCAGGTATTGACTAATTTATAGGGGGGGGTTGCCTACTCCTGATCAGAAAATAAACCAACTGCATCCCTACCCTCAGGAAGGGAAAATGCCTGAGAGACTCGTGGTGTCATTCTATATCCATATGCCCTTGAGGCTGGGGCCAGCACACTCTGCAGCCTGGGCTGAGGGCCCATTTGATACCACTGTAATGTTTCTCGTTAAATGATGGGGTATTGCCACAAGGACTGTTTTGCCTTTCCCCATCTTGTAGCAGAGCTGAGCACACTTTACGCTCCTTGTTACCTTGGGGGGACTGTGCCCAGACAGTGACTCTAGTCAGCCCTCAGGGATGTTGGAGAACAAGCAGGCTAGCCTGCCTCCATCCCATCTAGCCGACCTTCATTGAGCTGTAACGCTTGGCTGAAGTTTAAACAAAGAAAACCTTCCCCAAATACCCTGTTTTTCCAGGGGTGCTATACCATTAAAAGAGTGGAAACTCTTCAAAAAAAAAAAAGTGGATTGTGAAAGAGTGGTTACCTGAGAACTGCAGCTCAAATAGCGTTTAATGCAAGTACACGAACTGTCCAGACTATGCTGTTCTTCTTGTGGCTTGCCTGGCAAGTCTTTTAGTACATAACATAATGTGCATTTACATGGCACCTTGCGGTTGGGAATCAAAAGCACTTTACAAACCTTTCCTTTATTAAACTTTCTACCAAAAACCTTACGCATGTATGCATAAATATACACGCATGTACGCATAAATATACACGCATGTACGCATAAATATATTCATTTTGCAGCTGAGGAAACTGAGACATAGAAGGGTTAAATGACTTGACTTACCCAGGATCATAGGACAGATCAGTAGTAGAGCTGGGAATTTAACCCAGGAGTCACTGTTCCTGGAGTGCTCTCTAGCAATCCCTTTTGATACCATCACATTGTGTTCTTATCATTGCTCTCTATAACCCAAGAGATGTTTGCCTTGCCAATAATTTTAGTTCAGCTAGAGAGGGGGTGGTCTGGGGACCCATCCGGATCCTGTAAACCCCGTGGTTCCATTCTTGCCATACGTCACAGAGTTGTGTAATAAATTTATGCTTGAGAAACTGGCCAAAGGGTCTCCAAGCAAGCTGGACTGGCAGTGACTTGGAAACCAGGCCAGCTGTAGTTACCAAATGAATGCAGTGGCTCTCAACGTAGTGCCCAGAGGACTGTGTTTCACATGTGACGGGATACTTGGTAGCATTTAAAACTGTGATTAGTAATACCTATGGTGCTGTTTGGGCCCAGAGGGAGGGAAAGGAGGGAGGGATCGCTCAGCGGTTTGAGCATTTGGCCTGCTAAACCCAGGGTTGTGAGTTCAATCCTTGAGGGGGCCACTTAGGGATCTGGGGCAAAAATCATTACTTGGTCCTGCTAGTGAAGGCAGGGGGCTGGACTCGATGACTTTCAGTTCTAGGAGATAGGTATATCTCCAATTAGTATTTATTATTATTATTTATTATAAAGCCGAACTGGATTGGGGAGCATTTCACTACATACCTTAGAGGGTTTTTTTAAAATCATTTAAGATGTTACTGCCAGCCCTTGGTGGCTTTAAAGAACCATCCAGGCTGCAGGTGCTGGTTCAGACGGAACAAAGGAAGCCAGGTGTCAATTCGTCAGTACAAGGAACATGGCCTTCCAGTAGGGTGTGCTTCACTGTTAGCTCAGGACAGGTTTCACTTCTGTACTTTTAAACTGGTTCAAGTAGTCAGAATTTCCTTCTGCTGTCATCCTTAGCGCAAGCATCATATAAAAGCCAGGTGGTGTCATTGTCAAAGAATCCTAAACAGAACTGCCTTGATCGTGAACTCGGGTATTGGTGGCTAAGTAGCTAGAGCACAGAATTGGAATCCAAGCTTTTCTGGCTTCTGATCTGGGCTTTAACAGAGACTTGCTTATGCAGGCTTTGGGCAAGTCATATGTCCCTAGATCCTCAGGTGTAAAATGGAATTCAGTGGTGTAAGGTGTAGTGTCTCTAACGCACTTTGAGAGCCTAGGCTGAGGTGCTTACAGGAGCACAATGTGGTCTTGTTACTACTACTGTTGTTAAGTAGGTAAAGGGTAGTGCATAGTCACGTGAATGTACCGCTGCCATCTGGCTCCAGAGGGCTCATATGGGCATCACCTAGATAGACAAGTTGGTCCTAAGAAGCGACTCATTTCTTGATAATTTATTTGTGTGTGCACGCGCCCAGGAGATGAGTGAGGACCACAGCACACCAAAAAAAGAGAAGCAAGAGCGAATCTCCAAACACAAAGAGAATCTGCAGCACACGCAGGCCGAAGAGGAGGCCCATCTACTCAGCCACCAGAGGCTCTACTACGACAAAAACTGCCGCTTCTTCAGGCGAAAAACCATGATTAAGAGGCATGAGATGGAGCAGCAGAACATTCGAGAGGTACGTCACTCTTTAATATTTGACGCTATTTAACCTCTCACTTGCTGGACGGTTTGATTAGTTTGTTCTTAGCTGTGGTGTTCAGGGCTGTAAAGCAGAGGTTCAGGAACCAAGGGCTGTGGCTGACTGGTGATTCATAGAGTTCTTGCTAGTTCTCTGGTACTGGCTTTTCTCGCTTCTAACTGCTAAATTGCATAAAGAGCTAAAAATACATGTAACGTTCTGGCTGTTAATTTTCCAAGTAAGCAACTTCTGTAGTGGCAACAAGGCTTCTCTTGCTGGTGTGGGCAGCTCCAAGGGAAGATACTGGGTTTGGTAGTCAGGCTCTCTTGAGTGAAAGACATCTACTTGGTCTCCTTGGCATGGGATTTCTTGGGTGACCCCACTGGGCTTCTCTGTCAGGAGACCCGAGAGAGTCAGCTGCCATGTGTGCCAGCCTCGTCCAGGGTATCCCTGGGAGACTCTGGTACACTCACAAGAGCAGTAGCACAGTTGAGTGTTCGTCATGTGACGAGTGTCTACTCTGTTGGATTGGTTATGAACAGTCAAATGGCTAGAAGTAGATGTCACACCCATAAACTGCATTAAAAGAATATTAAAGCTGCAAAGTCAAGCACTCAGAAGTTAGAAATGGCAGCATTAAAGTTGCCTGTACAACCTTAATGTACCCCCTCGTGCGTATGCAGTATGATATTATGTAAGCATATCATTCAAAACTGTTTATTCCACAGGACCACTGCCTCATTCAGTGCACAGGATGGACCTGCTTTGGGATTAATCAGTATTATGTGGTAAAGGAGGATGTTGAGTCTATCTCTGCCTCTGCTAGAGAGTTCCTATGTGATACTGGGCACAGGTCGCTTACACCCAACTTTTCATAGTTGGTCATTTACTGGGTATCTGACTTGAGACCCGAGGGTCTGATTTGCAGAAGCGTGGAGCACTCACAGCTGCAACGGAAATGAATGGGAGCTGTGCTTGGAACATAAGTGCGATATAATGCAAAGCACTTTGAAAAACCAGGTCCTGGACATCTCCAAATGCGCACCTAAAATTAATGGATGCTTCAGTTCCCCATCTGTAAACAGAGACAGTACCAACTCCTTCTCTCACTGGGATTTTGTGAAGGTTGATCAATGTTTGTGAAGCTCTTGTTTGAGCATTGTAGAAAAGCCCATGAGGAAATTAAAAATTCTGCCTTCCAAGCAGGGACTGAATAGTGTGGTGTAAATAAGGCCTGGGACCACACACTGAGCAACCAGAGGACAGACTCATTAAGTGAGCACCATCCATCCTGTGCACAGAGAAGGGCAAGAGTCCTATGTTAAAATAGTATGTCCTCATCTAATTAAAGACTGTATCATAATGCAGATGCACAAGTGGGCAGAATTAAGGTTGCACAAGCATTTCCTAGCTTTTGACTGCCTGACTTTGTAATCCTGATGTTCTTGTAACATAGTCTTTTTTGCGTGAGATTTCCTAGGGTTTTAAAAAAGCAAACTGAAAAAACAGATTCCATCGTGTGTCGTCATATTGACGTGGATCATCAGCGGAGTTGGAACATGTAGATGCACAGCACAGACTCTGCCACTTGACTAATAGAGTAACTGATAGCAGTAGTGGGTTGTCATTCTCTGTGGACTGGCACTAGTGGGGAACGGGACAATTTGCCAGTGGGTTTCACAAGTATTTGCTGGCAGCAGAATCGTGAGACATGAAACACTTCAGCCCAGCTGACTATAAGCAACTGAAAACACGTTCTTATAATCGGAAGTGTCAGGCAGTCACACGGAGGTTGGCAGACAGAGAGAAATAAATCTGTATCTACACAGGTACACATGCAGGCCAAGATTTTCATCAGTGACTAGTAATTTTGGGTGCCTTGTTTGTTGGGTGTTAAGGAGTTGCCTTAAAAGCAGCTTGATCTTCAGAAGGAAAGTGCTTAGACCCTTGTGAAAATCAGGCCTCTTTGTGGGACACCCAAAATCAGGACTTGTTTTTTAAAAGCTTGGCCATTACCTTTGAACAGAAAAGTAAACGTCCGTTATCAGTGAGGTTTTCGTTCCATGGCAAGAGCAAAGGAATACGTGTAAACTTGGGCGTCTCCTTTCATTTTAGACTGGCTGGCACGGGAACTCAGAATTGCGGAAGGAGTGCGATCCATTTGTGTTCCTAGTGAGTTTTTAATGAGGATGCCAGGTGAAGATTTTTGACACAAAACATCACTGATTCCGGGGCCTGCAGTTCTGAGTGCCTGCAATCCACGAGATTCCTTTGCATAAGAGGGTGAAAGAGCATCAGTATTTTGGAGAGTCTGGCTAGTGACCTTGGTCATTAGATGCAGTTTGGTTAAGTTTAGGCATTGCATACTTGGCAGTACTGATCCCCTGCCAGAGATGAGCAATGGCTCTGAGCCTGCTTTTCTTTTCCTAGCTTAAAGCTGTCACAGTTGCTACACCAAAGGCAGGTCTGCGCTATGGGCTGGTTTACCTGCGTTCATGAGGGATGTGATTTTTGTTTTCCTGATGGTAGTTATAGTGGTGTAGAAGCCCTAGTGAACAGTTTCACCAGTGTAACTTATTTCACTTTTTGAACTGGAATGAGTTATGCTGGCATGGACCTCATCTGGAATGCTGTGGGCAATCCTGGTCTCCCATGTTTAAGAAAGATTCATTCAAACTGGAACAGATGCAGAGAAGGGCCACCAGGATGATCTGAGGAATAGAAAACCTCCTTAAAGAGAGCAGACTCAAAGAGCTGACTCTGAGCTTGGCTTGTTTAACCAAACCAAATGAAGGCTGAGGGGAGATCTGATTGCTCTCTGTAAATACATCAGAGGGATAAATACCAGGGAGGGAGAGAAGTTATTTAAGTTGAGAGCCAATGCTGACAAGAACAGGTGGATATAAACTGACCATCAACAAACTTAGGCTTAAGTTCTGGAACAGCCTTCCAAGGGGAGCAGTAGGGGCAAAAACCTAGCTGGCTTCCAGACTGAGCTTGGTAAGTTCATGGAGGGGGGGATGGTGTGATGGGACTGCCTATGATGGCATGTCACCAATCTGCAACGGCCAGCAGCAAATATTTCCAACGGGCAGTGATCGGACACTGGATGGGGAGGGCTCTGAGTTGCTGCAGATAATTCTTTCCCTCATATCTGGTTGGTGGGTCTCACGCACATGCTCTTGGTCTAATTGATCACCAGATTTGGGGTCAGGAAGAAATTTTCCTCCAGATCAGATTGGCCGAGACCCCCAGGGGGTTTCACCATCCTCTGCAGCAGCCTGGGGTGCGAGTCACTTGCAGGTTTAAACTGGAGTAAATGGTGGATTCTCTGGAACTTGAAGTCTTTAAATCAAGATTTGAGGACTTCAGTAACTCAGCCAGAGGTTATGGGTCTATCACAGGAGTGGGTGGGGGAGGTTCGGTGGCCTGCAATGTGCAGCACGTCAGACTAGATGATCACGATGGTCCCTTCTGTGCTTAAAGTCAATAAGCTGCTTCCACGCTGACGGATTGTAGCTCTTAACAATACTGGTATAGTTAAAACAGAAAAGTTTGCTAGTACAGATAATGTCTTGAGAAAACCTGCTAGACCATGTGGTGGTGGGCTTGTGCGAGGCCCAGGGCCAGAGGGAACCCTGCTGTGCAGGGCTGGTGTTATGCACTGCTAAGTTTTATGTAGTCTCATTTTTATTACTCTATTGGTTCACCTGGTCCATTCTCCAGGACAGGATTGTTCCCTATGGGCGGGATTTTCAGAAGCTCTCAGTATAAGCCTAATTTTGCTCCTACTTGTGTCAGTGCAAGTTTTATTCCAGTGCTTTGTCCAGTCAAATGTAAGTGACTCAAAGGATGGAGTTTCCATCCATCCTTTTGGGCAACCACGCGACAATCCAACAGAGTTCACTAGGGGGGCAGTTTCCTGATAATCAGCCTCTAGTGTACTTGGTTGTTTTTTGTCTGATGGCTCCTAGTTAAAACCCAGTGGAGAAATGATGTCCCCAGGAGTGAGTGAAAAGCCAATGAATTCTCCCCTCCCCCTCTGCAAGGTTAGGATAATTATGTCTGTGTCACTGCCTCCGAAAATGGCACGCCCCCTAGGCATTCATAGCCGGTGGAAGAGGGAGATCTGTCTGGATCTGGGACGGGAATGCGACCGAATGTAGACGTTTGGAAAATCCTTTGTCTGTGCGGAGATTCTAACCCTCGTTCATACAATCATAGACTCGTAGGACTGGCAGAGACCCCGAGAGGTCATCTAGTCTAGATCTAGTCTAGACCCCTGTATGCACTGCAGGACTCAGTATTATCTAGACCAGCAGTTCTCAAACTGTGGGTCAGGACCCCACTTTAATGGTTGACATTAGAGTTGCTGCGGGCTGAGTCCAACCTCCTGGGGCTGGGGCTAAAGCCAAAGCCTAAAGTCTTCAGCCCTTGGTGGTGGGGGTCAAGTTACTGACGCCCCAGCTGGGGCTGAAACCCTTGGGCTTTGGTTCTGTGGCCGGGGCAGTGAGGCTCAGACTTTGGCTATGCTCCATCCAGGGCAGCAGGGCTCGGGCGGGCTCAGGCTTCGGTCCCCTCTCCTGGGGTTGTGTAGTAGATTTTGTTGTCAGAAGGGGGTCGTGGTGCAATGAAGTTGCAACCTTCCCTGCTGGTTGTTCAGACTTGGCTTGCAATGCAAATTTCCCTGCACTGCTGTTGAGAAGTCCAGAAGGATTCCAGCGTGCCAGCAGCAGTCTGAGCGCAAGGACCCTGTGTTGGCTCTTGCTGCAGAGGCCCAAGTTCTGGGACTGGACCTTTCTAGACACTGGAGAGAGAGAGAGACACACTCTCTCTCTCCCCCCCCCCCCCCGGTGAACTTACAGTCTAGTGTGAAGCACGGCAGCTAGAACTGAGCATTGCCAAACTCATCTCATAGAATGGCCACCAGATATACGTTACATGAGAACTGCTAGTAATCCCTGCTGAGCTGAGCCCTATTAATACTGCTGACCTACAGGTGAAGGGCTCTGTGGCACCTAGCAATACCCTAATGCAGGATTATTAACAGCAGTCAGTGGAAGACCTGGAACTAGAACTGATAGTCTGTCCTAGCTTAAACTCAGGGCATGTTTGCAAGCTACAGGGGGTTGCGTGGAATGCTCTGTCCCAGTGTGCACACGCTCCAGTCACATGGCGTCAGGAGCATATCAAGCTTTTGCAAAAGCCACACGGTGGGGGCCGAATGGGGGCTCCCCACAGCAGTTGGCAGCACTGCTCTCCTGACGTGCCTTGGGGTATCCGAAATGCTCGGCCTTGCCTCGGTGGTGGTTCTGCTAGTAATTCATGGAGATGCCTTCACTCCTGGCACCCCGCAGGGCTTCTAAAAATGTGCTGGCGCTCAGCAGCCCCCTGGCATTTCCCATGCTTCCTGAGCATGCAGAAGCTGTGTTCACGTATGATCTGGCTGCACTCTGGAGTATTGCAGAAAGCATGTTGCCCGTCAGCGCCATCTGCTGGATGCTCGCTGGTAGTAAAAGGATAGTAGCCAGGTGAAGGGACAGGTTCAGGGTTAGGAGCACATTCGTTTTGGACCCACAGCACATACAGCTGTCCAGAACGTCAATCCAAATGCATGGGATGACTGGCCATACCTATCATGACTGGCCACGTGCTCACATCGGCTGAGTCTGTGCAGGAAACGGTTTGCAGCACGAGGGAGAATGAACGTTGCCTATTTCTGAGACTGCTCCTTCCAGCCCCTAGCTTCTGTTGCACTGTGTCTTACGCAGGAATTAAACAAAAAGCGGACCCAGAAAGAAATGGAGCATGCCATGCTGATCCGGCACGACGAGTCGACGCGCGAGCTGGAGTACAGGCAGCTGCATACGCTGCAGAAGCTGCGGATGGACCTGATCCGTCTGCAGCACCAGACTGAGCTTGAGAACCAGCTGGAGTACAACAAGCGGAGGGAGAGGGAGCTGCACAGGAAACACTTCATGGAACTCCGGCAGCAGCCAAAAAACCTGAAGGTATTGTGGGGCTTCCTTTTCTTCAGCTGTTTGCCCCCATCCTCTCCGCTTTGCTCTCTGCCCTCTGGCATGCCCTGACCAGCCTTTGTCATCCTACACCAAGCAGCCCCTCCTCTGGACACTTGGTATCCCCCAGGTGCTCCCTGTCCTGAGCTGGCCACCTGTGTCTGGTATACATTGCAAGCGCTTGGGCCAGGGGAAAGGCAGTTTCTGGGTTTTTTTAAGTGCCGTGTCAATGTAGGTAGCTATAGAAGTGTTTGATTATAATACTCGCAACTGACAAGGCATTCGAGAGATTTTGCTCCTCTCTCTGTCCTTCCTTCAGCCTCAGTATTGAGTCCATTGGTGAAAGGTTCTGGTGTTGCTTCCTTGCTTCTGATGTTAGCAAAAAACTAAATAAATGTGGGTGTGCTGGTCCTTGGGTGTATCCTGCTAATGCAGCCCCTGAACAGTCAGAAACCCGCCAAGCCGTTGGAGCTTTTCCTTTCATCTTTTCGGAGCAGTGGGTGAAGAGCATGCGCCTTTGCATTCTCACTTTTCAAATCCTAGAGTCCTCCAGTGGACATATTGTGGAGGCATTTGTGGGATAGAAAGATGGGGAGGATTTGGGGAGCAAAGGCACTTGGCAAACCATTGAATATGGCAACTGACCCATGGAGCAGTGATTGTAAAAGAGAGAAAACACTCTAGGTCAGGGATGAGCAAACTACAGCTCGCAGGCTGGATCTGGCTCCTCAGGGCTTTGGATCTGGCCGACAGGATTGCCCCCTGTGGTGCCGCGTGACCCGCACCGCTCTCAGAAGTAGCCGGCACCATGTCGCTGCGGCCCCCGGGCAGGGGGGCAGAGGACTCTGTGCGTTGCCCTTGCCTCCAGGCACTGCCCACCCCATGGCTGCCATTGGCCAGGAACGGGGGACCGCGGCCAATGGAAGCTTTGGGGGGAGGTACTTGGAGGTGCAGCAAGGATAGCGCACACGGAGCCCTCCGTCCCCCATCCCTCAGGGGCTGCAGCGCTTCCTACAGCGGTGCAGGGCCAGGAACAGAGCAGGCATGCAGGGAGCCTGCCCTGGCCCCAGTTTATGCCACCACTTTAGGTAAGCGGCGCCAGGCCAGAGCCTGAATCCTTCTTGCATCCTGCCCCACAAGTCCCTGCCCTAAGCCCCCTGCCTGCACCTCGCACCCCTCCTGCACGCCATCCCCCTGCCCTGAGCCCCCTCATATACCTCACACCCCTCCTGCACACCATCCCCCTGCCCTGAGCTCCCTGTGCACCTCAACCCCTGCCCTGAGCCCCCTGCTGCACCTTGCACCCCTCCTGCACGCCATCCCCCTGCCCTGAACCCCCTCGTACACCTCAACCCCCTGCCCTGAGCTCCTTGTGCACCTCAGCCCCTGTCGAGCCCCCTCATATACCTCACACCCCTCCTGCACGCCATCCCCCTGCCCTGAGCCCCCTCGTACACCTCAACCCCCTGCCCTGAGCTCTCTGTGCACCTCAACCCCTGTCGAGCCCCCTCATATACCTCACACCCCTCCTGCACGCCATCCCCCTGCCCTGAGCCCCCTCGTACACCTCAACCCCCTGCCCTGAGCTCACTGTGCACCTCAACCCCTGCCCTGAGCCCCCTGCTGCACCTTGCACCCCTCCTGCACCCCAACTCCCTGCCCTGAGCCTCCTGCTGCACCTTGCACCCTTCCTGCACCCCAACTTCCTGCCCTGAGCCCCTTCCTACACACTGCACTCCCTCCTGCACCCCCAACCCCAAGCCCCTTTGTACACCCTGCACCTCTCCTGCACCCCAACTCCCTGCCCTGAGCCCCTTCCTACACACTGCACTCCCTCCCGCAACCCAACCCCCTGCCCCAGCCCTGCATACAATTTCCCCACCCAGATGTGGCCCTAGGCCCAAAAAGTTTGCCCACCCCTGCTCTAGGTTGACTAGCCTCAAGTGGATGCTACTGGTTAAGGCCCTTATTCAGGCAAACACTTAAGCACACACTTAATTTCCGTTATCTTCCATGCAACTTAAGGTTGATAATGTGCTTACATGATTGTCTGAATAAAGGCCTAAGTCAGAAGCCTCTTCTCCCTCAGAAAGAGAGCACTGCTTGTATTAGTGGATCAGCTAGTCACCCAAGTCAGACAGTGGGTATAAGGTGATAACTAGCTGGCACTCTCCTGTATATTTGTTTTGGATGTACCATAGCCCTGCCTGCCAGCCCTCTCAGTACCCAAAACTCTCACTTTGTCCTCATGTGCTCCCATGTTTCTGCAGGCCATGGAAATGCAGATCAAGAAGCAGTTCCAGGACACGTGCAAAGTGCAGACAAAGCAGTATAAGGCGCTCAAGAATCACCAGCTGGAAGTTACTCCAAAGAGCGAGCACAAAACAATCCTGAAGAGTCTGAAAGATGAGCAGACGAGGAAGCTCGCCATCCTGGCAGAGCAGTATGAGCAGAGCATCAATGAGATGATGGCTTCACAAGCCGTAAGTGCAAAGTCCAGAGCTTCAGATCCTCTTGGTGAATGAGATACGCCAGAATTCATGCCCACGGTGAACCATGGGCGTGAATATTAGTATAGTGCAGAGGATAGAGCCAGGTATAATGTGAGCAGCTTCTGTGACAGCATCTCCTTCCATCTCTGCCAGTGCACCTCACTCCTAAGCTGCATGACCTGTTGGTCCCCACATAGCTTTGCCAATGCATCTCCTGCTTGACATGAAGGGCCCTTGCTTTTCTAGTCATGGGCCTCTCCTGTTCCGTCTTCCAGGCATGCTGAATTGTGGTAGTTTATAGGGTGAGGATTGTTGTCAACTGAGCAGCAAATAAAGACTCTTAAATGAGTTTTGCTTCTGATCTCTGAGTCCCCAGATGTCTCCTGCCTGGTGGTCTTTGCCCTCACCACTCTGCTGCCCAGATACTAGGTTTACAGTTAAAGAGCAGGCACCTTACCCAAATTGCTCAGCAATGTACACAGTGTGTGAAGGTCAAATTCACCCTTTTCCTGGGATTTGCCTTTAACGAAGAATACAAAAGCCTTCTCCCAAGACATGGATGTGGCTAGGGTTCCTCCCTCGAAGCTGCTCAGCCCACATCCTAGGTCATCAGTGCCCAGAGAGACACTCCCACTTCATTTACATCCAGTGTGGTACTTAGCCACCTGCCTCACTGAGTCGGTAGAAGTCACTTACCAATGATCAGAACCTATATGTTGACTGGGGTGTTTGAGGCAGACACTGCAAATCTCTTGCAACAAATAACTGTCTTGAGTTACTGAATGTGAATAATAAAATGCAGTGCCGCTATCTCAACAGTGGGTTTTAAAGTAATGCTTTCCACACCACGGCTCTACCAATGAGCAAGCAGATCGGTTCCATTACACAGCCCAACCCCACAAATCCAGCGGTGTTTCTATAACTGGGACCTCCAGTCTGATGGCTGCTCCCACGGGCCACTGGAAAGACAGACATTTCTAATGCAGACGCCACTTGCCGTCAGCCATCAGCACTGTTGATGCTGGGATTTGGGTCGTGTTTAGGTGAAAACTCATCAGTGAGTGTAGGCAAGGAGCAGCATGTTCCCATCTAGCCCCAAAGCAGGGAAGTAACTGGTTGAAATGACATTTTATTTTTGAACAATCTTGCAGCTACGGCTGGATGAGGCTCAAGAAGCAGAATGCCAAGCCCTGAGGCTGCAGCTCCAGCAGGAGATGGAGCTGTTGAACGCATACCAGAGCAAAATCAAGATGCAGACGGAAGCACAGCATGAACGAGAGCTCCAGAAGCTGGAGCAGAGGGTGTCTCTGCGAAGGGCCCATCTTGAACAAAAGGTACGTTTCGGACGTGCTGCCGGGCAACATCTGAATCACTCCATTGTGAATCGCTCCTTGGAGCTAGCAGTGTCTGAGCTGTCCTTGTTACAAGTTAAATCAGTGCCAGGAACTGAAGGTTTAAATAGAATGGATGTGCTGACGGAAATTTGGACAAATAATTTCAAAATGGATCAAAAGAAATGCTTTGTCTGCACATGTAGTTCACCTGTGGAACACCCTGCCTATTTGTTGAGGCACATAATCTAGTAAGACTTCTTAGAGAATCACTCATTTACATGGGCAAGGACAGCATCTGCAGTTAGCCCTTGTAATTTTACTGTCTGGGTTTAATCAGCCCTCATGCTTCAGGGCTGAACTCCAGCTGCAATTAGGAAGAAAACTACCCTGCATGGTCACATTAAACGGCGAGGTGCATTTAAGTGCTTTAAGTATCTGGCACTGGTTAGTGCTGGAGCCAGGATACCAAACTCTCTAACTAGGCCTTGGGCTGCTCTGGTGAGGTGGTCCCCAGGCAACAGTTGGATTGTCTGTTCTAATAGTGGGGTACGTCTGCCTCCAGAGAGGCCAAAGCCATCCAAGGTGTAGGATCAGGAGGGTCCCTAGCAGTTCTCCTGTCCTTAAGCCCCCTTTCCATCTTGCACATCACAGCTTCCCACTTCAATATGGGAGAACAGATGCTGCTCCTAAATCAGCCAGCAGGGGAGTCACCCTAGAGCAGAGGTTCCCAAATTGGGGTTTGTGAACCCCTGGGGGTTCACAAAATGTTACAGGGATTTCTCGGGAAACAATTCCCTAATGGCAGACAGAGCTGTTCCTAGGGACCTTGGGCAGCACAGGGCCAGTAGCCCAGAGCCCCTGGACTTCCAAGAGCTAAGTAGATCAAAGCAAGCAGGGGGAGGGATAGCTTAGTGTTTGAGCCTGGGCCTGCTAAACCCAGGGTTGTGAGTTCAATCCTTGAGGGGGTCATTTAGGGAACTGGGGTAAAAATCTGTGTGGGGATTGGTCCTGCTTTGAGCAGGGGGTTGGACTAGATGACCTCTCGAGGTCCCTTCCAACCCTGATATTCTGTGATTCTATCACACTAAGGAGATTTAAACTCAAGACTCCTTATAAGAAATGGAAAGGGAGGTGGATATTTTTTGCTGTTTTTAAAATTAAATAGGCAGCTAATCTTGTTTTTTAAATTATTATGAAGAACAAGTTTAAGCTTTGTTGTAATGTGCGTTGCTTGCCTGGACGGCTCAAGACCTGAATGCTTGTGTAGGAGGAACTCTTTGAGTTGGCTTCTTAAATAGCTTCCTGCTGTTTTACATCTGATACTCCTTGATGAAACATAGGAGCCTTGTCTTATAACAGGCTTATTCAAAGTGATACAAGCTACCAAAGTGAGCTCTTGGAAGAGTGCGGCCGTTTTCATAACGTAATAAAAACACTGTAATGATAAATAGTAATTAATAATAAATAGTGTGTAATAAGCATGTCATAAAAACAAATTTTATATTTCCAAGATCACTGCTTCTATAATTTATACTCAGGTAAAGGAGAAAATCCTTGGAAATACTCATTTTAGGAAGGGGTTTGCGAGACTTGACTTTTTAGTGAAAGGGGTTCACTGGTTGTTAAAGTTTGAGAACCACTGCCCTAGAGTGGTGGACACCAGGCAGCTAGTACAACTGTTACCCGGAGCTTGCTGTGCTTTGAGGTGCTGGCTAAAGAGGTTGCTGACTGTGCTTGTTTCAGATTGAAGAGGAGCTGGCTGCCCTCCAGAAGGAACGCAGTGAGAGGATAAAGTTTCTGTTGGAAAGGCAAGAGCGAGAGATTGAAACGTTTGACATGGAGAGTCTGCGACTGGGCTTTGGGAATTCGGTCACATTAGATTATCCCAAGGAGGACTATAGATGAGATTAAATTTCTTTTGCCATTTTCAAAAAAGCAAACAAAAAAAAAATTATGAAAAACCAACATTCCCATGTTAACGGGCGTGCTCTCTCTCTTTCTGTCTCTTACTGACATTGTGTCGGACTAGTGCCTGTACGTTCTTACTCTGTCAGGGCCCCTTCCCCTGCGTCAAGTGCCAGTGCTGGACAGCTCCTGGCGGTCTGTTTTCGTAGTACGTCACAGTATTGATGTCTCTGTGCAATGATGACAAATGTTTCAGTGAAAGCTTTGGAGACAGTTTTAACGAATCAAACAAAAGTGGATGTCTGTTGCTTTTGAGCAATCACTCATTTTACCACCAATCAATGAAAGTACAAGCAAAAAAAAAAACAAAACCCCAACCCTATATATGAAAACCCAGGGGGAGAGAGACGAAATCCGCAGCCTTACCTTAACTAGCTGCTGCATAATTTTTTTTTTATTTTTATTTTTTTTTGGTATTTATTCATCAGGAATAAAAAAATAAATTTATTAAAGATTGAGAAATTTGATACATTTTACAGAAAAAAAATCTTAATCGTGATGTACATATCAGTGGTGACATATTATTACTTTTGGAGGGCAGGGGAGGGAAGGGAGCGGGGTGAAGAGATCTCGTGATTTTTAAAAGAACCATGCTGGGCGAGGTTGGGGTTTGACCTCAGCCTTCGGCATATTCTTGATTGTATCATAATCATTTTCTGCTGTCGCAGAGAATGTGAATACACTTAAATGGGCCCACAGGTTCCCAGTAGCACAAATTGGGCTTTGTCAAATCGTGTATTTTGTGTATAGAAGGAATTTAAGGAGAGCTTTTACTTATTTTCATATTGTATTTTAACTGTTTCTCTGATCAGAATTTTTTTACTCCTTTCCTCTCCCTATCCCCAGCCACCCCGCTCCCCCCGACTTTCCAGTTCCGTATTTGGAGTTCAACACTGTCTCGGTCAGATCATCCTGATCTCTTTTTATTTTCTTTTGTTGTCCCTCCCCCCAAACCCACCTCCGTCCCCAGAATCTCAGTCATAAATACTGCATTCTTCACACTTTCAAACTGTGTATTTTCTTACAATAAAAAGCGGTAAAAAAAAAGGCTTTACCTTCTTTTGCATGCACTTTAAAAAAACAAAAACAAAAAAAAAAACATTTTTCAGGTTCCAAGGAAGAGCATGAATAACTGTCAGAGCTTTTAATTATATTTGTAAATAAAAGTGTTCATCACAATGCCTCACTGTCTCATTGTCGTGGAACAAGCAGCTCTTGCCCACGAGGAGTGGTTGTCCACTCCCAGCCTCACCCCTCCTACTTCCAAGCTGAGAGCAGAACCAGGGCTGTGGGATTTAATATTGGCCTAACACCACCCTTCCAAGCCACTGGATGCATGTGAAGCCTCAGAGTAACATCTCTCTAAGGACTCTGCTTGTGATGCGGATGGAACGGATGGTACATGTTCAGCCCAGACTCTCTATACATGGAGATGGGCAGTTCTCTCTGCATGGCATTGATCATATGAATCCATCTGCTTACAGCAAACATTTCTTTACATGGCTCTCCCTGCCTCCCCAAGAATTGGTGACTCTGATTTCTCCATCATTCTGTAACCTGCTGCTGCCTTAGGGTGGATTTGAGGGACTAGGATAGTGGTTCTCTGTGTTTTTTTGGAATTTACAGTGCAGTAAATGAATGGTCCAGCCTCCCTTCCTAGGCGGCACCCTCCTGTCCTATCTCCTCTTGGCCATGCCCTGGCACAGTTACCAGCATCTACTTTTTCTGTCCATTGTATTGTTATACTTTCCTCCCTTTTTCATCTTTAGTTCCAGCTTGGGGGAAACAGAGCTAATACTATTGTGTAGTGCAGCCACTCACTGCTCTTCAATCCTGTCCGGGTTCCTGTTTTGCTCATGTATCTCCACTCTGCTACTCTATCTTCACTCACTTTCCCTGGGCATTCAGGAGTCGGGTGCTTAGGTTTTGGCCTGAAAGGGACCAGTTTTATTGATATTGCAGCCAGCAGTGCAAAATAATAATATACATATAAACTGTTGCCACTAACGCCCACAGCCCTTACCATCTGCATGGGTACCCCTTGCATTCATAATGAGTGAGGGAGAAAAAATAGCAGCAATGCATGCTACAGAAAATGCTAGCAGAGACCAAGTTTGCAGCCCTGGAATGACTCAGAGGTAGAGATCTTCATTTGCTGTAAATGAGCATCCCTGGTAGAGCCATGCTCATTAATATCAGCTGAGGATCTGGCCCCAGATGCTTACACCGGCATTTTGTTTTCCACTAGTAGGTCACTTTAAGTGCTTTACATTTCTGTCTCCCAGGGATTGTTGGAGATGCCATTAAAGACTGGTGGAACAGCCCTGCTCACAAGTGAAATTGTAACACAGTGCTGATGCGTCCCATATTTTTCCACACAGTGCTTTGATTGTGGCTTTTACAGCCCCACTTCCATGAAGCTCATGGAGGGTAGTACCGAATATTAGCCAAAGTGTATACACAGCTGCTTTGTCTCAAAACTTACTGTTTCATTTTGGATTCACGTGTCTTGCTTCCCAGCCTGAACCACAAGTGCATTTACCTGGAATGTGCCTCTCCGCAGAAGCTTCACAGCCATTGTAACATCATCAAAGCACTTGGGAAATAAATGTTTTCTTGCAACCTGGCAATGGCCGTGCCTTCAAGGAATGGCCCTGGCCTATGGTATAATTGGGCAGGGGGTGAACTGAAGCCTCTGCAAATGGTTCGGGATTTGTATTGTTTCAAGGAAAGACATCAAATGGGCATTAGAATCTATTACTAGAGCAGGACGAGTGGTGCTGGAGCTGGATGGATCCTCACACTGTGTTTGAGTAGCACCTGCTTGTGCATGTGGTGGCTGAAAAACCATCAAGGCCATGGCTTGTTCTAGACCCAAGCTGGGAAGGAACAACCCCAGCAGCAGACTTGAGTTGCTGTCTGCCAGGTTAGCCCAGACAGCATGTGTAAGTCCTCCTTCCAGCAGATGGCAGGCGTGATAACGTGCCATGATACTCTACACAAACTGAGTGTCCTGATTCAAAGAAATGAAGGTGGTGTTGCCATCCAAAGAACAAGGGTGTTTATTTGACCTTTGCCTAAAATAAGATCTTTCATAGCAAAAAATTTAATTCTCAGGGTATAGCCCTCCCCCCTCTTTTTGAGCTGTGAAATTAGGGCAAAATGGTAGATTCTTACACCTGAAAAGGACATTTCTGAAAAGTTTGTGGTGGTGTGTTCCTCCTCTCCACTGTACTAAGCCTTTTTTGGATAGCGGCCATTGCTGTAGCAGGCAATATTCAAGGGAGAAAAACACCTTGAGAGAGATATTTCATTTTCTAGCCACCTAGTGTTTCTATTAAATGTTCTTCAGAGAGGGCAAAACCTTTGTTGCTCCCTGAATAAACTTAGCACCAGCACTTGCCGTGTGTACCTAATGCTAGTGCTAAGATGCATTGGGTCACCCTTCAAAACTTAGGTGTACAAGGAGCTCCTACAGCCATAATGCTGTTTCCTTATGCTGATAAGCATGTGAATAGTGCAACACCAGCTCTTGCTTGGATATATACATATTGCTTCGAAGTGCCTGGGCAGAAACAGGCTGAATTCTCATTTGTGCTGTGCTTGCTCAGCAAGGTCTTGGAGCCCATCTCCAAAGTTTTTAGATAAGGGGAATTGTGCTACAGAGGAGATTGCGCTACAGAGGAGATTGCTAGATCTGCAGCCCTGCCCTCATTTGCACTCAGGATTTAGATTGCAGTCTAAGCATTTGTCAGACTGTGGTATTTCAGTGCCTGGGGCAGGCCTGTTTCTCTAACAGCCCCCAGGGCCTGCTCTTGGGCTGGAGGAGTGATGCATTAAGGTTCCTACCCTGCAAGGAAGTTTAACCTGCATTACTACTAAAACACTAAAGGGACACAAATAGCTTCACAGGATGTAACTTCCAATAGAGGCAAAGTCTTTTCAAACACTTGGGGGGGCTCCACATCAAGCAGCTGTGTCAGCAACAAGGGATTGCCCCTGCCCCCAGCAAAACATTTCCTGGGCCATGTTCTGTCACAGCACTACGAATGTACTACATAACACCAGCCAGGCTCACAAAGCCGCCCTTTCACAGCTGGGTTGAACTTAATGACAATGTTCCTCGAGCCCTGTACAGCTCTGTGAAGTGGTAGAAACACTAGTTTAACTGAAGGGCAGTAATTTTAAAGAGGCTGCACCTTCACACCCTGTAAGAAAGAGTCAGTACTTCACAGGTGCAGAGAGGAAGTGCCACTTGGGTTTACAAATGTTTTCTGTTACCCCCAAACACACAGCTCCCCTTGAGCTCCAGGTGCTCCCTGGACCCTGCCCACATACATTGTAGAGAGAAAGAGGATACTCTTCCCAGCCACTGTTTCCAGAGCCTCTCCTAGAGCATGGGTTCAGCTCCCTCCCACCCCCAGAGGAGTTTAACAAAGGTGATCTGAAGCCACCTAGAATGAGTCCAAAGGCCAGTTGTTAGCCAGTGAGGCCAAGGCTTTTTCCAGAAAAACAAACAATGTTCAAGTCCACCTGTGAGTCTGTCCTTTTAATTGAACTGAAAGTAAACAGCAAATATTGCACAAACACTGACTTGCACAAAGAAGGGTTTCAATAGAAGCTAAATTAATTTTCTGGTTTAACAGAAGCTTCCTGGGCAGTTTTGCTCCCTATTCTAGTATATAGTTAAATCAAATCAAAGGGCACAGCAGTGGCCCGACACACTGCTGTGGAACAGAGCAACTCCAACCTACTGCCACCTCCAGGGAACATCTGAAAGTCTGTCCTTGGGTAGTTACTACAGTATTCCCCCTCTTACGGTAGCATCAGTGTTTAGCAATTAGTGAATTCCCTCTTTCCCCACTACTTTGCATGTCTGCATAAAGGCAGGCTTTGCGTTTTAAGAATTTATTTGCTACCATAAGTCAAATCTTTCTGCTTCCAGACTAAATTGTGAAGTTTGACATGAGATTGCAAGGGCAGGTGGGAACACACGCAAGAACCTCAGCTCACTCATACCAGGAGGGAAGAGAAACAGAAACCATATTCTCCCACCCCCAGGGTTTCCAAGACACAGGTGTTTCAAGATAGCCTAGGAGGTATAAGCAGCTCTAAGCATTTCACCATAGCAGATTTCTGTAATGGAGTAGTGCTCTTTAGGCAGCAATGGTTTTGGCAGAAATGGGCACCATAAATGGTACATTTTCCCTTTACCCCTGTCTGGGTAGGGCCTACTTGCTACTAGCAACTGAAATCTGCCTTGGTGCTTGGGAAGGACCCCCCACCCATGCAAAAGCTACATTAATACTGAAGCAGGTTCAAGTCATGGCTGTACATGGGGTAAGAGGCTCTGGTTCCACCCCGTAATTGTTTGCACAGGCAGCATAGAGCTGGGTGAGAAGGAGCCCTGTGAGCAGCAGGGACAGTGGTAGAAATTGCTCTACTCCAACACTTACATTGTCTGCCAGAAGACTGATACATCTCACTCAAAGCTAGTTTTGTTCTAGGTGATGGGATTTGGGGATGCAGGAACAAGGCTAAGAGGCTTAAGGGCTGCCCCTTCCAACTACTTCCCAGACAGCTGCTCGTAGAGTTTTGGCACATAGCTATCCCACTCTGCCTGATAGCAGGCGCCAGCCACCGGCTTTCCCAGCTTGTACTTTTTGCGGAAAGAGGCCACTTGGAACTTCCCACGTTTGTCACCAGATCGGTTCGTGAGGATGGGTTCGTTGCAGTTCAGTGGCTGCGGCTGTTCATAGACCAACCACACGTACCGGTGAAGTCCTGCAGATTGGGTGGGAGAGAGAAGAAAAAAAAAGAATAAATCTATTTGTTTTCAAGGAAAGCACTATGGTACATAAGCTTGTGATCATACACACCCCTATGTACGGGTCTGATCCACACATTAATCTTGTTATAGCATATAAACAAACCATTCTGGTATCCTACACCATGGAGGCTGTCATGAGTCAAGTATACAAGGAATGTGCTGACAGCACCAGGTGTAGACATTAGATAAGCGTGCCAGATGTTGTACACAAACAAGAGCTCTAAGACAGACATCTTACAGGACAGGACAGATGGAACTTTTGTTGGTTCCATCATTTGCCTTTTTAGCCATTTTATTGCATAAGGGTTAAGGACAAGTTTGAGGCCTTTTGGAACAAGTGTTTTAATGGAAGGACCTGTGAGAGATAATGGACTCACTGGCACTATCGTATCAACCACTTTCAGTAGTATTGTCCACTTTACAAGACTGAGGCTGAAGGCAGAAGCATGTGTTTCGCACAGATGTTAGGTCTGGAACAGCAGAATAATTGGTATTTCTCTGGCACACTCCAAGCAAGTCTTGTAAGAATGCATGTTCAGCACCCAGAAGAGCAGCAAAACAATTCCCACAGAATGTACTGACTCAGGGGAATTGCCAAGCATGGCCGTGTGTGACCCTGCAAGAATGAGGGGTCATCAGCTGTCAGTTTAAAAAGATGAGTATGGACAGTTCACACCTTTGTGCAGGTAAATATCTGCCAGGATCCTTTACAACTGAAGTTGTCACTATATTTCCCATTTTTTCCCCAGGTTTGAGGGTGGCATAGGAAAAGTGGCTAATACAGATCTGTAGGGTTTGGAAGCTGAAATGTTGGCATATACTGAACACACATGCTGCAAATTGTTCTTCAGCTGTGGTGGAGCAGTTTTTAATGCAGACTGCACCAACTCCCAAATACAGAACTGTTTTAGTCTCCTGGGCCTAACACCTGTTTTAAGTGATATAAGAGCTTAACAGATTCCCAGACAAACAACACTAACCAACTTGTCTACTACGTTTACACAGAAGAGATGTCCAGCAGCTGGTAACTCCCAGGTAAACAGATATTGAAACAGCTTCTTTACTTACAGGAAAAAAGATTTTAATACATGAACAAAATGCACCAGCTATGCCTGAATAGCTTTCAGGGTCACATTTGAACTCAGTTCTCATCTGGGAACCACACAGATATCAATTCAGTGAAATTCCCTCCTGCCCCTGATGCAGGCAATACGCTAGTCATTTACTTCCCCCCAGGGTGGAAATATACTAGCAGCGGATGGACAGTGCTTGGCCGTGCTATCCACATTGCTGCTTAGGCAGCAGTTTGCTCCGCACTCCCAGTGCAGGGGGTATACATATGACTCCTCGTTTCTATCAGGTAGCTTTGCCCATCAAGATGGTGACTTCTTTCTCTCTCTCTACATTGCACATTCCTGCTTGGGTTCCTCTACATTACGATCTACTCATTCACAGCACGGATTCGTCAGTCGAGTCTGAGTACTGGAGTATTCACTATAGCAAGGAGTCCTGCATTAGGCCAAGCAGGAACTTAGTGATATGTGGGGGATACCACTTACTAACCTGTCCCTTTGGGTGGCCCAGAACCAACATAATCAGAAAGGACACACCCACTGCTGATGTCGTTTCCTTTCATGTTAACGACCAAGAAGTGATGCCATTCCCTAAGAGGAAGAACATGCCCAAGTTAGAACCAACAACAGTCTTTACAGATTACTGGACCTGCCAAGTGAATTAAACAAAGAGCCAGGATGATGGCTGTATTTCCCCACTCACTCCCTGTCCTGGTAGAACGTCACAGGCTCTTGCTGTCCCTGCAAAGTTTGCGCCATATACACACACAAGGATGTAGTTTCACATGAATCTCATTGACTGGAACTGTTCAGATGAAGCCAAGAAGCCAGCAGGGCAGAGGTAGGTACTTCTTGCTCACCACAAAGTATCCAGCAGCACTGCTCTGAGCACTCATTGTCAGCATTCATGCTTCCCATCATTGTATGTCTAGTGGGGAAGGATGTTACTGGCTAATATTCAGGAGCAGGAGCTCTGAGTTCTCTTGCAGGCTTTGCTATAAGCTCACTACAAGGCCCCTAGCAAGTCACATCACCCTTCTCGACAATTTCTGCTGCACTAATCATCAGCTGAAAGAGACAGCATGAAAGTTCAACTACTGTTCAGCGGTTAAGCTATTGTCATTGATGGCAGACAAGAGAGGGACACTTCCAAAATTCTCCCACGCTGTTACCTGAACTTTGGATCCTTCCTGCTCGGAGCATCTGGGTCAGTAAGAACCAAGGTGTAGAGTTTCTGTGGATCGCATCCATCCCACTCAATGCTGGTTGGGCGGTTCTGAACCTATAATGATTAAGTTGTATGCCATTCATTAAACAAGAAGGCAAAGAGTCATTTGTGTAGCGAATCCATCACCCCTTCTCCAGGTGCTGTGAGCCACAAGTTACACTGGGCATGCAATTGACACATCACACTAATGTTATTACATAGACCTGTTTTCATTACACCAGAAGGGAGACTGCTAGTAGAGTACACCTAAAAATGAAGGACTTTAATGAGCTGAATGTTTTTTCCTCCACTCAGAATGTGTTTGAATAAGAACAACCCACACAAACTGCAGCGTTTGGCACCTAAAAACTGCACCTCCGGGGTAGTGACAAGAACTTCACTGCAAAACACAGAAATGCTAAAAATGATGCAAGTCTGTTTCCGTCATCCGGGGGTAGTGAAGCGTAACTAGCAGATGCATGCCACAAAGGATCAAGGTTGGAGACCTTGACTCAGTTATGGAATGCATCTAGTCTTTACCTTGTACTTGGACAGTAGAAACACTCCCTGGAGTGGTGGAATTTTCCACCCGCCTGAGCAATGGATATCCAATGTGCACTGGTGTTGGAATATACCCAAGGAGGATTCCAACCAACCACCACAGCACTGTGCTCTTAAGTACTCTATTTCCTGGTAAAGGGGTCGTGGTGTTGGAGCAACACAGGCATTACCACAACCATTTGGAGCACAACGGGCCTCAGTTTTGCTCTCATGCTGGTGCACCATGCATAACAGTACTGAAACCAATGGCGTTAGCAAACAGAGGCAAGTCCACTCTCAGTTAAAGCCAGAGGCGCCCAGGTGGGTTCATCAGGCCAAGCAGATTATTTCTGTTGGGCGCTCAGCTAGCAGGAATCCCTGCGAGCTCGCATTCATTCCTGTGTCTGTATCCACAGCCAAAGCCACCCCACCCTTAGCCGGGCAGCAAACAGGGTCAAGTCTCTGCCATTCCCCAGGGCTGGGTCTTTGCAGCAATCGCAGCAACGTCACCAGCCCCCCCGATTCCCCGACACCCACCCCTGCAAGGAGCCTCTTCTGCGAGCACCCGCCTTTCCGCCCTGCCCCCAGCTCCAGCCGGACTGTCCCGTCCCGGGGGTGCGGGGGCAGCAGCCTCCCCCGTTACACCGGCGCTGCACGTAGCCAGGCTCCTCCCGCCCGGCCCGGGGCGGGGGCTGCCTTGCACCGCTGCCCGGAGCGGAGCCGACGCCTCTGCACGGCCGGGCTCCCGGGGCAGCCAGGCTCGGGGCAGGGCCCTACCTGCGTGGGGGTGAGCACCTGGCCCAGCTCGTCCAGCTGCAGCGCCCCGTACCGCACCCGCAGGGGCAGCGCCGGCTGCTGCTCCACCTCGCCCAGGCTCAGCGGCCCGTCCCACGACCCCAGCGCCATCCTCCGCACCACGGGCTGCAAATGCTGCAGCGCGAGAGCGGGGCCCGGAGTGACGGGGGGCCCGGCTCCACCCTCCGCTCCCATTGGCCTCGATGGGCAGACGGGGCGGGGCCCTGCTCCGCTCTCCGCTCCCATTGGTCTCGGTGGGCAGACGGGGCGGGGCCCGGCTCCAATCGCTCCCGGGGCGCGGGACGTCTCGCGTTGCAGGGCAGAGGGCGGAGCAGAGCAGGGTCGCAGGCTCCCGCTCTTCAGGGCTGTTCGCTGCAGCGTGATTGGGGGCGGGGGGTACTAGCCCAGCTCCCGCCTGATCAAGGCGGGCAGCGCCGCTCCTGTGCCAATGACACCCCCCCCCCAGCCCCGTGTCCTGGGTGCTGCACAAATGCCCCCGAGTTACAATGCAAATGCACAGGCGTGAGCTCCCCCCGCCCTCCCCCGCACCATCCTGTGTCATGGGGCCACCGGGAACCTGTCTGCTCCCTGCATAGCTGAGAGCAGCCCTGAGGGTTGCTCTAACTTGCACCCGCTGCTGGTAGCTCAAAGGGACCATTGCAGCAGCTAGGAATAGGCACAATGTAGAACTGCCCCCTGGTTCCCTGTAGTAGGAGGGGAGATAGAGCTGGCTGGACTGACTCAGCCTGCCAGGGACTTCCCCCTATGCTGGAGCAACACCCCCAAGGACAATCCAGCTGTTTTACAGTCCTCCCCCAGGGCAGCTCTGAAGTGGGCCCTTACAATTTCTGCACTCCGGGGGACCCCTGAGTACCATTTTGCAAGGCTGCGCTGGAGCGTTTGTGAAGCGTCTACCAAGATGTACTACGCTTCCTGAGTTCTGTGTAGTCACAGGACGGAGAAAAGATTTTGAACATTTTCTTTGCAACTCCAAGGACTATAAACTTCCTTCTTTTAAATGAAAACTTTAATTTCTTCAGCCCAGTGTGGGGAAAGGAGTGTCTTGCTAAGCTGCCGCATGTGGGCCCTTGCGATGAAGTGACTATTGGGCAGTGGTGAATGGAGCTCAGCTTTGTATTTTTTTTATTTTAACTAAAGTCCTTAAAACAAAAAACTCTACTAGAGTCTGACCAAATACCCCACCCATGGCCTGGGAAGCAACGCAGCCCGGCATCACTTTTCATGAACTATGGGTGCCCCAAGGTACACTTCCTGCTGACAGTTACAGCCATGACTGGAACCTGCAGTTGCACAGAGGTTGCCTGAGGTGAAAGATTAATTTCCTCACTGGTTTAACCTGGCTAATCATCCAGTTAATACCAGTGACGTAAGTCCATGTTACTGTTGTAAGGGTGTTTAGGTAGTTTGAGGCACTTCCCCGAACGCTATTCATTTGACACCTTTGCAGTAAGTGTTACACTTAAACCATACTGTATAGAAGAGAAACTACTTGCATCGTCAGAATCATGTGCCTACCAAATTGCAGTATGTTAGGGCACTGGTTCTCCGCCCTTTCTACACTGGGAGCTCTCTAGTCTAGCTGGCATCCCCCTCCCGGTTAGCAATGTTGGGAAGGGCAGGGTGGCTGCAAACCCTGACCATGGTTTGCAGCCTGGGTTGAAAATCAATTAGGGTGTTGTTAGGATTGTGCAGCGTATATATGGGGCAGGTCACCAGGACTCCTGGGTTCTCTTCCTCACTCTATTACTGGCTCAACTTCTGTGTGCCTCAAAATTTCCCTATCAGTAACATGAGGATAATCATTCTGCCCTTATATGGGGTGGCATGAGGCTTACATCTAAAGCGCTTAAAGATTCTCAGAAGAAGGACCTCATTAGAAGTTTAAAATATTAGTATTAGCTGTGTGCTAACTAGGCAGTTGACATAGCATATGGTGGCCAGTTAGCAGAGTTTTCCAAAGGATCCCAACAAATGTCAGAGCAGAGGTTAGACCTGGTAACCTATTAGTGACAGAAATTCCCATATCATTCACTCGCAGCAGAGTGTGGTATTTCCAGCTGCTGTTGCAATGGGAAGGCTGGTAGGGAAGCAGCAAGGGCACCTCCTTGCATGTCTGCATTCGGGAGATAGGTAAGTGACTTTTTCTCCGGGAATCCAGGCCTGGGAATCACCTTGTTCGCCCTTCCCTGGGGTGACCAGATCATGTCCCGATTTTATAGGGACAGTCCCTACATTTGGGGCTGTGTCTTATATGGGCATCTATTACCCCCCATCCCTTGTCCCGATTTTTCACACTTGCTCTGGTCACCCTACGAGAGAGACAGAAACAGATAGACAGACAGACTTGCTTGTGCTTAACTGGGTGTGAGCTCCCTGACTCCACAATCCACAGTGTTACCCACCCAAACAATCCCTTCTGGGCACTGCCAGCCCTCACCTTGCCCTCCAGGTAACAATAGGTGCGCCCAGCCCCTGAGTCCCTCCGAAAACATCCCCCTGTAGCGTCCAGCCTTAACCACTGCACACTCCCAGAAGGACCAGCTCAGCTGTCCCCAGAGGAATAGGGTGTTTGTTTGATTGAATCGAGCTCAGCTCCAGAGTGACATCACAGCTCTGACTTACATTTATGGAGAAAACAATCATAAGTTTATCATCAAGGGCTAAGGGGTAAGAGCTAGTGAATCAGAACAATGGGGATGGTTAGCTATAAAACACGCAGACCTGGGTCTATGTTTATCAGTGGTCACTCCTCTATATAACAGTGTAGATTTTCCCCAAAGGTGCAGTCTTTTGCAGAGCTAGCTGGTTTCAGACAAAGCAGGATGAAAGCATCCCCCTCTGCCAGTGCCAGAAGCTGTCCATGGTAACTGCATCACAAAATATCTCCTTGCATTGTATTTATGTTCTTCAAAGTTCATTTTTTGCCCCGCCAGAGACAGGACAACCCCCTGGGGTTTAGTTTCTGGGGTGTCTTCCCACCCTCCTGTTGATTTCATAAGTATATTGAGCTCCCATTCTGTTGGCTTAATCTCCACTGAATGGAGGCAGACGGGTGAACATACATCCCTCTGTTCATCAGCCCTGCTGGGACACAGAGTAAACACATTTTTCAGCACGTACACACAGCCCCTGAAATATCATCTCTGCCTATGTCATGCAGTGGCTATGGGGCTCAGTGTGGCACAAGCTTTTATTAGGAACCTCATATGGCCTTTTCTGGAGCAATACTATGAAAGCAATGTGTTAGGCATAGTGAGTTTGTCAGGCCTGACAGGCATTGCTGTTAGAGACCAGTAAGTCTTTCGCCAGCGAGCGTCACAGTAGCATGGCTCTTTGTTGCTGTCAGAGGAGTTATTAGTAGGAAACCTCGTGTTTTGGTCAAGATCTGCTTTATTTCCTTGTTGCACGTTGGAGTTGGTAGGCGCCTGCATAACATGTATCTTAACATGCTCCAGGTGGGGGCAGTATGAGAAGCTGCACAGAGTGTGGTCTGATCTGCAAATGTCTATAGATGTATCAGTGTTTTATGTCCTTCTCACTGTCTCTGGGGTAGGAGGTGCATTATACAATGATTCATGGACATTAAGGCCGGAAGCCATCATCCCAGTCACTTCGTATGTAACACCCTGTGGTTCCTACATCCAGCCCGCTAACCTGTGGTTAACTTGTTGCTGGATGGTTCTGGCTGGCAGAAGTACCATTTAGCTGTTTGCAGCAGGAGTGGGTTTCTGAGGAGTTGTCTCTGCGTGGACTTGATCCAAAAGCCATTGACATCAGTGGGCTTTGGATCGGGCCCCACATGTCCAGGATACTCTGCTGTTGGTAGCGCTCGGGACATGGGAAATCAAAAGCTGTGCACTCAGGTGGATTTGGACTTTTCTGCCTACTCAGAGTTAGAACTGCCCTTGAAATCTGTGCACAAAAGGGCCCCCCCAGATATGGCTTTCACACTCCTGTGCGTAAAGAAGGAGGTCACACAACACCTCTGCGGCACTGTCTCTCCCTTTGAGGGCCCCTTGGGGAGCTCAACTGTGTTACCTATAACTCAGCCTTCCTCTGCAGTAAGGAACTCTCACATGTGTAGGGGAGAAAGGTGGTCATGGGAGGCCCTACCAGGCATTGGATAGGGTTAGCAAGGCCCCAGAGCCAGCGTGAAGTTTGTTTCACAGATGGGTTGAGGGGGGAGAAACCTCCCTGCCCTACAAGGCAGTGATCAGAGGGAATCCCTTCAAAGGAGTCCCCACAGGGGCCTGCTGTGTCTTTTGCTCTTTGCAGAATAAATATAAAATAAAGGAACGACACAGGCACGGTGGGGTTCCAGTAACACAGCATGCAAGGTCTAGCTACTGTCTAGCCCAGGGGTGGGCAAACTTTTTGGCCTGAGGGCCGCATCAGGGTTGCGAAACTGTATGGAGGGCTGGATAGGGAAGGCTGTGTGTCACCAAACAGCCTGGCCCCCGCCCCCTATCCATCCCCTCCCACTTCCTGCCCCCTGACTGCCCCCCTCAGAACCCCCGACCCATCCAACGCCTCCTGTTCCCTGTCTCTTGACTTCCCCTTCCTGGGACCTCCCACCCCTAACTGCTCCCTGGGACCTCACACCCTATCCAACCCCCCTGCTCCCTGTCCCCTGACTGCCGTGACCCCTATCCACACCCCTGCCCCCAGACAGGCCCCCTGGGACTCCCATGCCTATCCAACCCCCCATTCCCCATCCCCTGACCCGTCCCCAAGAACCTCCGCCCCGTCCAACCTCCCCCTGCTCCCTGTCTCCTGACTGCCCCACCCCCTATCCACACCCCCACCCCCTGACAGCCCTCCGCAGGACTCCCACACCTATCCAACCACTCCCTGTCCCCTGACTGCCCCCAGGAGCCCCTGCCCTTTATCCAAACCCCCTGCCCTTTATCCACTACCCGCCCCCTTACCATGCTGCTCAGAGCAGCAGGAGCTCGCAGCCCTGCCATCCGACCAGAGCCAGCCATGCTGCCCACGCTGCCTGGCAGGAGCGGCGGGCTAGAGTGCTGGCAACGTGTCATGCTGAGGCCACAGGGGAGGGGCTGGGGGCTAACCTCCCTGCCGGGAGCTCAGGGGCCAGGCAGGATGGTCCCGTGGGCCAAATGTGGCCTGTGGGCTGTAGATTGCCCACCTCTAGTCTAGCAAGATCTAGCAGCTTTGGCTGGGTTCTGGCAGCTTCTCCAACACAGAACATGGTGAGCACCACTAAAGGGCTTGCAGACCATTTAAATGGATACCCTGTTCCTGCACACAACAGGGCCTTCTCCTGCCAGGGCTTAGCAGGTGCTTAGCTTCACTTCAGTGGGCTCCTCAAGAGCATAAAACCAGTCACACACACAAATCTGTGCAGGATGATGGGTCCCAACTTTCCTCATCCTTCTAGGGGGTGATCTTTCCTTTGTCTCTTTCAATGCACTACAGATTCAAATAAATATGGCAGGATACAGTGGAGTGCCTGAGGAGCGGCAAATCAGTCAGTGCTGCAGGCACAGGAAGTTACTGTGAAGTGGACAAAAACCAGAGAGGAATCTCACAGGCCTGGTTGCTTCCCCCTGTCCCGTTTGACAAGCACCTGATGGAGAGCATCATTCATCAAAGGCATATTAACAGCGTAAGCGTAAGGAATTAGATTGTCGAGAGCATGTTCCACAGGGGACTGAATGGCTCACAAGCTTGGTAGTGACCAATTGAACACATCACCTGTAGGGGGCTGGTTCAACCCTAGGCTGGGTTGGGCGTGACTGACACTGGTAGTGGGGTAAGGTTGCTGGGGGACCTATGTGAAATAAGGGAGGTGGGTCTCAGTCTACTGCGAAAGTGGTAAGTGTTTGTGTTTGGTGTTTAAGGTCACAGAGTCAATCAGCCCTCACTGGGCACCACGCTCCGCGTGGAGATAGTCCTGTTTCCTGTGTATTTCAGGGTGACGTACGGCTGCAGTGTGTGAACAAATGATCAGTTACAACAGGCCTATCACTTAGGACATTAGCCCAGATTCACTTGGGTACTGGGGCTAGGGACGGTGCAGAGTCTGCTCTGGTTGGAGGTTAGTTTGTGCCATTGCTCCCATGCATCAGGAGTACAGACTCACCAGGGCCTAAGAACACTGGATAGTTTCTCCTCCCTCCCCCAACATGACCCTGGCCTGCCCAGGGATGCACTTTGCACCAGGAGTATTTGTGGGGTTTTACAGCCCCTTTATGGGGCCTAGCAATGAATTTGCCCCCAACGTCTCTAGGGTGCTATTTGTCCCGCTGTGTGCAGAGCCAGTGTCCTGTGCCCAGTGCCATCCCCTTGTTAGCTTTGGTAGTGGAAGACTCTTGTGTTCAAGCTCCAGGTCTGTATTTACCCTTGCAGCTTGGTGTCCCAGCTGCTGGGATGGGAGTGGCAGGTTAGGACTAGGTTAGTGTGATGCACGCAAAGGGGCTGGAAGGGAGGAGTGCAGAGAAGTCTGGCAAAGCAGAGCAATGGCAGGAGGATGTAAGAAAGGGGTTGTTACATTACAGCAGGCCACCCCCAGCTTTAAGTGTCACCTTCTTCTAGCTCCTCAGCATGTAAATGACACCAGCATACACCACGTCCCGGGCACTCACACATCGGGATGAGGGTGCGTATGCCTGAGGGATCGCTGGCACCACCGTACATGCCCTCTCTGATCTTGACCCAGTGAGTGTGACTAAGAACAGAATCTGGTTGTGAGCCAAGTCCTTATCCTCATTTGCACAGTCTTTGTTAACTAAGCTCCAGGCCTCGCTGTTTGAAATGAAATGCAGGCCGGTATGGCATGGAGATGGGCAGGGGAGTGTGGCAGGAACTTTTTAAGAGCGCGCCAGATACAGTAATTCCCGATTTAACATCCTCTCGCTTAACATTGTTTTGATGTTAAGTCCCTGCTCTGTTACAGGACATGCTCGTGTAAAGTTGTGCAATGCTCCGCTATAATGTGGTTTGGCCGCCTGCTTTGTCCACAGCTGGCAGCCCCCCATCAGCTCCCCTACGCCTCCCCCCAGCATACCCCCGTGGATCAGCACCTTCCCCCTGCTCGCAGCAATCAGCTGGTTTGCGGTGTTCAGGAGGCAGGGGAGGGAGGGAAGAGTCTGTGTGCCGGGTCCTCGCTCCTCCCCCCAGCCTCCTGAATGCCACAAGGCAGCTGATTGCTGCGAGCAGGAGACGGGGAGAGCAAGGGGAAGGCACTGATCTGTGGGGTCTGCCAGCAGGCGGGAGGAGTTGGGGTGCGTGTAGGGGAGCTGATAGGGGGCTGCCAGCCTGTTTAATACCTGTATTTAATTGCTTGTTTAAAATGCATATGCCTTATGTCTGGCAAAAAAAAAAAAAAAAAACCCGGAAACCTCCCCCCCCCCCCCCCCCGTGTACATTAATTCTTATGGGGAAATTGGATTCACTTAACATGGTTTCGCTTAAAGTCACATTTTCCAGGAACAGAACTATAACGTTAAGTGAGGAGTTACTCTGTTTGGCCCTTTGGGTAAGGAAGTGCTGTATCCTGGGGGGTTAACTGTTAATGGCCCTTCTTCATGGCCGTCTGGGATGAGCTAGGCAGCCAAGGGCCAGGGTTGCAATGATCAAGGATTCTGATCTATAGACTCACAGCTGTTCCCTTTGCCATGAAATTGACAAATTAAGAATCTCTCTCGTTGTAAAGTTCACCTCCAACCCCTCAGTCTCTGTATCAGAGTTTAGCACCTTCGCCCTGGCCAGCTCAGCAATGGGGAGTGGAGATGTAGCCCCATATATCCTCCACCATGGCCAGCAGAGGGCAGGATTCCTGTAGGATAAGTGTAAAATTAAAGAACTAAAGTTTGGTTAAGAAAATAACACTTGCACCTTATAGTTCATGGCCAGTAAGGAGAAGGCCCCAATCAGCAAGTAAATGAAGGCCGGGAGCATAGCAAGTAGTGTTACGTGTAATATGGGAGGGATGTATGGTTCCAAAAGTTAATAATAAAGTAAAAGAGCTGTAGTAACAAAATAAAGAAGAACTACCTTAAAAGCAGGGGCGGCTCCAGACCCCAGCATGCCAAGCGCATGCTTGGGGCGGCATGCCACTGGGGGCGCTCTGCCGGTCGCCGCGAGGGCGGCAAAGCTTGCCTGCGGAGGTCCGCTGGTCCCGCGGCTTCTGCGGACCTCCTGCAGCGGGAGGTCCGCGGAAGCCGCGGGACCAGTGGACGCTCCGCAGGCAAGCCGCCAAAGGCAGCCTGCCTGCCGTGCTTGGGGCGGCAAAATGCCTAGAGCTGCCCCAGCTTAAAAGAAACAAGCCCAAACCTTCCCCTGTCCTGCTGGTAAGCAATAGGTGGGGGGAGGGGGGGAAGAAGGTAAGAAAGGAAAAGCCTTAGGAAGAAAGGAGGCTGTAAATCTTCTCTAGATTAAGACTGGAAATAAGGATGAATTGTCTCAAGTGGTTTTTAGCTGAAGTCAGAAAAGGCAGTGACATCACTTGTTTGTTAAAGGGTATAAAAAGTAAACTCTTAAAAGGTTTCATTTAAAGGGTTTCATTAGTACCTCCCTGACCACACTGGAGCCAACCAATATGGGTCAAAGCACCCTGGATTTAGCCCATCTGTAAGTATCTTGATCAAATGCGTATAAACGTTTCGTTACCGGTTGGATGTCTTACATTGCTCATTAGTTAGGCTTTTTAGGCATGTTTAGAGCAATTGTATAAATACTGTTTTGGCCTTTGGATTTAATAAAGGCGTTTATGGTTAAATTAGTTTAGTATTTGGTGGCTTCCCATATCAATATGAATCATTTCAAACATTATTAATAATTTCAACAATTCCTGGTCCGGGGCTGGGAGCAGGAGGGCTGTTTGCACCCAGATGACTTGAAGGGATTGGCATGCACCTAACCTACCCACACACTCATTCACCAACATGTTGACAGGCAGCTGCTAGGCTCACCTCCTAATGCATCTGATGCTCCTCTCCTTTTTTGTACTGAAGGCCTGATCCAGCTCTCACTGAAGTCAATTGGAGTTGGATCAGGCCCTGGGAATGGATCCTGCTCTGCATTGCTGGGATTGGGGGAGGGAAGGCAGACATCTGGAGCTCCCAATGTCCTCTTGCCCATTCCCCACACCAGTGTAACAGCGAGCAGGACTGAGGTCTCACGCTCGGTTTCCTCTCAGGTTTCATAGGCAAGGCCTTGGCTCTGCTGCTATGACTCCCGATATGGAGGCTGTAGTTTTAAGCATAGATGTGGCAGTAGGGAGCCCAAGTTGTAATCCTAGCTGTGACATGTAACAAACAGTTTAAGATTGGGGCTGGAGATTATTTTATCCCGCGGCGTTGGAAGTGTTTGTACATTGAGGGGGCTGAAAGCCATTGAACCACACTGTAAACCCTGTATACGATGGAAACCACTTCAAACCTGGGGTGCTATTGCACCCTCAGCACCACTCGTTCCAGCATCCCTGATCTTACCCAGCTGATGCTGCAGAGCCCATGTGGGTAGGCAAGGTGACCTGCATAGGGATTTAGCCAAGATACCAGATCAAATAGCACCAACTCTTGCAAAAAGATGCAGGAGACCTTTAAAGACGCAAATGATCCTAGCATTGGTCTTGTGCCTCATCCAAAAGACAGCTCCATAAATACCATGGCACCGTCTAGGTATGTGCTAGGGCAACAGATTTGGAGCTGATCTGGAGGAAACCACCTTGTGGTGCTGGCTTGTTTGTTTGGCACTAATAATCAGGAGTTCCCAAACTGTGGCCTGATGGCTCTTGAAGAGTGGGCTGGTCATGCTGTGCTAACTCCCAGAGAGAAATAGAACTAAGAGAGGATAAGACATAAATCCTTTGCTAATATTACTCATATTATCACTGTTGTTGCCACAAGAGTCTTACTTGATTATGCATAGAACAGTATCTCCTAAAATGTGTTCCGCTATGTGAAAAAGTGCCTCAACCCCCCATCTAAGACATACCCAGCAATACCCACGTCAGCCTGGAGATTGCTTTCTGTGGGGGGGTCTCATCTTGGCGCTTAGCAATGTAGGGGCATTACGTCCACCCAGTATCCGTTTGGGACATTTTCCTCTAACATTTCTGCTGTTGATTTTAACGACCAGGTTTACCTTTCTCAGTTCTTATTCTTTGGGCTTTACTTTCTCCTTTGGGTCCTTTTTGTCTGTCCTGCTTCCATCTCTTTTCCTTGTTCACCTTTCCTTTTGCTCCCTCTTCTTTGTGGCTCTGTTGTGCCATTCCCTTTCTTTCTCCTGTGCTGCTTTCCAGTCACCAGCTTTATTTTTCTCTCTGCACTTGAGAGCCTTATTGTATTTTAATGTGTGTTTATTATTAGTTTTATCTTCATCCTTCCAAACTGTTTTTCTGGCTGTTGACTCCATGAGGTTTGTTCTTCTCTCCCAAAGCCTGTGTGTGATGGAGGGGGTGGGATTGGGACTCGGGGGATGAAATCCTGGCTCCAATGAATTCGGTGGCAAACCCTGCATTGAACATCAGCGGGGCCAGGATTTCACCTAGGAGCTTGATTTTCAGAGGTGCTGAATACTCAATCTCTGTTGAAATCAGTGGGAACAGCAGGTGCTCAGCACCTCTGAAGCTCAGGCCTTGACTCCCTTTAACCCCAAGGTAGTTTTATCTGTAGCTCACACCCCCCAGAATGAAACCTTTGGGCAACATTTAGCCCTGGTATAAGCAATTGCAACTTAGTACACATCAGTGGAGGTGCATCCACTTAGCAGCAGGTATGAATCTGACCGTTTGTCTTTCTGTCCGGCTGTGTCCCCTTTCCCTCCCCAGCCTCTTTCCTTTCTCCTTTATCTGTACAAGTAGGTGCAGGCAGCAGAGTCCTTATTCACTTGTGCATTCCTCACAGCTCACGTGCTGAGCCCCGCAGTCAGCCAGGGCCAGCACATCCACTGCTGGGCCTATGCACTGTGGCCCTCTGCTCACAAGCCACGAGGACCCTTGCCATGCCCTCAGGGCGTCTTTATTGTGGCTCTTTGTTCCAAGCCAGTTTTCCCCTGAGTTCTGTGCCTGGCATCTAATCCCTGAGCTGAACCAGGGCGCCAGCTGTTGCTATGAAACCTTTGAGAGGTAACAAAGAGAGATAAACAAAGCAGGTCAGTGAGGCAGAAGCAATTGACACAAAGGTAGAGCATGACTACAAAATACCTGTGAGCAGGGCGGGGCCTGGGATTGTCATGGCCAAAGTGTGCAGGGAGGCAGGCATATGAGGAGCGCATGATATGGCTGCTCAGTAGGAAACGCTCCATAGAAAAGGTTAAACACAGGAGGAGGGGAAGATCACGGTCAGTGTGGAGAACACACCTGAGTATCAGTAAGGAGACTGGGTGGATGAAACTCTGTTTCTGCAGGGGGACTAAGCAGGGAGCCAGCTCTCAGGGCACTGAATATGGTCAGACCTCTCTGAGGTCCTTTCTCTTGCAGTGCAGTTGCACAAAAGCAGGCTCATGAACTAATCCAGGGGTCGGCAACCTTTCAGAAGTGGTGTGCCAAGTCTTCATTTATTCACTCTAATTTAAGGTCTCATGTGCCAGTCATACATTTTAGCGTTTTTAGAAGGTCTCTTTCTATAAGTCTATAATATGTAACTAAACTACTGTTGTATGTAAAGTAAATAAGGTTTTGAAAATGTTTAAGAAGCTTTATTTAAAATTAGATTAAAATGCAGGGCCCCCCGGAGCGATGGCCAGGACCCAGGCAATGTGAGTGCCACTGAATCAGCTCGCATGCTGCCTTTGGCACCTGTGCCATAGGTTGCCTACCCCTGAACTAATCCATGTTTAGTGTGGGCACCCATGAGGTTTTCCAGGTGAAGGGTGCAGGCAGGAGAGTGGCACAAACAGCATGAGCTGAACAGGGAACAGGCAGCAAGGAAGACAGAGAAGGGAGCTGTTCCTTGCCAATAGGGCAGGGCTCCTCCCTGGTGTCTGAGCTGGGTTTGTGGAAGTGCAATTGCCTGTGTGTGCATTTGGCCACCTCTCTGCAATGTTAGCAGCCTTCTGTAAATAAAACATCCTCTGGGTCCTGTCTGTGCCAGCTATTTCCTCTTCCAGTGAGAAGCTGACTCCCTGGGTAACCCTGAATCTGCTACTGCTTGGAAAAGATGCAGCAATATCAACTCGGGACCTTGGGCTGAGTGCTATCCCAGTTCTGGGCTTGGAGCTCCTGATGTCGGTGAGGGCTGTATGTGCAGATCTAAGACAATACATGGTCCGGTGTGGTGCACGGTGGTAGGCACTAATGGGAGACTGAGGGAGTGCTAATTATTCATTGTCCTGCATCACATGCACATCTGCGTAGCACTGTTATAATGCTGACTTCCCTGCAGGGCCCTATCCAGCAGAGCTGGTTCAGCATCAGAGGAATTTCTAGTACATACCTTGCTGCTCTGTTAGGGTGATAGAACGTAACTGTAAGCTCTGTGGGGCAGGGGCAGGGGCACAACAGGGCCCTGGTCTGTGACTGGGAGCAGTAGGTGCTACTGCGAGAGAAAAGGCCCCTTAATCCTTTCCCCCAAAGTGCATGACACGGTCCCAGAGGCAATAGCAACCATACTGTACCCTCACAGAGCACCTTCACTCAAGCATTAGAGCACTGTGGCCAAGTGTTGTTATCCCAGTGCTACTGATGGAGAACCAACGGCTCACCGGGGTCCCCCAGCAACCGGTCCTATGGGGACCTGAGGGCTTGCCCAGGGTACCCCAGCAACCGGTCCTATGGGGACCCAAGGGCTTGCCCAGGGTTCCCCAGAGACTGGTCCTATGGGGATCCAAAGGCTCGCCCAGGGTCCTCCAGTGACCAGTCCTATGGGGACCCGAGGGTTTGCCCAGGGTCCCCCAGAGACCGGTCCTATGGGGACCCGAGGGCTTGCCCAGAGTACCCCAACGACCGGTCCTATGGGGACCCGAGGGATCGCCCGGGGTCCCCCAGCGACCGGTCCTATGGGGACCCGAGGGCTCGCCCAGAGTACCCCAGCGACTGGTCCTATGGGGACCCGAGGGCTTGCCCGGGGTCCCCCAGCGACCGATCCTATGGGGACCCGAGGGCTCGCCCAGAGTACCCCAGCGACCGGTCCTATGGGGACTTGAGGGCTTGCCCAGAGTCTCCCATTTACTGGTCCTATGGGGACCTGGGGGTTTGCTCAGAGTACTCCAGTGACCAGTCCTATGGGGACCCGGGGGCTTGCCCAGAGTACTCAAGTGACCAGTCCTGACTGGAACCTGGGGGCTCGCCCAGGGTACCCCAGTGACTGGTTCTGACTGGAACCTGGGGGTTCGCCCAGGGTACCCCAGTGACTGGTTCTGACTGGGACCTGGGGGCTCGCCCGGGGTACCCCAGTGACCGGTCCTACTGACAGGGAATTGAGGGCTCACCCCAGCGACCAGGCCTGACGGGGACCTGGCGGCTCGCCCGAGGTACCCCAGTGACCGGTTCTGACCAGGACCTAGGGACTCACCTGGGGTACCCCAGTGACCGGTTCTGACCAGGACCTGGGGGTTCGCCCGGGGTACCCCAGTGACCGGTCCTACTGACGGGGAATTGAGGGCTCGCCCGGGGTCCCCCAGCAACCAGGCCTGACGGGGACCTGGCGGCTCGCCCGAGGTACCCCAGTGACCGGTTCTGACCAGGACCTGGGGACTCACCTGGGGTACCCCAGTGACCGGTTCTGACCAGGACCTGGGGGCTCGCCCGGGGTACCCCAGTGACCGGTCCTACTGACGGGGAATTGAGGGCTCGCCCGGGGTCCCCCAGCAACCAGGCCTGACAGGGGACCTGGTGGCTCGCCGGGGTACCCCAGTGACCGGTTCTGACCGAGACCTGGGGGCTCACCCGGCGTACCCCAGTGACCAGTTCTGACCGGGGGGGCTCGCCTGGGGTACCCCAGTGACCAGTCCTACTGACGGGGAACTGAGGGCTTGCCCGGGGTCCGCCAGCGACCAGGCCTGACGGGGACCTGGTGGCTCGCCCAAGGTACCCCAGTGACTGGTTCTGACCAGGACCTGGGGGCTTGCCTGGGGTACCCCAGTGACCGGTTCTGACCAGGACCTGGGGGCTCGCCTGGGGTACCCCAGTGACCAGTCCTACTGACGGGGAATTGAGGGCTTGCCTGGGGTCCCCCAGCGACCAGGCCTGACGGGGACCCGGTGGCTCGCCGGGGTACCCCAGTGACCGGTTCTGACCAGGACCTGGGGACTCGCCTGGGGTACCCCAGTGACTGGTTCTGATCGAGACCTGGGGCTCATCCGGGGTCCCCCAGTGACCAGTTCTGACCGGGGGGGCTCGCCCGGGGTCCGCCAGCGACCAGTTCTGACCAGGACCCGGGCAGGCAGTGGCAGAGTTGGGAATGGACGGGAGAGTCCTGGCTCCTGCAGTAATCAGGTAGCACTGGCTGCTTCACCGGCTCCATTGACACCCTGCTCCCCTTTGCCGCCTCCCCACGGCCGGGGACAGACTCGGGGGCTTCGTGCTCCAGCCTCCAGCGCTGCTGCTCCCACCGGGCCGCCCCCACGCTTGGCTAGGACCTCGGGCGGGCGAGAGGCGGGGCGGCTCCGGCGGGGCGGGGCGGGTGGTCCGGCCCCCAGCGGCAGTGCCGGGGCTGGCGGCGGCTTGGGCACTCGCTGCGCGGCGTCTCTGTGTCCGCCCGCCCCGATGCGGGTCCCAGCTGGAGCCGGCCCGCTCCTCCTCGCCGCCTGCCTCTGGCGGCTGCCGCCGGGCCGGGGCGCTGCAGGTACCGGGGCGCACAGGGGGCGGCGGACCCCGGGGCGGGGCGGAGAGGCGCCCGCGGCGCCGGCTCGTGCCCTGCTCGCACCTGAGCAGCGCTGTGTCCGGCGCTGCACCTCGGCCCCCTCCAGCCTGCCGGGGGCTGTGCAGGGCCCGGCCGGGGAAGGGCCCCCTCCTCTGACGCGCTATTCCCGGGGCAGGCTGTGGGCCTGACGCCTGGTTCGTGCTGACCAGCGCGGCCGGGTAGGACCTGCCCCTCCGGGGGAAGCGGGACAGCTGTAAGGTCAAACGGCTTCTGCTCCTTAGCCCTGCCCGGCTGCAGTAACCATCCAGCCACGCTCCTTGGGAGAGCGCTGTGCAGAGCGGGGCAAAGCCTCGGGGTTCTGCTTGTAGAGGTTGGGGAAACTGAGGCACAGAGCCTTCCCGGGGCCGTGGCAGAGCTGGGAACGCCGCATTCCGTCGGACGCGTTCCACTCTCAGGTATCTGGGGCTGCTGTTGTATCCGACTCCGCTCCTGGAACCTGTAGCTAGGTTTGGTTTCACAAGGCCCTGTGAGGTAGGGAAGTATGATTAATCCCATTGTACAGGTGGGAAAGCTGAGGCACAGAGAGATGAAGTGAGCTGCTCAAGTTAGTCTGTGGCAGAGCCAGGAAGAGAATCCAGCTGTCTTGGGTCCTAGTCCGGTGCTTTAACCACAAGACCATGCTTTTCTAGATCTCTGCCCAGCTCTTAATGGACATGTGTCTACAACACCCAAATAGTCACCTCCATAGCTGGCACTAATTGGGCATCTGCCAGTCAGTCTCAGCAGAGAAGATGGTCATGGATACTCCCACACTGGGAAACATTGCAGGGGAGGGATGTGGAGGATGGAGGAAGATGGCATTACCACTGCACATGCAGTAAATACAACGAAAACTTCAGTGCCCAGCATTGCCAAGCTCTCTTGCGTGATCACTGAGTGCACAGGAAAAAGCATGTGAATTTTCTCTTAAAGCTACACAGCTAGTGGAAACTTCCCCACAAGTCTTGGTCGTCTTGACAGGACAATTCCTGTTGCCTCATGGAAAAGCCTTCAAAGCATTTCTGTTATTAAAACTTGATAGTTACCCTTTTTTAAACAACCAAATTGCCTACTTCTGTGTGTCATCAAAATGCAGAAGTATAGTTATCCTAGACCTAACAACAAAGAGTTACAGGACGAAGCGGTGAATGAAGCATTGAACTGGGACGCAGGACACTGGGTTTCTGTGCCCAGCTCTGCTGCAGGACTCTGAGCAAGTCACCTTCCCTGCCAGTGCCTCAGTTTCCCATCTGTGAAGCAGTGAGAGCTGTCCTCTGTAAAGTGGTTTGAGAGAGCTGGATGAGGAGAGCTATATCAGAGCAAGCTACTGTGATTTATTACAAATAATCTGCTAATACAGACAGTGCTTTTCATCATAGAGCTCAACGCGTCACAAAATGGGTAAGTGGTGCTATATCCCCTGTTTGTAATTGAGGCACAGAAAGGTTCAGAGCCAGAATATCACCCGCAGTTCCTATTGCTTTCATTGCTGCTGTTATTGGCTGATCTGCTTGTATTTTGGTAGTGCCTAGAGAGCCTGACCACTAGGCCCTGTACTGACACTTACTGTTAGACAGCCCCTGCCCCAGGGAGCTTCATACTGAAATAGGGTGGGAAGAGAAACAGAGGCACAGAGAGGGCAAGTGAATTGCAGCACTGAGACTAGAGCCCAGGTTTGCAGGGTCTTGTTCAGTGCTCTCTCCACTGGGCAGCAATGATCCAGTGGAATGGGAGAATGCCTGGCCCGTCTCAGAATCAGGCCGTTAGCTACTGGCCTATGGGGAAGGGCTGGGAATGGAACGCAGCTCTTCTGGCTCGGGCTCTGTGCTGAGTCCACAAGCACAGTGATTTATGGCTAACTTGGACCATTTACATAGCCTGCTCCTCCCTGCTGCCCTGAACCTGTTTGCAAAACAAGCTCCAGCCAGTGTCGACGAGTGATTAACTATTTATATATATAGCCTCTGGAGCATGGTGTGCATAGGAAAGAACAAACACAGCACCATTCTTGTCAGTTCACCTTCCTTGTTCTGTCCGCTCCAGCCTGGTAGCAGTTGCGCTGTGAGATATGTTATCAGGGCTTCCGGTAAAGCACAAACAGGAGAGACTTTTACCAAATCATCTGTTCTCCCCCCTCCTACCCCTCGTTATTTTGTAAATAGCAAGGCAGTTTCTGTAGACACCATTTTAGTGGTATGGTCACCACCTGCCTGGTGTTAGACCAGGAGTCCTGGCCTGGGTAAGCCAGATTCCAAGGCCTGTTTTCTGAGCGTTCCTCTAATCCAAGCCTGGCCTGCATTGGGATCCAGCGCTAGGTTTGCTGCTAGAATACAGCGTCTTGATGGGAGTTCTGCTCTCCGGCGTTGGCCCTGGGCCAAGCAAGCCGAGCTCTGGTCAGAGGTTGAGGAGGACTAGGTGGCGTCTATCGTCTTCCAACTGCTGCTGATTCAGGAGCAATATTATTGCACTTTTACTGGAGACTGTCTGACTCCCCCGCCAGTGGATGAGTGTTGCAATTGGAGCTGCTATAAAGGAGGAAAATGGGGAGGATGCAGGGAAATGGTGGCTGTGAATGCTGAGATGGGTTAGTGACTCTGAACCGTACTCAGACCAGATAAATGTAGCCTCCAGTCACCGCTGGCTCTCGATGCACTGGTCCTAGTAGCCCGGATGAGATTTGACTCCTCACAAATCTGTTGCTCGCCGTGCTGCTGGGAGGGAGGGAGCTGCTGGCCCTGTATCTCTCATTTTCAGCCCAAGCTGGGTCCCTGTTTCTGCTCACTCATCAGTACTAGGCATCTTTAGCTGCCAAATGCATCCCAGAATCCTTTGCAATGGTTTGTAGCAATGCTTCAAAGGAGGCACCCTGGCAGCTGTTGCAAAGGATACTACTGGTTACACTGACGCTTTACAGCGCTGTAACTTTCTCGCTCAGAGATGTGAAAAAAACACCCCGCTGAGCGCTGCAAGATACAGCGCTGTAAAGCACCAGTGTAAACAGTGCCACAACGCTGGGAGCGCAGCTCCCAGCACTGCAAGCTAATCCCCATGAGGAGGTGGAGTACGTACAGCGCTGGGACCACACTCACACTTCAAAGTGCTGCTTCGGCAGCGCTCCCGCGACAGTGCTTTGAAGTTTCGAGTGTAGTCAAGCCCTGAGACAGAGACCCAAAGACAGCCTCTTGTGCAACTGAGCAGAAACAGGGATGCAGATTTGGAAGGGGATTTGGGTGGGCAGAAACTCAGCAGCCAGGGAAACATGCTTTAAGATGGACCTGTTAGTGAGTGACCAGGGTGTTCCCAGTATTCTTCCAGCAGCATGCATGCACCTTAGATGGCCTCCTGCTTAGTCAGGGGTTTAGTACCCACTTTGTTTCATGGACAAGGCTTCCGCTTTGGTGCATGGCAAATCTTTTGCTGTGATGGCCAGGGGATTCATCTGCCAGTCACCAAAGGGGGTGGTGAGAACATGGGGGATAAGGCACGTTCTAACTCTCCGCTTCTCTTTGTGCAGGAACAGAAGAGGTGATCATCGGGGAGGCCGGAAAGAGTGTTGTCCTCATGTGCCGAAATGTGTCCGAGCGAGCGGACGAGGTAGACTGGTTTCACGGGGACCCTGGCGCTGTGCCCCCACTCTTCTCCTCCAATGCCACGCTGCCCGAAGACGCCCGCTTGTCCCTGGTGGACAATAGCTCTCTGCACATCTCAGTGCTGCGCCCACAGGATGGGGGCAATTACACCTGCAAAGAAGTGCTGAACGAGACAGTCCGAGAGCACAGAGTCCAGCTCCTAGTAGCCAGTGAGTTTCTCGACACACGGTGTCCTGTAGCTGCAAGGGGCTTGACCTCACGGAGTCCTAGAATTTAAAGCTAGAAGGGACCATTCGTTCACCTAGTCTGACTTCCGGTACATCACATGCCGTCTACACCAGCCAGCACCCACACACTAAACCCAACAACTGAAGTGAGACTGAAGGAAACGGGACCCCCAGGAGATTAGACTATTCCATGCCATGGGCAGAGATCAGGAGGAACTGAGATGTGCCAGTGCCCGAGGCCCCTGCAATTGTAAGGAAATGATTAAATGAGAGATACCCAGATAATCCTGGCAAGTGACCCCCACCCACAGGGTGCAGAGCAAGGCGAAACCCCACCAAGATCACTGCCAATCTGACCTGGGAGTAAATTTCCTCCCCCCTCACCATATAGCAATCTGACCCTGAGCATGTGACCAAGAACCAGGCAGCCAAGCCCCTGAGAGAGGCAGAATGCTTGCTGCCATCTCAGAGCCCTGGCCTGGGCTGCAGATTTGGTCTGCCAAAGCAGGTGTGCAGGAGGCCATATGTGATATGGCAACCTCACCTCCAGGGCACCCCTGTTCGAGGACGGTAAATACTAGCCACAGACAGCCCTGTGCCCTCCAATGGGAATGGCTTTCGGGGTTAAGATAGAACCACCCACCTGAAGGGGAGAGGGTCTTTATCCCACCCCCAGCCCCTGAGCTACTTGCTTTCCCTCTCTCTGAGTCCGAGTTACCCTTTGGGTTATTTAAGCTGAACAGAAACAGGTTATGATGTTGGAGCCATAGGCGGGCTCTCATTGTCTCACTTCTGCTGGCTCGCCCCGGTTCTGTGCCCTAGCGAGTCACAGGTGCTGCTTTGTGTAGATGCACCGTCTCCCTCCGCAGAGATCTGTCCCTTTTGAACAACAGTAAGGAAACCCTGACATGTCTGGGCCGAGGTGGGGATAGCTCTGTCCAGGGGATGATAGAGGATGTGAACGGTCGGGAGACAGGCAAAGCCACTTGCATAATTGAAATGGAGAATGCATTCCTGCTGGCAGCCATCCCACCCTGGGCTGCCATCCTGGTCAACTGCTCCGGCTAAGCCAGATTGGTTGGTGCTTCGATGGCAAAACACAGGCTGTTGCAGGACATGGTGGTGGTCATTCAGCAGATGGCCCTCTTCCCACTGAGTCAGCATTGAACCGGTGTCCCATGGAGGTGTGGGAGATGAAATAAAACCAAGGTCCTAGCTGCCTGTTAAATATCCCATGGCCCTGTTTCCTGGCCAAATTTTAGCTGAGGTAATTGTATTCTGCTGATTGAAATTGAAGCTTCAGCTCTGGACAGAACTCCTTCTTAAATCCCTGTCCTGAACTGTTATGCAGTAGTGCTGGGCATTGTTAAATGGCTACTGGGTTCTTCCCCAGAAGGTTCCTATGTGTGTAGTCTGGGAAGTGTGTTGGAATCCTTTGGAATGAAGGGCACTGTGCAAATATATGCTTAATTTAGGACACCTACAAGGGGGTCTTAGTTTCTCTCCGTTTCCAGAATCTGCTCCCCACTCCTTCCTGTTTCCAACCCCTCTGGAGGCTCTCCTTACACCTCCATCCACGGTTTTGCCCGACACTAACTGGGAATCTAGTGCCGGGATGGCAACATAAGAGCACAAAGCTTAGAAAACCCGCAGCACAGGGAGGCAGGACGTCAGCCCCTTGTACTTCCTTGCTGATGTGCCTCACCTCTCACTCGGCCACAGCCGCCTCTAGAGATTAGAGAGGAGCACGGTCTGCCAATATACCTGTTAGCCGCTCTGCTGAGCCTAAATGGGTGCAGTGGGGACTCTGATCCACTAGGGCCTGGATTGTGACCACCACTTTCACATGCCCCGCTGCACAGCCCGTACTGCTGTAATCTAGTATAGGGCTGCAGTCGAGCTGGAGGAGGAATGTCTAGCTTGCGTAGACACCCATTTGCACTAGTTTTGATGGAGCTAGTGTGCTAAAAATAGCAGCGTGGCCACAGCAGCTTGACTGGTGGGCTGGGCTAGCCGCTGGAGTATGTACCTAGGGGCCCAGGCAGGATTGTACAGCTGGGGTGGTCACTCCGCTCTGTCAATCAAAGCTAGCACGCCTGCATCTACCCAAGTCGACGTCGGAATTTACAGCTCCAACTCAAATGAAGATGTACCCTGGAACGAGGAAGAGTCTGTATCCTGCTGTCTCTTGAGCTATCCAGCCCCCTTGCGTGTTCTGCGTTAGCTTTGCTCCTTTCTTCCTTGTTGGTTACCTGCTGTGCACAGGCTATTGTATCCTTTGTATCCTTTCTCTCAGCCGTACTTCCTGCTTGTGTTCAGGGTGTTCCTCTCACTGAGAGCTGCTGCACCCATTTTGCCCAGAGCAGTGCTCTGAAAGGTCATGCAGAGAGAGATGCCTTTTGCAGTGCAAGGAACTCCGCTGTGGATTTGAAATGAACAGCTGATTTGTAGAGTATTCAAATGCAAGAAATAAACCTTAGGCTGCTGCAGCATGTGGGTTAGTGGTTTGAGCATAAGGCTGGGAAGTGCGCACTCTAGAATTCTAATCCCAACCCTGCCGCTAATTCCCAGTGATCTTGGGCAAGTCATTCAACCTTTCTGTGACTCAGTTTCCCCAATTGTAAAAGTGTGTAACCACCTCATAGGGCTGTTTGTGAGCCTTAGTTATTTACGCTTGGTCGAACACTGCAGACATGGTCTGTATTATCATTGCACTGGGGGGGTTTGTTGGTTGTTTGTTGATGTTTTGGTGTTTTACATGGAATATATAAAATGGGGCCCAATTCACGGACTTCCTGTTAGAAGGCTGGCTAAGGAGTGACGGACAGCTCAGTCTTTTTAGTTAATCCAACAGAAGGTTAAGCGTGACTTGGCCACTGTCTACAAGGACCTACACAGGGACAGATTTCTGATAGCAAACAGTGCTTTAACACAGCAGAAAAAGGTATAATGAGATTCAGTGGTTAGATCAATTCAAACCAGAAACAAGGGGCATATTTTCCACAGCGAGGCTCATTAAGCACTGGAAGAACTTACCGAGGGATGTGGTAGTTTCTCCATCGCTTGCAGTCTTTCAGTCGAGATTGGGTATCTTTCGAAAAGAGACACTCTGCCTCAGGCAGAAAGGGCGCAGGAGTGGTTGGGTGAGTTCTCCGGCCTGTTGTCCAGGACGTCAGACTGGGCCATCAGAATGGTCCCTTCTGCTTTAAAATCTAAATGAAAAGGTCCCAAATATCGGTGAGAACTTAACGATAGCAATCAATAGGAGTTCAGTTGTGGCTTTTAGCCGTTGTCCTGTGTTTGTGGTGGTGCAGAGATGTGTGATTTGAGGGGAAATGCACACCCAATCTCCTGGAATGTTCGTACTTACTTTGGCATCAGCGGTGGCTCAACTCCCTTAATTGTAAGTTAGCAATATGTTTGTGGGGCAAGTGAACTCGCATGCACGGGCTAGTCATTAGTGTTGATCATCACAGGTGAGGACAGTTCTTGAGCTGCTGGTTTGAAATGTCTCTAAATGCCAGTAGTGTTATATTGATGTAAACCAGGAGTTCAGAAGCTAATAGAACACTAGTTCAGGTGGCAGATTCCAAGACCCAGCACCAAAATGCAGTGCTTTTCTGCTGAGTCACCCTAAACTCAGGTACTTGGACCCTGAATAAAGATGTGGAGTGATTTCTGATGACTCTTGCTGGCAGGTCACTCATATTAACTCCAGCAAAGGTTGGACTGGCTCTTTGGATCTGGGACAGAGGAAGTTCTGCAACTAGAAACATCCAATTTTGGCAAGAAAGCTTATACTGAGGCTTCTGCTTAGTCACTGGAGTTACCAATAAAGCCAAATCCCAAGAAAGGATATGTTTGCAGTACAGAGACTGTTCAAAGCAGGGTGGGGAGTTCACCTGCATCCAGCTATTTTGGCCTGAACATTTGTATAAGGTGGGTGAGTCATAGAAAATGAATGTTCTGTTTGTTTATACTAGTATGCGAATGAGCTCTGGCTGAGCCTGTGCAGCCTTCCATTATCAGCCAGAGATGGAGCAGGGAACTGGGCATCAGAGTCTGGTCCTGGCTCTGCCACTAACTCTCTGTGTGATTCTGAGCAAGCTGCTTAACCTCTGTGTCTCAGTTTCCCTATCTATAAAATGGGGATAATCATTCTTCCTGCAGAGGGGCCAGTGCGGCTTAATTACTTCGTGTTTAGAAAGTGGTGTGAGCTCTCTCAAATGGCAAAGTCTACATCAGGGTAAACGTTTTCCCGAGCATACATAGTTGATGCTGTTTATGAGCAAAATAAACCTCACTCTCAAACCTTGTGCACAGCATCTAGCCTAACTCTGCTGCCTATACTTCACGTAGAAGAGAAAGGAAAGGGAGGCTCTAGGTTTGCTACGCTCTGTGTCCTCTCTAACCAGCCCAATGGAAAAGTCCATATTAGGGCTGTCAATTAATCGCAATGAACTTACGCGATTAACTCAAAAAAATTAATCGCAATTTTAAAAATTAATTGCGATTAATCGCAATTTTAATCACACCATTAAACAAGAGAATACCAGTTGAAATGTATTAAATATTTCAAATGTTTTTCTACATTTTCATATATATTGTATTCTGTGTTGCAATTGAAATCAGTGTATATTATTTTTAATTACAAATATTTGCGCTGTAAAAATGATAAACAAAAGAAATAGTATTTTTCAATTCACCTCATACAAGTACTGTAGTGCAATCTCTGTCATGAAAGTGCAACTTACAAATGTAGATTTTTTTTGTTGTTACATAACTGCAGTCAAGAACAAAACGAAGTAAAATTGTAGAACCTACAAGTTCACTCAGTCCTATTTCTTGTTCAGCCAATCACTAAGACAAATAAGTTTGTTTACATTTGCAGGCGATAATGCTGCCCTCTTCTTATTTACAATGTCACCTGAAAGTGAGAACAGGCATTCTCATGGCACTGTTATAGCTGGCATTGCAAGGTATTTAGGTGCCAGATATGCTAAACATTCGTATGCCCCTTCATGCTTCAACCACCATTCCAAGGGACATGCTTCCATGCTGATGATGCTCGTTAAAAAAATGTATTAATTAAATTTGTGATTGAACTCCTTGGAGGAGAATTGTATGTCCCCTGCTCTGTTTTACCTGCATTCTGCCATATATTTCATGTTATGGCAGTCTTGGATAATAACCCAGCACATGTTCTTCGTTTTAAGAACATTTTCACTGCAGATTTGACAAAACTCAGAGAAGGTACTAATGTGAGATTTCTAAAGATAGCTACAGCACTTGACCCAAGGTTTAAGAATCAGAAGTGCCTTCCAAAAATCTGAGAAGGACGAGGTATGGCGCATGCTTTCAGAAGTCTTAAAAGAGAAACTCTCTGATGCAAAAACTATAGAACCCAAACCACCAAAAGAGAAAATCAGCCTTCTGCTGGTGGCATCTGACTCAGGTGATGAAAATGAACGTGCGTTGGTCCGCACTGCTTTGGATTGTTATCGAGTAGAACCCATCATCAGCATGGATGCATGTCCCTTGGAATGGTGGTTGAAGCATGAAGGGGCATACGAATGTTTAGCATATCTGGCACCTAAATACCTTGCAATGCCAGCTACAACAGTGCCATGAGAATGCCTTTTCTCACTTTCAGGTGACATTGTAAATAAGAAGAGGGCAGCATTATCTCCTGCACATGTAAACAAACTTGTTTGTCTGAGCGATTGGCTGAACAAGAAGTAGAACTGAGTGGACTTGCAGGCTCTACAATTTTACTTTGTTTTATTTTTGAATGCAGTTTTTTTTTATATAATTCTACATTTGTAAATTCAACTTTCATGATACAGAGATTGCACTACAGTACTTGTAGTTGCAGGTGAATGGAAAAATGCTACTTTTTGGGTTTTATACAGTGAAAATACTTATAATAAAAAATAAAGTGAGCACTGAACACTTTGCATTCCATGTTGCAGTTGAAATCAATATATCTGAAAATGTAGAAAACACCCACAAATATTTAAATAAATGGTATTCTGTCATTGTTTCAGTGCGATTAATCACAATTAATTTTTTTAATCGCTTGACATCCTAGTCCATACTCCTGCCCAAAGGAAGGAGATGCTCCTTACTAAACCCTGTTGCAGTTTTTGCTGCCAACTGGATTAATGCCCTACAGAGCAGCCCTCAGATCTCCTTTCCCTTGGGCCCGCTCCTGTACAAACTGCAGCGCCGGGCTTTGTTTGACAGCCCCTGTGTCGACAACTGCTTCTAAAGATAGAGTTGAATTACCAGTCAGGTTGCGCAGGCTGGCACGGTAGCACAATGTGCTAACCCTGAAATCCCCAAGACTATTACTAGGGGGAGTTGTTTGATTACTGTCTGAGTGCCAGAAATACACATGAACGGATGTGGAGCTTAAAGAAAACAAAGTACAGACCGGAAATAAGGAGAAAGCACATTCAGCCCCAGTCTTTGCAACAGCTGGGAGCAGCCCCCTGTCCTGTGTTCCACCACCCCCACCCTTGCACCCCTCTGCGAATGTAGCAGTCTGGGGCTTCGGATGGCTCTTGACTTGCTGTACCCTTGTTCAGTTCTTTCACTATTTAAATAATAAACCAACATAATCCCAGTTGCTATCAAACCAACAGCCCTGGAAGGAGTCCAGAAATGACGTTTCCTGGGTCCTCTGGATTGTGGAATTTGCCCCTGCAGCTGAATTGCAGTTTGTACGTTGATCTGGGCTGCAGAACAGAGCTGGCACATGCAGCCTTCTTGCAGCAAGCAGAGTAGGGCTGGCAGGAATGGAGGAGGCCTGGATCTGGGCCCAGGAGTTCATTGCTATGACCCTGATCCCACAAGCTGAAGACCAAGGCTCCCATCCTGCAAGCTGTTCTATGGCCATGTGGAATGCCAAACTTCAGCCTCCTCCTGCCTAAGGGCTGGGCTGGCAGGGTTCTTTCTGGCCAGGTGCACTGGGAAGCACTCAAGCTTTGGCTGCCCACAGCCTGGCAATGGGGGCTCCTGGCCAGTTCCCCATGAGACCTTTAAAAGCCATTGGAGGTAGATCGCACAGCATGCACGGGCATTGTCAAACAGGGGGACCCCTTCAGAGCTTGTGGGGGGACCACAGATAACCAGCATTCCCCAGCTAAATAGTGGGCAAGCTTTGCCCAGATGTAAGGTAGCACTTTATGCTGCTTTGAGGGGACTGTTTTGTTACACCCTCAGTTCTGGTTTCTCCTTGCCCATTTCAGGTGGCCCCAGCAACTTGGCTGTCAGCATCTCCCCCGCCGCAGCACTGCCCAATGGCACAGTGTATGTAGACAAACGCGACACTGTGATGTTCAGCTGCACCAGCAACTCCCATCCAGAGCCCACAATGGGGTGGACTTTCCAGCCGCCCAATTCGACCCCAGAAACATTTACTGAAGTCAATGGCACCTCCACCGTCTACATCCTGCAAAATCTATCCTTGCGCTTCCAGGGGAACTACTCATGCACAGCAAGGAACCCTCTCAGTGGCAGAAGTGAAACATCAACCAAGGAGCTCCTGGTCTACTGTGCGTAAGAGCGTTTGCGGTGTAATGGCTTGGTGAAAGGAATGGGGAGAGGGTTTGCTTTTCCAGTGTTTTCCCTGCCAATAGGTCTGGGTGTTAGCACAGGGGGTGATCAGAGTGGGAATGGTATCCTGGCTTTTGCTTCTTAAAACCTTTTGCTACAAAAAAGTGGGTCTAAATGTCAACCTCTACCCTGAACCCTCCTAGGAACCAGCAGGGGAGGCGGGGTTGGTTGGTTGGTTAGAATCTCTGTATTAAAATCTGCCTCAACCATGCTTGTGAGTCTGATCCAGGATAGGCATATTGTCCGAATCAGGTTTGAATGGGTGATCTTGGTGATGTAGGCCACAGGTCTCACCCTGAGCTGGAGCTGGGTCTAACATCATTGGCCTGGTGCAGCTTTGCACACAACTGGAAATGGACATGCTGATCATTTCTGCGGCACCAAATTTCATCCTATGTCATCAAACTGAACGCATTTAGCAAGAGTCTTGTCATTTTCCACGCTCGTTGGGTGAAATGTGAGAGATTTCACTGGTGAAGATTGATTATGATATTTACAATTTGCCGTGTTGGTCCCAGGATATCAGAGAGATGTGGTGGGTGAGGTAATATCTTCAACTGGACCAACTTCTGTTGGGGAGAGAGAGAAGCTTTGGAGTGACACAGAGCTCTTCCTCAGCTGCGGGAAAGGTAATTTCCAGAGCTGGAGCAGAGCTCTGTGTAGCTCAGAAGCTTGTCTCTTTCATCAACAGAAGTTGGATCAATAAACCATATAACCTCGCCCACCTTGTTTCTATGCTATTTACTGACAAGTAATATTTGTACAGTGCTCTGAAGCTGTTGGGTCCTATTCTCACCTGATGTAAACTGATGTAGCCCCTGTGCAGTCAGTGGAGCTATGCGAATATATGACACCTGAGATCTGGCCCGCGAGGGACTGAGTATGCACCACAATGTATCAGGAAGGACAAAGATGTGATTGCTAAGACATACTGCTGTATTAACATTAGCTAACGCAAAAGCTAAAACCAAAACTGTCCGGCACAGCATAAGGATGGTTCACTGCCTAGAGTTTAGGGGGACAGGCTTTCTTGCTCCCCGTAAGGGTTGGGTTGAGATTGCCCCACTGTCTTTTCTGCTGGGGACCTCATCCCAGGTCTCCAGTGGTTGCTGTGTGCTGCTATGAAAAGAGCACACGTGCCCCCCAAAGACTGGTGTGAACTTGCAGGGAAGGAATTGAGGCAAGTGGGAGGAGAGAACAACCGTAAGATTTTTAAAAGGAGCTAAGGGAAAAATAATACCTCCCAGGCTAAAGTGCTGACACTGTCACGGTTTCACAGCATGGTGTACCTCAGCAGAGATGAAGGCGTCTTTAACCTTGTGCTGTTTTGCTGTTAGATCCCCCACCGTCAGTCCCAAGGTGTTGGGCTCAAACTGCCCAAGTGGGGTTGATGCTGCAGTTGTTTTGTAACTGGCCCGGGGGATACCCGCACCCCGTCCTCCAGTGGACAGAAGAGGAGCGAGACCTGGAGAATTCAAGCTGGGTTGTTAATGCAACGGGCACTGGGGACACCCACGTGGAAACGCTGAGCAGCTCTCGCCTCCTCCACGGGAAGGAGTTCAAGTGTGTCGGAATCCACATCCTAAAGCAGGGGAAAGTGGAGCCGACCTGCACTGTGCAGATAAGTGCGTCAGCCTGTCCCTCCCTGGTTAGCCATTAACGAACCTGTGCACGTCGAGAGCCAGGCTAGCAGCTTGGCTCCAGTGAGAGCCCTGGACACGGGTCTGAGGGCAGGGAGTCATCCAGGGAGTCTAATTCTCCCCTGCCCTGTGCCTCCCATCATGACTTCCAGCTGTGCAAAGTAGGGGGAACACTAGTGAATCCGGATGGGCGCATTTGACATGACAGTAAATGGCTATGCAGGGCCCAGGGCAGCGGGGATCAGAGCCTGTAGCCCAGAGCCTCTGCCTGGGCACAACTTGGTGGACATAAATAGTTCCATGGAGTCCATGAGATGACTCACGTGCAAACGGCGACTCAGGCACGTACAGGTTTGCAGAAGCGGGGCTGAGAATTTAAAAAGTCCATAGAGATGTTGGGAACCTTGATTTTTTTGGTTGCCCAACTTGAGATCCCGTAAAGGGACTGGATTTTCAGTGTGTGCGCGCTAGGACAGGGAAACCGAGGCACAGAGTGGTGTAGTGCTTTGGACAAGGTCACCCAGCAGGCCAGTGGCAGAGGCGGGAATAGAACCCAGAGCTCCTGAGGCCCAGTGCAGGGCTCTATCCGTTAGGCCACGCTGCCTCACAAAGTAAGGGATCCAGCCCCTTTCAGCAAAGCACATACTTAACTTCGAAGGTGAGCAAGTGCTTACGTGCTTGGAACCAGGGCCTATGACACTTGCTCAAGGTGAAAAAAGGCAGAGCTGGGAATTGAATGCCCATCTCCCAAGACCCAGGCCCGGGCCTCCTCCAATTATCTGGGTGGGCAGTGCCTGCCTGGCAGTGTGGATCCAGGGTTCTTGTACGTACACCCTACACGAGGTCATTTGCAAGTTGCTCTAGGAACATAAGATCTTTTTCCTATAGGATTTTCAACCTTCTTCTTGACTCCCTCCCTCCCTCCTTGTTTAGAGGCCCCTTCGCTGGCGACGGAGCCGCTGAAGACCTGCTTTGTGGGTGGCACCGTGTCCCTCACGTGCCAGGTGATGGAGAGCAATCCCCCTGCGAGAATCAGCTGGCTTCGGAATGTCTCCCAGCCAGAGGTGGAGATCCGGCCTGGTGGGAGGTACCTGGTCACCCAAGAGGGCAGCGTCTCCAATCTCACCATTCAGAACTGCTCCCATGACGCTGACGAAGGCTACTACATCTGCAAAGCTGAGAACCCCGCGGGGCTGAAGGAAGCCTACGTGTCACTCACCGTGAAGAGTAAGTTAGCAGTGCTGTAGCTGAGGGGAGCGGAAGCAGGGTGCGAGGAGAGGGAGCATGACATGAACAGGACCAGTAAGTGAGTCTCTGATGTACTGCCCTGGATTCGTTCCCTCTAGGGCTCCCCGTGAGACATAATACCCCAGGGAGAGGTGATCTTATGCCTCATTCGTGTGCGTTCATAGTTGTCTCCCACGTTCCTCTGTCCATCGGAGCATTCCCAGCTGTGGGGGGGCGGAAGGGGGAGCAGCGGACGCTGGCTCGCAGAGCCGCGATCTTAGTCTGGTGAATGGGTCCAGTTGCCGGAGGTGGCAGGATCAGTGTGAAAAATGACACAATTCTTCCACACTTGATTCTAAAACGGGCCTGATGTATGCAAGAAGCTGTTTACGGGTCAGCTGAGTGACTGGTGCGGTCCCTTTGTGAAGTCGACAGTGTGTGTTACTGTATAGCTGTCCTGAGCGCACGTGCTGAAATCTGCAGTCGGTCAGAGCCTAGCCGGGGCAGTTCATGTGGCACACTGTAGTGGTTTTCATCTGCATGAGGTGTGTGTGCACGATGGCAAGCGGGCGCCCGATGCACCCATCCCGCCGAAGGAGCAGGCCAGTTACAAGGTAACCATTGGCATCAGGGCAGCGCTGTGACCGGCTAGTGACAGTCCCATAGGCTGAGCTGCTGCGTCTCTCCTCTCCTCTACACAGAGCCGGTGAATATAGTCGGGGTGGTGGGAGCAGTTGTGGTCCTGCTGCTGCTAGGAGTTCTGGTCATCTCCGGAATAATTTTGTACTACAACCCCCTCCTGTGCCTGAAAGGTAAGAGGAGCTGCCACCCCCCGGCTCCCCGCATCCCCTCTGCCCTTCCCAGCCACAAGGCACACGGATGGGAGCTCTGCTTCTCCAGACCTGACCTGGCGCAGTCCTTTAGTTTTATCCCCAGCCTGTAACCCTGGGGCCCTCCTCCGCCCCACTAACCTGTGTCCACCACTGATGTGCACACCTTACCTCCGGCTCCTTCCCCTAGCCCCTATAGGAATGGTGTCTGCTTTGGGAGCAGGAACAGAGGTACCCAGAGAGCGGGGCACTTGCATAGCCGACCAAGAGTGGATGGCATGGCTGTCTCTCTGCGAGACCTTCTGCAATACTGGAGATTTTGTGTCCTGTGTGAAACCACCCTTCCCTTCCCCTGCAAAGTTGTATCTGATGCTGTGTCTCATCAGTCTCTGAGCTGACCACAGCTGCCTTCTGCTGCTTCAGTGGGACAGCACCATCTCCCCGAGGCTTTCTGGCACTTTCCTGGGCTGTGTGTCTGCATGGCGATTTCCTGGGACAGTCCCAGTTCAGTATAATAGACAGTATTGCCAAAGGCAGCAAATGATCTTACTGGGAAACTGACTTTGCTTTGTCTAAGGAATCACATTTATGAAGGTCTCTTAAATCCTTTTTTCCTTTCTCCCTTCTTCCCCCCCTCCCCCACAGGCAACATATTCAGGTGAGTGTTTCCTTTCCCCGATCTCTGTGCAAACCTAGGTATAGCTGCTGTCCGGTAGACTTGCTGCGGTTGTAGCTAGGCTATACGCTACCCAAGGTAGGAGCTGTATCTACTGAAATGACAGGCTAAGGCGAGTATCACGTCCTGCACAGAACCAAGGACCAAAGCCAGAGGCCCCAGTCACGTGAGCTACTTGAGACTCTCTGTTAGCTATTGCTAGTAGCCAGGCTTCTGTCCCCTGTGGCATAGCCGCTAGAAGTGGGGAGATCACACATGTTGCACTGACCCGGGGGAATATGCCACCTCTAGGGAAGGAAACACCAATGTAAATTCCTCTCCTTGGCTGTTCTTGTTATGCAATGTCTTTGAGATTGCTGGAGAGAGCCTGGCTTTTGAGTCACATCCCCTGTCCCCTGAAGACAAGGTAGTTCTGCCTTGATTCTTTAAAGTGTAGGGAGTAAATAAAAGCAGCAACATGCTGCCTCTCTGGTTTACAAATAGCTTCTCCAAACCCCAGTGACAGCAAAACAAGAACCTTCCTGGGGTCATGGTGTTCTTCACTCCCGCTCCCTTTTCTAGTGCTTATTGTCCCTGTACCCCCGCCCCGGGTTCTGTCCCTGGCTCCACTCTTGTGTGGCTTTGGGCGATTTCCTTCCCCACCGCCGTGCCTCAGTTTCCCCACCTGTGCAATTGGGAAAGTACTCACCTCACAGAGTGATTATGGGGATTTATCCATGAATGTTTGTAAATTGCTCTGAGGACTTTGGATGAAAAAAGCTGCCGAGCTGCAAAGCCCTATCAGCACTATTGCTGCCAGTGGGCTTTGGGGGCGTGAGTACAGGACTTGACATAGCAGCTGTAACTAGCAGCTCCCTGTTAGAGACAAAGGTACAATTCCGTAGCCCCCTGGGGGAATGGAGGAAGGCTGGGGGCTGGAAAAAAGAGGGAAGGGGCAGCCCTGTTGCCTTCTCAGTCACTTTCATTTGCCCTCCTGCTCACAGGAATCAAGACTCAAATGATGTCTTGGTGCTGGTGGATTCAGATGGAGAAGGGGAGGAGGAGAGGGAGGAAGAAGAGGCGACTGGCAACTCCAATGTACATCGAGTGACGGCCCTGGTGAACGGGAACAGCACTCAGGCTGGCTGTGGCTACCATTTTACTGAGAGTAAGCACCTGGCTTTGGAGATGCATCACTGCACAGGGAAATAGGCTGCCCCTATCAAGCTGCTTGGTAAAATTTATGTGGGTGAGAGAGGCCACCATTTTCCCTGTGTCCTCGCTCAGTGGGCGGTGTCTCAGCAGCACCAGCTGCAGGACGGGAGGAGCAGAGATGGACTCCACCTCTTCTCTCCATCCGCACCTACTGCATGCAGTCACCCAGCTGGAGTTAGGTGATGAGGATCATTTGTATTGTGTGTGTCTAGCGGCCTTGGTCAGGCGCAGGGCCCTGTTGTTGAGGGCACAGCACACACCTAGCGAGAGAGAGCCCCTGCTCTGAGAAGCTGCTCACAGTCTGAATGGGCAAACAGAGGAAGGACAGGAGAAAGGCACGCTAGACAAATGCACACTAATAACATGGCTACGACAGCTTAGCACCCAGGGGCGGGGAAAGCCCTGGGTGCTTGGCTTGGCCGGGCCATGGCTCTGGTAGTAACTGTGTGCCAGGGTCTCCTGCCTTGTGATTTCTTCTAGGTGACAGCAGTGAGATGCACAGTGAGCTCTCAACAGAGGAAGTGGAGAGAGAAGAGAGGCCAACTACGCAGAGGCAAATTCTCCCTTTTCTTGCTGACATGGATGGAACTGTGGGTGGAAGTTAAACTTCAAATGCATCATTGATACGTGGCTGCACCTAGGCTGTTCAAATTCCTGCAGTGAGATCTGTCTGATCTGGTTGTTAGTTTCTTTCTTCCCTCGCCACAGCCCTGTTTTTCATTCTTTCATTTTGTTCATTCTTTCATCTCACACAGTTATTTTCTTCTCTTTGTTTTTGGCTATTTCTTCCCTTCTCTCAAGTTTTCTTTTTGTCTCAGGTTTTCTTGTTAATAAGAGGAATTTCAGAGGCAGACAGAGTTCAGGAGGCATGTGTCTCTGCTTCAGAAGATCTTGTCCCGTGGGTATCCTCTTTATCGCTAAGCCTGCCGCCGACTGTGTCCAGGACCCACGGGGAGTTAACAGGAGGGCAGTTCTGGATCACGAAAAAGGCTAAAGGCAATCCCAGCAATATACTTGTCCATATAGGATGCAGCAAAAACTGGGGGGAAGGGTTGCAGGAGTTTGCTTCATAACTGCTAGAATGTGCATGGGTCTGTTTTTATGAAAACGTTCCGATGCTGGAAGGGAAGGTCAGGATGTACTGTGCGCTGCATGGCTTTCGCAGGGCCAGCTGGCCTGTTCTGCACTGAGGAAGTGAGAAGATCTCCTTGGAGCTTTGCATGTGATTTTGACCCAGAGACCCGACTCTGCTCTAAAAGCATTATCCAAGCTACGGGGTGCTCCTACTGCCAGCTCTGCCTAGTGGGGAGGAAGAAGGATGTCCTTGTGGTTAAGATGCAGGATCTGGGTTCTGCTTCTTCTGCACAGACTTCCTGCAGGGCAAGTCTCTCAGGCCTGAGTTTTCAAAAGTGGCCACTGATTTTGTTGCCTCCATTTTGGGCTTTCCAACTTTAGATGATTGTCAGGAGAGGTAGAATCCTAACTTGCCTACGTGCCATTTGCCTTCTACTTCAGCAGTGCGACTGCCCGGAGGGGAGCAACATGCTCGGAATGGTCTATGCCAGGGGTGGCGAAAATTACCAATCCTCTGAGCAGCATACAATAATCTTCAGACATTTGAGAGCCTGGCGCACCTGCTTGGGGCTTCTGCCCACTGGGTAGAAGCCCACAGCCTCACCACCCTGCTACAGGGCAAAAGCCCTGAGCTCCTCCATCCCCCCACAGTCTGGTAGGTGGAGAACAGGAGGACGTGAGGGACTCTGAGAGTTGCACTTGAACTGTAAAAGAGCCGCATGTGGCTTGCGAGCAGCAGTTTGGCCACCCCAGTCTCAGTCACACAGGAACGTAACCCACAAGAACGCTCAAAGAGCGGTATGAGCTGACCCGGCCCAGGATGGAAGGGCACTGTGGGGCGGATTGCTTGCTCATCGGGCTGGAGCCCTGCCTCAGCAAACCCTTACCCCATAAATGCAGCTAGTATTTATTCCCTATCTGATAGCCAGTTGTGTGCTGCCCTTGCCGCAGCTTCAAAGAGCAGCTCTCTCTTGATTTTCCTCTAAAACAGAATGTTCCTAGCGGTATGTGGATGTGATTTTTGTTTATGGAATAAAATTATTTTTCTGACAAATCTGTCTGCTCTGCATTTCTGCCTGGAAGGGAGGGGCAGCCATCCCTTTTCTGAGACATAAACATATTCAATAACTCCAATTTGTCTATGGCATTTGCTCTGCTGGGGCCTTAGCTGGAGGTGCCTATCGCAGTGCGTGATGTCTAAGCCGGAACCTGCACAGCCAGCCCTTAGCAAAGCAGGAAATGGTAATGTTTGCCAAGCTTATTAGTGTTCCTATAAACCTGTCTGCACCAGCTTAGTTAAACACATGCAGAACTCCTCTGCGGCAGTCGGGTTAGGAAGAGCACATATCGCTCCAGCTGAAGTTAATTCCTTAATGGACATAAACCATGTCTACATGGCTCTGTCCAAGGGGCCATCCTGGAGGCTGCACTGGTTTGGCGAAATGGCCACAAGCTGATGTACAGACAAGGCCAAACACCCTATAAGCAGGAAGGCCAGTAGGATATTCCCTGCCCCCCTCAGTTGTTTGACATTAATGGAAGCCTTCGGGGGCTAGGCACAGCTTCTGCTAAAGCCCCATATAAGTAGTGACCCTAGATACATTTTGCTGCCCATAAGACATGGCTAGAGGGGCTACCAGATATCCCTCCTGCTCTGGGACACACTTGAGTGCTCTGCCAGCTTGGGGAGTGAGAGGAATCTTTCTCTCCATTGGGGTGGAGGTTGCTGTGGCCATAACGCTTCTCGACCCTACAGGGCTGCAGAGTGAAAGAACCTTTCCCCAGAGAATCTGCTGCCCTGATGTTTGGCTTTTGTTAGAGTCTGATTTTCCTGCCTGTGTGCTCTTGCCAGCCGGCTAGTTCCAACCTCAGGCTCTTCCCCTGCACAGTCATCTCAAGCCCTGTAACATTAATACCAAGGCTTCTACTTTGCAAAAACTCCTGCTTGCTGGGGTGAAATGGATGCACTGGAAGCCCAGCAGATTGTTAGCAGGAGACCAAGACTTGAACACCATTTCTGCTTTGAATGCAGCACTGACTGCTAGTGGGTGGGACCCATTCACAACCCATGGCTCTTTACCTGCTACACCTTTACCCAGTTTCCAGGGGGTTGGAGATCACTTGGTTCCTACCTTACAATACACTCTGCTGTTTACCTGTGGCTTCAGCTGGATTTTCCCTTCAGCAGCTACACACACAAAGCTGCAAAGTGTAGTTTTTGGTGGGTGGGGAAGTGCATTCAATGGGTGCTTCTCTTTGCAGAGTTTTAAAATCTCTCTTGGCAATCTAAGGGCTGGGGTACACAGTTCTGTACTGGTATAACTATGTTGGGGAGGGATGTGATTCTCCCCTCCCCCTTTAGTAGACCAGTGTAACCCCAGTGTGGAAGCAAGTGTAAAGGTGCCTTATGCCAGGGATTCTCAACCCTTTTCTTTCTGAGGCCCCAACATGCTATAAAAATGCCATGGCCCCCCTGTGCCACAACTGGTTTTCTGCATATGAAAGCCAGGTCTAGCATTAGGGGGTAGCAAGCAGAGCAATTGCTTGGGGCCCCTGCAAAGCTACATTGCTCAGGCCTCAGCTGGCGGGGCTGAGGGACCCGGACTTCACCCCACGTGGTGGGCCTTCAGCTTTTTGCCCTGGGCCCGCTGAAGGGTGACTAGATGTCCCGATTTTATAGGGATACTCCTGAATTTTGGGTCTTTTTCTTATATAAACTCCTATTACCCCCCCCATCCCCGTCCCAATTTTTCACAATTGCTGTCTGGGCACCCTACCCCGCTGAAACTTGCTCATGGTGTCCCGGTCCCGAGGCCGGGCTCAGACCCGCTGCCCTGTGCCGATACAGGACCAGCCGCACCTCGATGGGTCAGGCTCGCTGGCTTGTGCATCAGTCCTGGCAGCCGAGCCTGCGTCCCCACTAGGTCTGGGCACCGCTGTGTCGGCCGGGGCTCACCCCCGCGTCCCGCCGCCAGGGGGAGCAGCCAGCAAATGTGAAAAATCCGAACGGGGGGCGGGGGGGGGGAATAGGAGCCTATGTAAGAAAAAGACCCAAAATCCAGACTGTCCCTACAAAACCGGGACATGTGGTCACACGGGCTGTGTCCGCCAGGGCTCCGGCTGCTCGGGGACCCCCACGCAGGCTGCGCGCCTGGCCACGGGGCCCCGGCCCGGCTCCGGGCTCTGCGCGGGGGCGGGTCCGTCACGGGCCCGCCCCTGCCGCTAGGTGGACGGCGCCCGGGAGCGCCCCCGCCCCCGCCCCCGCCGCCAGTGACGGGAACGGCCTGTGCGCCCGCCCCGGCGCCTCCCGGCTCCCGGCTCCCCCCGCGGGCGCCGAGCGGCCCCCGGCCCCGCCGCGCTCAATGGGCCCGGCCCCCGCATGACAGCCCCGGGCTCCCGTCGACGGCTTCCACCGCCCCGCCAAACACATGGAGGCGCCGCCCGCAAGGCACCGCGGCGCAGGAGGCGGAAGGGAGGGGGGGGGCTGCCGCACCCCCCGGCTGGAAGTGGGTGCCCGTAATGTGCAGGGTTTGCAGTTGGGGCAGTACGCTCAGCCCCCCACCCCCCCCCGTGCACATTGTCCAGCGGCACTGGGGGGGGGTGTTAGATGGGCAACGAGGGAGGGGGCACAGTGTGGTGGGGAGGGGGGGTGCTGTGTGGGGAGGGGCAGGATGGAGGGAGTGTAGATGGGGGCAGAGGGAGGGGGCACAGGTTGTGTGTGTGGAAGGGGGTGCTGTGTGGGGCAGGGCAGGTTGGAGGGGGTGGCAAGATGGGCAGAGGGAGGGGGCACAGGTGTGATGTGTGGATGGGGGGGCTGTGTGGGGCAGGGGCAAGGGTGGAGGGGGTTGTAGATGGGCAAGAGGGAGGGGGCACAGGATGTGTGGGGAATGGGGGTGCTGTGGGGGGCAAGGAGGGGTTGGGAGGGGGTGTAGAGGGCAGAGGAGGGGGCACAAGGTGTGTGTGGATGAGAGGTGCTTGTAGGGCAAAGGGGAGGTTGGATGGGGGCAGATGGGGCAGAGACAAGGCACAGATGGGTTTCCGTGTGGGGCATGTTTGGAAGGGGGGAGAGGGGCAAAGATGGGGGACTAATGGGATGGAGTGCTGTGTTGGGAAGGGGGCAGATGGAGCCAAGGAGAGCAGCAGATGGGGTGTGGAGGGGGTTGCTGTGGGAGGCAGGGAGTGTGGAAGGGACAGATAGGCAGGGGAGGAGGCACAGATGGGAGGATGGAATGGGGGTGCGAGGGGAGGTTGGAGGAGGTGCAGATGGGGAAGAGAGGGGGCATGGATGGGGGTGCTGTCTGGAGTAGGGGGGTGGGGCACTGGCAAGGGGCGTGTTTGGAGGAGAAAAGGGAGGGGGCACACAGGGTGTTGGGGGCAGGGAGAGTGATTGTAGGTGGCGGGGAAGTAAAGTGGAGAGCAGGAGGCAGCTTGGGACAGGAGGTAGGTGGCCTAGGGGTCCTGTGGGAAGTGGAGTCTAGGAGCTCTGACCTGGCCTCTCAAACAGCCTGCCTGCTATGCCCAGGAGCCCTGATTGATTTGGGGGTAGCTAAAGTATTCTCCTTCCTGCCAAGCGCAATCCTACCCCAGCTCCTAGCAGTGCAGCGAGGCCCCCTTGGCAGCTCTCCCTGTGTCCAGCTGGCACTCTGCTTCCCCCAGTGTCCTGGGGCAGCCACACTGTGCCTCCTCCCTACAGTCCTGAGAAGCTGCGTCAACCTGTCCTGGGGGACAGCGGGGGTGGGGGCTGTTTCACCTCACTGTGGCTCTTTCTGGGGGGGCTTCACCTGCCCTTGTTTCATTAACATGGAGGCAGATTTTCGAGGGATGGTCTCATGTCAATTTCAGAAGATCTGTCTAAGGTACGTAACCCGGCTGAGTCCTTCTGCCAAGCTTAGTGACTCTACAGCCACTTGGTCCTGGGGTTTCTTGCCCCTGTTGCTGTGTAAAAGACCCAAACCAACCAGCTAACTGGGCTTGCGTGGGCGGGGGTGGGGGTGGGGGAAAGTGAAAGGGACTGAAGGTCGAGAGCTGATTAAGGCACGCTGGAGAAGTATCTTTCGCTTCCAGGTGCGGTGGCCTTGGGTGTTACCTGGAACAACAGCAGTAAAGCCTTTCCAGAGGAAAGGGTGGCTTTTATTTTTTTTTGGATGAGGTTACTCTCAGGTCACTTAACTGTGTAGTTAGCTGGGTACACAGGTATTGATGTATGCTGGCTGCTCAGCACGGCTCTGTTTGCTGGGGGGCGGGGAGGAGAGAAGGTATTTCAGGAAACTATGGCTGGGAACACCTTGGATCTACACAGAGCAGGTGTCCCAGGCATTTTATGAGGGCTGGATTTAACGACTGGCTGCACGCTTAGGAATAGGTCTTCAGCAGTGTCCCGCTGAGCCTGTGTACTCTACATTGGTTTTTTTCTGCTCAGAGAAGCAACGGCTGTTGCAATTCCACTGCTTCATGTGATGGTCTTATTTCCATTCCACAGTCAGGGGAATTACTCCAAAGCCCCTGCCCTTGCACCAGTGCTATGTGCTGTGGGGCAGGAGTCCCAGAATGCACTGGTATGGGGTGATTTTCAGGAATGCTGATTACCCATATATCTCCCGTTGACACCACACTGCAGAAAACCAGGCCTACTGTGTGTAAATGGTTCTGTTCAAAACGATGTTGCCTTGAGGATGTGCATGATGGTTGCAGAGATAATCACTGCAACAAACCATTCAGTACACAAGTGGCTGTGCCTGCAACAAGCTCCTGCTTTTGAGCAGACATGTCTTCACTAGGAAACCAAACCCACGCTGACAATGGTTGTTAGTCATGGAAGGTATTGAAAATGGTTTAAAGGCTAACATAGACCAGAAAAAAAAAAAACAAACCATTTCACAAAGAAGCTGAGGCTGGACGAAAAGCATTTTCCGTAATAGGTGAATTTCCTAGCGTAGATCGCCCTCAGGAGACCCCTCCATTCATTCTGCTGATGTGGGAAGGCCTCTCAGGGATAGCTGTTGCTGGGGTTGCAATGGGGAGGGGGAGAAAAGAGAATAGATAATCTTTATGCTTATTAATAGGTAGCCCAGTTCTTACATCATATGTTACAGGAGGCATTTCTCTTCACTTTTGGAGGGGTGAAATGTAACTTCATGTTTAGTGTCAGACACTGGTATTTTATCAATATACAGTTTGCATTTAAAACCTACCAATCTCCTGCTACAAATCAGTGACTATACTGTATCCATTTGTTAGTATTAGATTTTTTGTGTGCGCGTGTGTGTGACTGGCGTGTTATGGAAAAGCCATATTAAGGTGCACAACTTTTCTGTCGCTGTTGCAATTGTTTATTAACCTGTACGTTTTTTCTGAATGTCTCTTTCGCACCCATTCTCCGAAATCTAATACTGGGGAAGATTGCAAATGATCATGATAGCTTGTGGGTCTCAACCAAGATGTTGCCTGTTCTACATACTGATTATATCCCTGGGTTCCTTTGGTAAGAGTAGGGGCTTGCACTGCTGTGTCAGCCTGGAGTTTCCTCTTCCTGGTTGTGCAATGTGGCGTGCATCTGTTGCCACCCTAGAAGTGGCTGCATTTCAGTGGTGGTCTGGGTCTGAAGTTTCTAAAAAGCTCTGGGATCCACTGGGATGAGAGGTGCTATTTACGTGCAAACTATTATCACACTGACAATCAAAACCTAATTGGAAAATAACGTACTACATTAGTTTTGGTGCAGTGTCAGTGTGATTATTGTACAGTGCACTCCTGTAGCATCTTCCATCCAAGGTTCTCAAACTGCATTGTAAGGTTTGATGAATTGTCACTTCTCCCAGATTCCCAAATTAACTGGTGATATCCCCATTTTGCAGTTGGGGGAAACTGAGGCACAGAGGCGATGTGATTTGCTCAAGGTCATTGTGAATCTGTGAATGTGGGACTAGAAACTTGGTGGTATCTGAGGCACTGACATCCAGTCTCACTGTGTGCAGTAGTGTGGGCCAGTAGCTGTTCCTGTTTGGGATAAAGATGAGAATGGAGCTGCTGTTAATATCCGACAATACCCTTGCTCTGTTCCTTACCAGATTAGAGCGGTGATAATGAAGCATTCCAGTTCCCACAGCATCTCTCTTCTATAGTGTGGTTACTGTGAGTGTTCCATTGAACGATGTGGTTGCCCAAATGTTCCCAAGTGTGTTAGGATGTAATGTGCACCTGCTGCCTCTTTCATCATACAGTGTCATTGCCTGGGTAGCTCTGGTGAGACCAAATTAAATATTCTCTTCTTCCCCTTGCCCCTCCGTGCTCCTGGGGATCCCCCACAGGGACCAAGCTCTGCTCATGGAGGACTGGAGAGGGCTCCCTTTGGATTTTTTTCAACTCTCTTCCTGAAATCAACAATCCAAGATTCACTGAGCAACTCTCCCTCATTGCAAAGTAGCAAAAAAGGGCACAGTCCCCCATTCCCCACTCTTCTTTTCCCTTTGCAGGTCACCTTCCAAATCTCTTGCAGTGTAAAACTGGACACCAGGATTGCTGTAGGTTAGTCCCCTAGTGTAGTTTCTGGAGAGCTGGGTTACAAGTGAAAATGGATTTGGTGGCTACCTCAGAAAAGTCCGGTGACTGGCAGCCTGTGCTCAGAGGCAGTGAGTGCAGCAGGCAGCATGCGTCCGTTCCCATGCTCAGCCTTGGCTTTAGCCTCTGCTAATCCTCTAGGCCTGTATCATTGCACTACTGCAGTCTCCTTTCATCCTGGGTTTTGATGCCATTTAGCATAAGGTAGTTTCCAGAGTTCTGCTGGGACTAATGCCTCATTGATATTCGTGTACTTTGAAGTCTTATTCACCTGAGCAAAGGTTAGTATACAGGAAAGTTGGAGTCATGGTTACTGGCTGCCTAGTTTGCTAAGACTTGGAGCTGTAATGTGACCACTGTGGAGTATAAGATGTTGTCCCAAGCAGATCCAGTGTTTATACTTCTATTTGGAAGGCTTGGTCATGTAGTGGTTTAATAAGACCATAAGAACGGTCATGCTGGGTTAGACCAAAGGTCCATCTAGCCCAGTATCCTGTCCTCTGACAGTGGCCAATGCCAGGTGCGTCAGAGGGAAAGAGCAGATAATCATCAAGTGATCCATCCCTGGTCACCCATTTCCCAGCTTCTGGCAAATACACTTTTGTTTCTGGTTTCTGGTTTCAAATGTAGTTTAGCTGGGGGGGAATGGTGTCAGCTAACCCCTGGAGGGTGTTTGTCCATGTTACAAAACCATCGCTCAGTTTGACTCAGTGGCTGGCCAGAAAGTTTTTCTGCGTCAAGGCTGCTTTGGAGTAAGGGCCTCGTTCTGTTTCAGGCTTGAAGTACAGTAGAACCGCAGAGATACGAACCCCTCAGGAATGGAGGTTGTTCATAACTCTGAAATGTTCCTAACTGAACAAAACATTACGGTGGTTCTTTCAAAAGTTTACAACGTAATACAGCTTTGAAACTTTACTATGCAGAAGAAAAATGCTGCCTTTAACCATCCATTTAAATGAAACGACCCCAGAGACATTTTCTTTACCTTGTCAAATTTTTTTTAAACATTCCCTTTATTTTTTTTATTAGTTTAGATTTAACACAGCGCTGTACTGTATTTGCTTTTTTGGTCTCTCTGCTGCTGCCTGATTGTGAACTTCTGGTTCCAAAGGAGGTGTGTGGTTGAGTGGTCAGTTCATAACTCTGGGATTTGTAACTCTGAAGTTCTGCTATGTGTTGCAGGACTCCAGGCAGTAAGTTGGTCTAGTTCAGTGGCACTAAATTTGCGCATGAACATAAGGGGAATCTGTTGTTCAAAAAGCAGCGGTGCAGCAGGTGGCCAGTTTAATAGGATGCAATGTGAACTAACCAGTTGAATTGCCTCCTGGTGCCCTAATGAAAAGCTCCTGCTACATACTTCTGGTATGGTAAAAGTACGCTGTTCATTGGTAAGGATGACCTCTTCTGTATGCTGAAACTGAGCACAACAGGGGGCTGAGAGATTGTGTTGCGGGAAAAGGAGATTTAGACTCGTATGTCCAATCTGAAGAGCACACCTTAAACCATGAGACACACCCCCCGCCCTCCAAGGGAGCTCAGTGGGTTGATTCTAGCCATGGGTAACATGCCCACTCTGGACTAGTCACAACAGTCGGATATGTGGTGTTTAACATCTGAAGTGGTAAATCCTGTGAGACCTAAAGCAGAACAGTAACCAGACGGTGCTGTCTTACAGCAGAGCCCGCAGTAGAGTGGTTGCTAGCAGGAGGCTGAGCCAGTTAGTATTTAAATAATAACAGAGCTCATCATCTGGAGCCCTCAAAGGATTCCACACCTCGATATCTTCACAAATCTGGCCTTGGGTGACTTGCTGAAAGCCACACAGTAGTGTTGGGAATAGAACTTGGGTCTCCTGCCTCGCAGGCTGATGCCCTGTACTTCAGCGTATGCATGATACTCTGCTATGGGAGCTTTCACTAAGCTTTTACGGGGGCTGTTTTTTCTCAAAATACGTTGACATCTTCAACTGGTCCTTAATGTCTTGAAAATGTGGTCTGGGGGGCCCAGTGCTGCCCCGCTGAATTCAGTGGGAGCAGGACAGGGCCCGAAGTGACTTGCCCTAAGCTTGCAGAGGGAATGTCAGAGCTGGGGTTAGAATGTAGGAGGCCCAGACCCCAGCCACTAGACCACGCTGCTGTTTGCACAGCCTCATGTTTGCGGTCGACCCTTGGCTTGGCTTGGGCTGCCGTCCCCACACGTGTGCGTGGTCTTGGGTGGATGGTTGGCCCTGTCACATGCTCTATGTGTAACCGTGCCATCTTGTTCCCCAGTCGAGCCTCTCCTGCTGGCGGAGCTGAAGCCAGGGCGACCACAGCAGTATGACTGGAAGGCGAGCTGCGAGACATGGAGCGTTGCATTTTCCCCAGACGGCACCTGGTTCGCCTGGTCTCAGGGTCACTGTATTGTCAAGCTGATCCCCTGGCCCTTGGAGGAAGCTGAGCTGTAAGTACCCTGTGGCGGCTCAGAGAGGGAGGGCGTCTCTCCTGCTAGAGTCAGGGCCAGCTCCAGGTTTTCTGCCGCCCTAAGTGGCGAAAAAAAACAACAAGAAATGGTCAGCGGTACTTTGGCTGCAGCTCAGTCACGCCGCTGCATTCTTCAGCGGCTGGTCCTTCACTCCCTCTCTTCCTCTTCAGCAGCAGCTCACAGAGGAAGAGAGGGACTGAGGGACCCGCTGCCCAATTCCCGCCAAAGACCCGGATGGGCCGCCCCAAGAGTGAACAGAGTGGCCCCCCTCTGTATTGGCCGCCCCAAGCACCTGCTTCCTTAGCTGGTGCCTGGAGCTGGCCCTGGCTAGAGTCCATTGGCTGCTCTTCTGTTCCTTTGTGCACTAAGTCAGGGCCCTCTCACTCAGCGTCCCCCACGGCTCAGCAGGCCTGGGCCAAGGAAGGCGAGGGACTGAGATTAAAGCTGGCTTCCCATAGCTCCCGCAGCATCAGGGTCCATCCCCCTCCAGGTGAATTGATCAGTGGGGTTAGCAGTCTCTGCTCTGTGTCCTCCCGTAAACCAGCCATCAGGGGAGTCTAGGTGCCCCCTAATAGGTGCTATAATAGCTGAGTCTGGGTGCTGTTAGGGCCCCTCACAGAACTCTGCCGAGCCATGTTACAGTTCTCTTAAAGGTCCCTGCCCCATAAACTCCCAGGAGAACACCCAGCTGGAGCAGAGAAGGATTCCTGCTGCGTCAGAACCAGCTCCGCTACACAGAGCATGGAGTATTTCCAGGACTAGCCACCGAGGCTGTTTACAGATAAAGCTATGGATAAGCTTGGGAGCGCTAATGGGAAAGTCAAAAGCCAAGGGATTCCCCATCACCACCACACCAGTTTAACCTTCCTGTATGCTTCCCTCTTGCTATCAGACCACCCTGGGAGCTTGCTGTCTTGTTAACGGGACTTGTTCTATGCATTCTTCTGGTAACATGTCACCAAATCTTCTGCAAAGGAAATGCTCCTCTGAGCCTGCAGCTGTGAAACCTCATCCCTTTCATGGGTTAACTTGCTTGGTTTGGGCTTTTTTAAATTGGAGGATGAAACCTTTGCAAGAGATCACCTCAGCTAGGCAGCCATCCTGTCTTCAGAGACCATAGGCCTCAGTTTACCTCCCTCCCCCTGTGCTGGAAAACTACCTGCATTAAGCAATCAGTTTTTGTCAGTCCCTTGGATGGTCAGATTTCACTGTAACGGGACTGTCCGTAAATTATGTAACACATCAGGGAGTGGCTGAGTCCTTCATTTTTCATGTTTATTTTAGTGTTACAAAGGGTTACATGGGGGTGGTGGGTCTTGCAGATCACCAACAAGAAGTTTTGTAATTTGTGGACAGCCCCAGACACTTTGACTAATCACATTTCACTGGAAGATCCCCACTCCATTATCAAAGTGGTAGGGTGAGTCACTTTATACAGAAGATGGTGCTTCAAGCTGTTGTGTTGAAAAGCAGGTTTCCATGCGCTGAGATCTACGAATAAATAGACTGGACAACTGGTTGAGTAAGGAGGTAAAATCCCTGGGGCATGTCCCTTGGTGAGTGGCCCTTGCCCTTGTATCAGGGCTGTTGCAGCATCCTGGGAGAGAAGAGAGGGACAGTTCAGTTCTGCGTTGCTGGCTCTGCTGACTCTTAGGAAAACAGGGACATGGGAACTTCACTTGGTTTAGGAAGTTGGAGTGTGGGGGAGTGAACCAGATTTCAAGGAAGGAAGCCTCCTTCTCAAGCTTTGAAGGGTCTTAGGGTGAAGTAACAACATACAGTAGGTGCTGGGAGATCTGGTTTCAAGTTGGCACCCCTCCCTACGCTGGCGGCCTGGCAAGGGCATCTCATTACCCATGGTACTTGTCTGGCCCCCATTCCCATAGTACCTGAGCACTGCACCTCACCTGTGGAGCAGGGCAGTGCTGTTGTCCCCCTGCTGCAGATGGGGAACTGAGGTACAGAGGCCAAGTGACTCACCCAAGGTCATATGGAGTCTGTGGCAGAGCAGGAAACTGAATGCAGGTCTCCTGAGTTGCAGGCCAGTGAATCACTGGCCCATCCTTTCTCTCCCTGTATGGCTTTCGCTCAGCTGTTCTGTGCACCTGAGTGAAGGGGCCAAGTTAATGAGAGCAAGCTGAGCTATGTGCCCATTATGGCAGGAAGGTAACCCCGTGGCTGGTCTGTTTGGGGAAAGCAAGTAGATCTGGGTGGGACAAGAATTTTAGAAGAGTAAGCAGCGACATGCTTTGAACTGTAAAAGCAGCGGCGCTGGAGTGGTCCGAGGTGTAATGAGCTCTGCTGAGGCCACCTAGAGGATCCGCCCCACCTAGGGCCAGGCACAGACAAAGCCCTGGTTTGACCAGACAGCTTCCTCTGGTTTCAGGCAGGGCAAATGGCATTGGTTTAAACTGTGTCTTTGCCTGCCTACGCTTGGGAGATTGCTCCTGAGTCTGGCCACTGCTAGCTGAAATTCCCAGTGCAGAGACAGCCCCCGAGCCACGCCTACCTAGCAGTGTGCAGTAGGCTCTAGTTCCCCTGCTGTGAATTAGGGTGGGTGGGGGAGGATCAGGCAGCACCTGCAGCTGCTGAATGACCCGATGATCCTCTGCTCCCTGCAGAAGCTGCAAAGCCTCTGAACGCAAGAATCGTGGCATCAAAGCCGACGTGAGAGGCAGAGGGGGCTCGAAGGAGAAGACACTGGAATGTGGCCAGATTGTATGGGGTCTGGCCTTCAGCCCCTGGCCTCCGTCTGGCGCCAAGGAGCGGGATGGCCTGCGGGCTCCGGGTCAGTCCTGTCTGATCCTTGCCACGGGACTCAATGACGGGCAGATTAAAGTCTGGGAGGTGCAAACAGGTGAGGGGGTTGCGGTGGATTACATCTGCTGGATTAATCTAGCTCGTGAGGAGAGGGATGGGGCGTCGCTGTGTCCTGCAGTAGCCCTGTCCTTGCCATATCCCGGAGAGGGCTAGACCGTCTCTGCCTTTCTCCTCCTCCTTCTCCACCCATGGAGCTTTTCTGGGCCCCTGAGCATGTTCCTAGTATTCTCCAGCTCTGATTTTCACATTGCAGCTCCTCTCCGATCCATCCTGGCCCAGCGTGCCCCTTGAACCTGCCCGTGCTGCTTCTAAATCACCTGGCAGCAGCCATTCCCCACACACACACAGCCTCTGCTTGCGTGAGGAGGCAGGAGAGGTAGCTGTGGCTCTGGTGGGTGGGTCGCTGAGCTTGCCTTCTCTCTGTTACCACTACTGGTCCCCCTTCTCCTTCTAGGCAGCAGGTCAGAACTGCAATGACCACTCCCTGTCAGTGGAAGTGAGCAGGGGACAGGCAGGTTGGGACTCCTGCCTGTTCTCCCACAGGAGTAGCCAGTAATATTGACCTTCTGTGAACTAGGCGTTTTGCCCCTGGTCTTGCTTCCTGGTAGCCTGAGACAGGCTGTGTCCATAATCCCTAGGGCGGTAGGAGTTCACTGGTGGCTAAAGAAACTGCCCCATGTTTTAGACCACATGCCTTGCGAGTTTTAGCAATGCCCTCGAAGCTGGAAAGTGTAGCTAGCAGCGGGGGTGTGGGGTGTCTCCGGTGAGCACATCTGTCCAACGCGGGCTGCGTTCCTGCGGGTCAGGCGAGGCGCGCTTGTGTCTGTGCCCATGGTGAAACCGTACTGAGCCGTGTGCTCGTGTCTTCAGGGCATTTCCTTTTCAATCTCTCCGGGCACCTGGATGTCGTGAGGGACCTGAGCTTCACTCCCAACGGAAGCCTGATTCTAGTCTCTGCATCCCGGGACAAGACCCTCCGCATCTGGGACCTGAGCAGAGATGGTGCTAGTGAGTGCACACGTCCCCCGGGGGTTTTCAGGTGGTGGGCCTCAGACTCTCAGGTCGTTATGAGTAAGGCTACGATTTAGTCATGCAGGTCATGGCAGTCACAGATTCTGTGACTTTACAGGACCTCTGACTTCTTCAGCTTCAGCTGTCAGTGGCTTGTGGCAGGGGCTGCAGAGGGGTTCATGTGCCCCCCTTGCAGCTTCCCAGGGCCCTGCGCCTGTGGCTGGGGTTGGAGCCTGGACTGTGTCCCCCAGCCCCGCAGCTGCAGCCAGCTATGAGCGGGTGCTGTGCACATACCACCTCCCCGTGGGTGGAGCCCCTGGAGCCATGGTTGTACCCCTTCCATGGCGGGGTGGCTCGGCCTGTCATCCCCCCTTCCCCCCCCCCAGGACTCTGGCTGTCATTCCTCTGTGCCACCTAGCCCTGCCCCTGGCTATTTTTTGTAAAGTCATAAACAGGTCACAGGCTCCTGTGAATCTTTGTTTAGTGCTCGTGACCTGTCCGTAGCTTTTACTAAAAGTAACCATAGCAAAATCTTAGCTTTAGTTATAAGTGCTTGTGCTACGCTGTGGGAGCTGGCATCTCCCAGACAGGGGCTCTGCTCTGCTTGGATGCAACCAGGACTTTGCGGTCAGAGGTCCATACCCCCATTATTAATGTGCTGAGCTGTTCAGTCCCAGCTCGTTGAAAGCACTTTGAACCTAACCCCATGGCGGCTCAAGGAAGCCAGGATCGAACGCGCTGAGTTACTGTGCCACAAGTTAGCAGCAAGTGGAGTGAACTTTGGTTCCCCCCTCCCCCCCCAGTGTGTGTGAGGGACGCATGTTAGGAACGCTGGAGGCTGACTGAGGACGTGTCTGCACTGCAATCGGGGCGTGGGTCTAGCTTGAGCCGACCTGCCTGAGGTAGCTAGCTTTGCTGCTCTGGTACCCACACTACCTAGAGCAGAGCTTCAGCATGGGCTGTGCCAGCCCCCTTGGAACTCTAGGTAATTACTTGCATGGCTAGCCTGTGCCGAGCATCATGCAGCTGTGGCTCTGCTACCCAAGCTAACTAGATTACAGCTAGCTACAGTGTGTCTACACAAGCCACAATTGCCGCCCCTACCCCCCAGATTGCAGTGTAGATATGCCCTGAGAATAAATCTGATGCAGCAGAGAGAGCATCCGCATGGGGAAATCTATCAGAACTAATCTGGTCTGATACCCTGCTTCCGGAGCTGGCTTCAGAAAGAGCAGCTGGAGGTAGGAATGAGCCTTCCAGCTCTCCCTGTCTCTGGACTAGACACCTCTCTTACAAACTGTTGCTGCCATCCCCAGGTAAGCAGGTCCAGGTGCTGTCTGGCCACAGGCAGTGGGTGTACTGCTGCTCCATCTCTCCGGATTGCAGCATGCTGTGCTCTGCGGCTGGAGAGAAATCGGTGAGTCTTGCCTATTATTGGGAGGGGTGGGGGGAGTGGTCTCATTTCTTGCCCGTTCAGCTGTCAGAGAGCCCACCGTATGCTCCGTAGTGCGGACGAGCTGGCTTAGCGGTGTGTGCTGGCTCTCGGGTCTCTGGGATCCAGCAGCTCTTCTGAATGGACCTGCCTTGTGTCTACTGCCCCTGGCGGTTAGCTGTCTTGCTCTTCTGCCATCCCAGCCCTTCTCCCTGACCCAGTGGTGCTGTTCCACAGGTTGGTCAGCAGGGGTCACCCTTGTGCATTGTACCCATGTTCCATCCCCCCCAGTTCTTGCCCTTTATCTTTCCCAGGTACGATATCCTGCCCTCCCCCACGCCATGGGTCCAAAGCCTCTGCTTCGCTGTGTCTCAAGCCCAGGGCTGCTGCTTGCTCAGCCCGTGGGGGAAGGGAGGGGATGGGAACATCTGGAGAGAGCGCTGTCTCTCCTGCCTGCGTGATGTCGCCTCAGGCGCTAAGGCAGGATTCTCCCGGAAGCTGGGTTTGGGCATGCTGCTCTTCCACCACCGTGAGCTGGGCTGGAGCAGGCCCAGGTGAAGAGCTTGCAGGGTGATGCTGAATACGCTGTCCCCCATCACTAGACTCCACTCCTGCTGCTCATAGGACTTGCCAGGTGGGGCAGACACGCTACTATTCCCCCTGCTCCCGGTTTCAAGCCCTGTGGTCTGCTCCTGGGGTATGTTCTGGTGCCCTGGACGCAGTTGTTGGCAAGAATGCCCGAGACCCCCCGTGAAGGATCTGGGCCCCGTTGTGCATGTGGATGTCAGGATGCAGCGAGCAGAGGGGATAGGAGGACAAGGTCCATCCATACATGTCCCAAGTTCTTTTTGTTACCATTACCGGGGGGAGGATTCTGTCAAGGCTCTGGGTCCTTGCCCCCCTCCCACTGGTGACAGTGGCCTGCTCTGGGTGTTACAGCCACCCAAAGGAGACTCTCCCTGGCTAACCCAGCGAGCTTGGGGGCTAGACCCCCGATCCTTCCCCCTTGTGCGGTCACTGCCATGCACTGCCGTTCAGTTGGAGTCTTTATGCTGCAGAGTCTGTCATGCTGGGCCGAGAGCTGGCGGGTGTTAGACTGGCTGGTGCCCACATGAGCAGTGCCTGTTTTCACCCACCCTTCCGGTGTCTCAGAAGCTAACACTTGGTTGGTGACAGGCCACGAGGGACGATAAGGGAGATCCTTCTCCCCCCAGCATTCCCAGGCAAGGAGCTGCTCCGCACTCATGAGCAGAGACCGTAACCCTCCCCCTGTGCACTCTCCCCCAGGCCTTCCTGTGGAGCATGCGCTCCTACACCCTCATCAGGAAGCTGGAAGGGCACCAGAGCAGCGTGGTGTCATGCGACTTCTCACCAGACTCTGCCCTGCTGGTCACGGCCTCCTACGACACCTGCGTGATCATGTGGGACCCCTACACAGGGGAGCAGCTGAGAACGCTTCGGTAAGGAGAGCAGCCCTGGGAGCTTTCTGGGCACCAAGTGAGCAGAGGTGCATGGGGGAGAAGGAGCGCTGGCGGAGTGTGTGCCTGAAGGTGCTCCGGTATTGGAGGCTACTTAGCCTAGGGGCTCCTGCACACAGCTAGCCACATTCCCCCTGCTGTGCATGTTGTTCTGCACCACTCCTCCCCAGGAGGGAGAAGGCAGCAAATGAATGGCCCTTTCCCATACACGAGGGTAGGTGGCTGCCTGTTACCGCTTTAGGTGTTGCTGTCACGGCATGCAAGGGAAGAGATGGCCACAACGCTTTCCCCGCGGTGATGAATGCCCAGCCCCAGCCTCCCCACAGCTCAGCACTGGGGCACTTCCCTTCCCAGTTTGTAAAGAGCAGCCCAGGGACTGGACAGTTCTCGCCATGGAAAGACGCACAGTTTGACATGCTCTCAGCAAGGGAAATGCACGTTTAACAGTGACACCTGTGAGCTTTGCTCCAGTACCAGCTACGATGACTCCTGGAAGGCAGGAGCTCTGATTTACCATGTGTCCCCCCAGACAGCCGTATGGGCCAGGGCTCCATTACAGCTCAAACAGATGTGGTGAGTGAGCTCTTCCTTTTCCCTCCTGCTTAGCCACGTTCTGCTGCCCCCAGCATTGGACTATGGCGGTGACATCCATGTCAGCTCCCTGAGGTCTGTGTGCTTCTCTCCGGAAGGCTTGTATCTTGCCACAGTGGCAGATGACAGGTGAGGGGCTTGGTATCTTATGGCTGTCTATGGCAGGGGCCCTGCCAGAGCAGCGAAGATGAGCTACAAAGCTCTTTTCAGCTTCTGGTCCTCAGCTTTCCAGCAGGGACCTCTGCCTTTTGAAGCTGGCTGCTTCTGCTGGTACCGGGGCTTTCAGAGCCACATGACTTGACTCTGGTTTTGGTTTGGTATATCTATGGTGCCTGGTCTGTTTGTCCTGACACCACAGCTGCTGGGGGGTGTAGACACTGCGCATCACGGGTATCTTAAGGTAACTCCTCTTTGGACATGGCTGCCGGATTGCCATGGTGACAAGGCCAAAAAGTAAGATCAGCAGGTAAATAGCTGGCTCAGGTGTGTATACCAGTGCCATGCTCAAAAGTGGGGTTGGATGGATGTTGCCACCATCAGCCTCCAAAGACCAGTGTCTTGTTGGGCTACACACCATGAAGCACCAATAGCATCCTGACTAGCAACCCATTAAGTTCTGCTGCCTCCACTCCCTTGGTGCTGTCAGCAGCCTTGGAAATCTGTGAAGGAACCTGGAGAGAATTCCTTGCAGATTGAGAGCCTATTGTGGGCTAAGATCAAGACTGTAACTTGGTGCTGCTGCTTTTTGTCCAGTGCCATTGATGGCACTGTACAGGCAGACTTCCCAGCTGCTTGTCCCAAGGGACTTTGCAAGGGTCTGTAAGCTTTTATGGAACCATTAGTTTTGCATGTCAGGGTTGGTGACACTGGGAATGTGCCTGTGGAGATCGAGCTAACCCAGGTATTGAATCATTGGCCTGATTACCAACTGAGCGAGGTCAAACTGGCAATGGTGGTGTGTGATAGTCCTTTCGTCCCAGCTGGTGCTGGTATCTCTAGCAAATTTTTTTTGTGGGAGACGGGTTAGGTACATTGAAAGTTCTCAGAAGCAGAAACCTCTTCCATCCACCTAGTTTGCTTATGGGCCACTGTCACAGTCAGGATACTGGGCAAGATGGACCATGGTCTGACCCAGCATGGCAGCTCATACGATCTTGAGCCAAGTCACTGTATCTCTGCCTCAGTTTAAGTCCCTCTAAAATGGGTATAATTCCTGGCTTGCAGTGGAGTTGTGAAGCTTATGTAACCTTGTAAATTGCTTGGAGGCCTATGGATGAAATTTGCTTGAGAATGTGTGTGGTTATTTTAACTTCGACGGCTGAGAATTTGTTTTAGCTGATGCAGTTGGAGTAGCTAGTGCCACTTGGGTTTGTGAACTCCAGGGCCAGCATTGTGTTTCTCTTTCTCTCCTTTAGACTCCTGCGGATCTGGGATTTGGAACTAAGAACTCCAGTGGCATTTGCACCTATGACCAATGGCCTGTGCTGCGTCTACTTCCCACACGGTGGATTTATTGCTACAGGGTGCGTAATTCTGTGCGGCCCGTGGGACGTGCTCTGCCAAGAGCACATTCTGTTCATGCTAAGTCTGGGGTGAGAGAGGCAAGGGAATGTGACTCCACCTTGACCCAAAACCTTATGCAATGCTGCTGCTGTCTCAAAACTGGGCATTCTCAGGCCAGGTCTCCACTATAGACTTCTGCCGGCATATAGCTATATCTGTCATCACACTCGACCGACACAGCTCTGCTCACAGAAGTCAGAGTGTAGATGCTAGACCAGCAGAGCTGCACTTCTACCAGCAGAGCATGCTTTGACCATACCAGTTCAAAGCACAGGGTTGCTGGTATATCTGTCTCCACACTAGGAGCACTTTGCTGGTGTATTCCTATACTGGAATAAGGCTCCTAGTGTGGACATGACCTTGGTGCCTGGAGAGAGCGATGTTGGAAAATACTGTGCTTGGGGTATTGTTTTCCCTCCCAGTTCCCTACTAACCAAGCGTTGTTGGGTTCCTGCCTTATTTTTCCACCTCAGCTAGCAACCTCCCGATTCCTGCCCCTCTTGAGTTCAGCAGCGAGCTGTAATGTTACAGAGTCAGCCTTTCTCCTGTGTCTCTGCAGCAGCCTCTGCCGGAACACATGGTGACAGTGCAGCTTTCTCAACCAGAAATGAAAGGCCTTGAGTTCTGGGTTTCTCTTGAGTGTGCCGGATGGGCTCTCATGAAATCATCCCACCTGCTAGTGGGGGAAAGGGGTCCAAGTGAGAGCCTGTGCTCTCCTGTAGAGTGAAGTCCGTAACTGATGACTATCCACTTTCTAAAAGTCCTGCGAGGGCAGCTTTTTCTTTCCTCTCTATGCAGGAGTGGGGTCAGGGCCACAGTCACCAACTTTCATGTGGTAAATAAGCATCCTGACTTTCACAATAGGCCAAAAATCAAGCTACAGGCAAGTCGCATCTTTGGCGCATTTAACATGCGCGAATTCAGCTTTGCGCAGTCGGCAAAAACGGGGAGAAAAAAGAAAAATAACAATATAAAAACTGCATCTGTAGTGCGGGTGATTCCACCTACCATTCAACTCAATGAGTGTTTCACTATACGCGGTTTTCGCTTTATGTGTGGAACAGAACCCCCCACCTAAGATGAGACTTGCTTGTAATTCCATTTCAAAACAAGCCAATCCCTAAGAACCCCAACACTCTATGTGACTAGACCTCCCCCGGCGTGCAGTCTGGGACTGGTGGGCCCGCTGTGCACCCTGACTCTCTCTACACCTTGCCCCTGCTTGCTGGGAGCTGATCAAAAACAAAGCAGCAACAACAAGCTACAAACCAAAAACAAGCCAACAAGCAATTTACAAGCCAATTAAGCCAAAAACCAGCCCAATTACTGCGTTTTTTTTCGTGGGTTTGGCATGTCTGGTCAGTGCACACATGCTGTTTGTTCAGATGCTGAGCTGTGTGGGTGCTAACCTTTGTCCTCGGTCTCTTGTTTCAGGACGAGAGATGGCCACGTCCAGTTCTGGAGTGCCCCCAAGGTCCTCTCATCACTTAAGCACTTGTGCCGTAAAGCTCTCCGCACCTTCCTAACAACGTACCAGGTCTTAGCACTACCCATTCCCAAGAAAATGAAAGAGTTCCTCACTTACAGGACTTTTTAAACCCCGTGTAGCACATGAGGTCCAAAGAACCCTGGAGCTGGCTGGCTTCCTTCAGAGCTTTGTTCTGGAACGGAGGAGCAGCTGGGGTTATAAAATGGTCATGAAGACCCACTCTGCTCTGTGGTTCTAGTACAAGAAGGATTTCTTTTCCTCTGTTTGGGGCTGTATCTTTGACCATGTAGGTTATTTTAAGAAGAGAACCCAGCAAAAACATGCAGTGGGCTAGCTGATTGAGCTTTGAATTTTTTAGAACTCAACTCTGATGAGGAGGAGCAAGAGTTCTACTCAAGTGATCCATCCACGCTGATGGCTGTGCCGGGTATTTGGTTCAGAGGGGCCCTGCCAACAGCAACACACATTTCAGTTCTCTCTAGGTGTTTTCACTTTAAGTGCAATTGCTGAACATTGTGTGTTAAAAGCTAGAGGGCTGTGAGAAGCCCTCACCGGTATGGCAACCCAAACTCAGACCTCCACTTGGATGAATGAGAAGCTGCGTGGCCTAGTTGAGTTACTCAATGAGGCAGTGGCTTTCACGTTTGTTACTTTCTTTGGCCTGGTTCCAAGACTGCTGAACCTGAACAAGTCTCTACATTGTGGGCAAAGACTTCAAAATAAAAGGTTTTGTTTCCCCCTTTTGTGTTTGAAGAGTTAGAGATGCTCTTTCTAGAGCCATTTTGTGGGTGACAAAAGTACATGGCACTGAGGGAGTCCTACATATTCAGTCACAGGGGCCTGGTGTGGCATGAGATTGAGGTCTTAACTTTGAGGGGTGAAAGATCCCCTTAATACTAGTGTGGCTTCCAGTCTGAAATTGGCTTGATCAGCTCATTTGCCAGAGACACAAGACACTAGCAAAGTACTTGTGGTTTGGTTATATGGTGTATGGCATGGCTTTCTCCCCTGTGTGTAATGGAGAGATGAACACCTTAAGGACAGTGACTGGGGGCATAGGGAGGTGCTCTGCTGCTGGTCTGTTTTTGTTAAAGTGATTTCAACTTTGGGCAACTTTTTATTTGTATCCCCATGGCACACACTAATTGTGGCAGAGCCTGGCTAGTTTCCATTATGGGGGAGGCTAAGCATGAGCTTGTGAATTTTGCAGATGGGGGGGCGAGGGGGGGGAATTTAATAACAACCAGTAACTACCAGAGCTGATTTGTTCACTTAATTTGACAAGTCTAGTTACTGAATTATCCAGTGTGCTATTCTAGTAAATGTTCTGTGGCCTAGTTTATAAGAGTGGTGAATTCTTGGCACTATAGCAGAGAGACAGCAGATGACCAGTTTTTCATGCCGATGACAGGGCTCTATTGTCCTGCTCTTGTGCTTCTTGCTCACTTTCTCTCCTGCCAGAGTACTGCTTTTGGGAGTCTAGTTTCCAGGGAGTTTTCCAGCCAGGGCTAATGACTCGTGTACTGTATCAAGGGGGTGGGGAGGAGAACGATGCTGTGTCTCATACGCCTCCGTTTCATTTGGGCTAGTTTCTGGCAGCAGTAACAGCACATGCTTTATGGTAATTGCTCCATTCCCCCTTTGTATAACTACCCCTGTATCTAGTGCCATACAACTGGCAGGGCCATACAAGCTACTTCAGAATGCATGGCAGTGACTGACAGGACAGACTAATAACTTCCCCTTGAAACTAGGGGAAGACTTCCCCCTTTTTAGAAAAATTATATCACTTATAAATTGGAATCTAGCCTCAAGAGACAAAGCTTTTAATATCCCTGTATCTTGCAAAAATACCCCCCAAACCTTCAGTGCCATTGGACTTTCTATTAATGAGCACAAGTGATAGCATGGGTTAGCTGTCCACACCCTGCTGCTGTAATAGGAAAACAAAGGGAAAAGTGGTACCACTCAGCTTGAGGGAAGCTAGGTCTGAGCCAGCAAACCTAAAACCAATATGTTAAAGTTCTGAACAGGAGGTCATGAAAGGATCACAGCAGCAAAAGACTCTGTTGCCCTTTCTCTAATGCTGGGGGCAAGGTTAGTGACAGGAGGGGGAACTGTCCCTTTAAACTAGCAGTTTTCTTAAAGATATATTTTGGCCAGCAACTCTGAGCCCCATGTGTGCACTGAACCTGTAGCAGAAAGGGGTAGTGAAATCCCATCATCTGCACCGAAGAGCAATCTCAACACCCCAGCTATTTGTTATACCTCAGTACCACAGCTGCCCACCTCAGGTGTGCAGCTCAATAGCACAACTGGTACATGGAGCACTGCTCTCCAAGCTAGTAGAAGGACGGGACCCTATCGCTCACAGCTCTTCACTTGGGTATTTCTTCTGCATTGTACATAAAGAGCACACTGGGACGCACCTTGTCAAGCATCCTGATTGGTGAAGTTGAAGATGGTTTTCATTTTTTCTTGACCATGATCTGTAGTATTGCCATCATGTACACAGGAGCCTGAGAGGTTAACTTCAAGAGGCAAAATAAATTTTTCCCTTTCATACAACTGACTACTCATATGCTGTCATTCCTAGGCTGTAACTACACTAAACTGCTGCAATTTAGCATAGCAGGCCAGAAGCAGCTACTGTAAAGCCAGCTTACAGAATGTAGGGTATTGATTAAACCAAGAGACCCCTGTATTCTGCACTAGGTAATGGTACACCCTCTCTGACTGAGACAATCCTTCGGAGCTCAGTTAAGGCTTCCTGTGAAATTGTGTCATGGGAAACATTTAAAGTCTCATACAAGGGGAAAGCTCAGCACCCTTCCGCTATACACAATTCTACCCTTAAAGTTCCTGCAGGTTAAATGCGTCAAGTCTGCTGCTGCTGTAGGAGTACAGTTCCATCAGTCAGGGAGAGTTAGCTACTTACACTGGTGGTGAATATGGACCAGAGTCTCCCAGTACATGAAAGGAGCTTGCAGCTTTAAAACCCAGCAACAGCCAGCTTCAGTTACACAGTGTGCACCACAAAGTCAACCCCTTTCTCAGGTGTAAGGGAAGAGGTGAACCTACCTTACTTCCCTTCAAAGGTGTATTTCATGCTGCAGCTTATACATAGACACAGCGCTAAGAAGTTGTCCATTCCCTCACACTTAGCTGCAAAGGGCTAAATTCTTCCCTCAACTACTTGTGCTGAGTTCCCCTTAAGTCAAGAGCAACGAGGTGCCCATATCTGAAGGTCAAATTTGTCCCCTACATTGTCACCAGTAGATAGGGCTTCTAATACAGTGCGTAAGGAACTGCAGAAGCCACTGGACTCGTGTTCAGACAAGGACATTCTTCTTTTTTTTACTGCTTAGCAGGAGGGGTGAGGATGTAAACTGTGCTCATAGGAAGCCACTGGACCTAAGCCTCAGCTACAATCAAATCCCTGGTGACTTGAAAAGCAGCAATAAGGGAGCTTAGCTGAATCTTCTCGCTTGTACCTGCAGCCAGTCTGTGCCTAAGGCAGAAGAAAAGCATACATGTAAATACTCCATTTGGCCAGATCCTGCGCTGAAGGTATTGCTGGGTCAGGCAGCAGATATGGGTTTTACAATTAAACAAATGTATTTCACGGATAGCTTCTGGAAATACAGGCAAGTCGCATATTAGGTGCACAAATTCAGCTTTGCGTGGTTGGCAAAAACAAGGAAAAACTGCATCTGTAGTGCAGGCAATTTCACCTGCCATTCAACTCAGTGAGTATTTCATTATACACGGTTTTCGCTTTACATGCTAACTGCGGAATGGAACCCGCATGTAAGATGAGACTTGCCTGTATACAATTTTGCATGTGCCCATGCTAAAACACATGCAGGAACCACTGAAGATGGTGGGTGCAGTCCTGTAATGTGATACAAAGTTGTGAACCGGGCATTGGGCAGCATTAACAGTAACCTTCCCTTAGGAAGGGTTCAGACAGGCCAAACCTCATCTTAAAGATAACTGTTAGGGGAGAAAAGGCAGCTGGGGCAAGCAAAGCAACAGGCTTCGAAGGGATACTCACTCGATGTCTGCCATTTTGATCAGGAGTTGGATTCGGACAGAAGGTGGAAAGTCAACTAGGGAGAGAGATGAAGACAGATTGAGTAAATGTGGTGTTTTAAGAAAGAATCAAGTCATTTAGAGTGCCAGCAATGCCCCTCTGCCATGTACACTGGCCAAACCAGACAGTCTACACACAAAAGAAGAGGGAGGGAATCGCTCAGTGGTTTGAGCATTGGCCTGCTAAGGGAGGGTTGTGAGTTCAATCCTTAAGGGGGCCACTTAGGGATCTGGGGCAAAAATCAGTACTTGGTCCTGCTAGTGAAGGCAGGGGGCTGGACTCAATGACCTTTCAAGGTCCCTTCCAGTTCTAGGAGACAGGTATACCTCCAATTATTAAGAATAAATGGACACAAATTAGACCAAGAATTATAACATTCAAAACCAGTCAGAGAACACTTCAACCTCCCTGGTCACTTGATTAGAGACCTAAAAGTCACAATACTCCAACTGCTAAACTTGAATTAGGCTTGAATAAAGACTGGAGTGGATCGGTCACTACACAAAGTAAAACTACTTCCCCACACTAATTTTTCCCCTACAATTACTCAGACCTTCTTGTCAACTGTTGGACATGGGCCATCCTGATTATAACTACAAAAGTTTTAGTTTTTTTCTCCTGATAATAGCCCACCTTAATTGATCAGTCTCATTATAGTTGGTACAGCAACACCCATTTTTTCATGTTCTCTGTGTATGATATGTATTTTCCACTGCATGCATCCGATGAAGTGGGCTGTAGCCCACGAAAGCTTATGCCCAAATAAACGTGTTAGTCTCTAAGGTGCCACAAGGACTCCAAGTCATTTAAGGCTCCTAAGTGGACCTGCCCTGTGAGGGAGAATGGCTATTTGAGACAGTAATTGAAGATGGCTGCACAGCCCAGTGTTAGCTCTGCTATAGGGAGACAGCAATAGCAGCCAATCTGTCCCCAACCAAAACACATGCTGCTAATAGCAAATGTGTCTCAGCCATAAAGACCGTGCACCACAAAGCAAAACAGGCAGGTCAGACACTACTAAATAGGAAGTGAAAAATCCAAACTGGGCTATTGCTTTGTGGCCAGCTCCATGTCAGTTCTTCCCCCACCTCTGGCCAGTCTAACCGATGAATGGAGCCACATATGGTGAGGAGTTACCTGTGGGGCTGCCTCTTCCCATAGCACAGACACCATCTTCCCTGGTTACAGCCTCATCCAGAGTCCCCAGACCGTAGCCAGGCCCCAAGAGGGATTTGTTTCTTATGGGTTAATGAGGAACACTGTCAACAAGCTACTTTGGTGGATATGCATGTTAAGATGGAGTGACCACGTCGTGCTGGCCAGCCAGAGAAGCATTACCTCGATGCACAAACAAGTGGATCTCTGTCAGGATGTCATGCAGAGCCAAACCCTTCAGTGTCTTCAGCTCCAGGATTTCTCGGGAGAGAGTCAAGGGATTTTTTTGCACAGAATTCTGAAGCCCAGCAGTAGATGCCATTGAAACAAGGGATTCCTGTCCCCCAGTTCACTGGATCCTTGGTGGGGTGAGCTAACATAGGATCAGCTCTGAACCAACAGCCATGAGGGAGCAGGATCGGGCCCGGAGCTCCCTGGCAGTGGTGCACCGAATGCTCGGAGGTTGGAAATGAAAGGAGCTGCACCACATCCGCAATTCAGACATCAGCCCACAGGCCTGCAACACCCAGAGCTTCCCTGTGCTGATCAAAGGGAACCTGTGCATCCCTGGGAAGCACCACTCCCCATGAGAGAAGGGGAGATGCAGACGTATGACCTGGGCATGCTATAACGATGTAATTGGCATGAGTTACTCGAGTGGTCAAGTGCCTTATAAAGCAAAAGCCTCCCTTTTCCATTTGCACAGTTGGTAAAAGGGGCCACGGGATGCCATCCCATTGTCACCATGCTAGTCGGCCGCCCATCTCACTTGCCCCTCAGGGTAGTGTAAGGAGGACGATGGAAAGGATACTTTTATAGGCAGTGGAGAAGTCCTGGTTCAGCATCCAGTCGAGAATGTTGGCAATGTCAGACTTCAGGGGGTGCCCTGTGCAGGTGTACACGGTGTCCTCTGTCACCTTCCCAAAGGCCATGGTGGTGCTCTGCCAGGAGAGGAGGAGAGGTCAGGGGGCAGCTCCGGCCATCAGACCTTTAGGGTACGTCCACACGGGGACAAAAGACCTCCAGCATGGCCACAGCTGGCTCGGGTCAGCTCACTGAGGCTCCTGGGGCTTGGCTGGTGCGGCTAAAAATTGCTGTGAAGACCTTCAGGCTCAGGCTGGTGCCCAAGCTCTGGGACCCTTCCTCCTCGCAGGGTCTCAGAGCTCAGGCTCCAGACCAAGTGTCTACACAGCAGTTTTTCAGCCTCAGAGCCCAAGCCCGGCTAACCTGGGCCAGTCATGTGTTGTTTATCCCTCTGTGGATGCAGCCTCTGTGACTAGAATGGATTTTCCCTCCCATTAGCCCTGTGGGACCCATGCACTATGGAAGACCAAGCAGGATCCTGTTCTGTCTTGTGCATCATCAACAGAAACAGCTCTAAGTGCACAGATGTCACCCATTATAAATCTAGGGTAGGCAACGGGGCTGCGTGGGTGTCACTGGCCCCTTAAGAACCTGTGACAGCATTTTAGGAAGGATTCTGAGCCTGCCGTGAGTTTCAAGGAAGGTTGTGGCAGGAGCCGTTCTGCTTGTCATCTGAACGAGTCACCAAAAGGCGGACATGGAACCCCACCCACGGTGCCATTTCACAGTTGCTTCAGTACAGGGAGTGAAGAAGAATCTACCATGGTCCCCTCACCCCCACAATACAATCTGTGCAATCAGAACAGACTAGCTTCCCCACCCGCCTTCCCTGTATACCATCTGCTGCTGCTGCAGCTTTCCTCAGCCACTTGCCAACGGTCCTCAGCCAGCGCTGGTTCCCCAGAAGTCACTGCAATGGTGGGGAGAAGGGCTGAGGGTTCTGGAGGGCGCTGAGGTGAACCCGTTGCCTGTGGTTGCATTACCATCTCTACCTGGCTGCTCCTGCTGTAGCCAGTCTCACAGTAGACCCTGGGCTGGAGCGGAGCCAAGCACGGGCACATTGAGATGCCTAGGCCCGCAGTGCACTCTTGCCTACAAATACCACCTGCAACACTGAGTAACTGGAGGAAGAGCCCCTGAATCTCTCCCTTATCCATGGGGATGAGGGTGTTGCACATGACCTGACCCCGTGAACCATTCCACGCACACATCAAGGAAGGAGACGTCCATCTGGCCATTACACAAGTGGCACCATTGCCACTCTGAAATCAGAGATGCAGCCTCTGGTACTGGGAGGTGGGGGCAGCAAGCTGAAGCCACACACAGGACTGTACCTGCAAAATATTCAGAGCTCTGCGCATGTCCCCGCTGGAGAGGGTCACCAGTGCTTTCATCCCATCTTCACTTACATCAGCCCTGAAAGACACAGATTTCAGGATGCACAGCAGGGGCCCTGAGCCCTGGAGAACTGCCGAGTCACACAACAGCCACCAGGGGACACCCCAATATTTGAACAGTCCTGACAATGTCAAAAAGCCATGTACGGACATGGCACCGTGACAGGTTTGGGGCCCTCTGTCTCTATGCAAAATAGTATCTTCTCTCCTCTTCCCGGCTGCCAGGCGCAAAGACAACAGATCCTGACACCTCAGGACCATTTGTTCAGGCCGAAGTAGACTGATAGACAGTCCACTCCCATGTGAGCAGGCAGCTCATCCGATTGCATTGCCTGGAGCGGGGCTGTGCAAGACAACCTTCAGTCGGACCAGCAGATTCCAACAAGGGCATGCAGGGCATGGGAAGAGCCATGAGGCTATGGAGGCAGAAAGCAAGTATTCCCAGGGGAGAGGCTTAGTGAAGTAGAGGAGAATTTGCTGGTCGAAAGAGAAGCACTGGCTAGAAGCAGGTGTGCAATATCTGCCCCCGCGACGACCTTCCATCACACACAGGACTCTGCCACTGCATTCACATCTCACCTACGCTACACTTGCTATTCCTGTGGCCAATCAGGCCAAAAGGTTCATGTCAAAAACCCCAATACTTGGGGCTAGGCTGAGTTCAGACTTGTCTCATTTGCTACCCAGCTCTTCAGAAGTTAAACACCAGCCCACACCTCCGCTATGCCACCAAGGTTTTAACCACAAACCGTGGCTGGTTCCATTTGTCTTAAAGAGCAGTTCTACTCTGAATGGACAACCTTTTCTCTCCCCAGCACAAGCTCCCTGGGTAGGCACGCAGACAGATCTTTAGTACGAAAAGCAAGGAGCCAACACAGCTATAAGAGAGGGAGTGAGCTGGTTTCCACTCTGCCTGAAGCATTATTAACAGAGTAATTAAGCTCTAATGAAAGCCTGGTTCTGCTGTGCTGCACCTGGGCAGGCCCAGTGTCAATGGAGCAACTCAGGTGCAATTAGGGCCCAATTTGGCCCTGCAGAACCTTCCTTAGTGGGGATGAGGGTAAGGAGGAGAAAATCCAGCTTAAGTTCACACAGCTGGCAACCAGTAGAGCCGAGGGGACCTGAGCAAGTTTGCCCTAGAAAACCACAAACAAATGGGACTTCAGGAGGCCTCTCTTCTTTTTAGTCTTACAATTGCATTTGAAGCTGCAAAGCAGCTTAAGGAAGGGACCTGCTCAGAGACTGAGCCCCCAAGGACCTACAGGCATCTCTAGCTGCCAAAGGTTGAAGGGAACAAAAGAAAAGACACAGAGGAAAGCCACAGTTCCCTGCAGGAGGAGAAATGTGTGGAGGAAACTGGAGAGAAGGAAAAAGGCAGCTGGTCCTTCCAGAGGTAAGAGGAGGATTTAGGAGAGCCCAGACAAATTGGGGAGGGAGGATATTATGGAAAGCAATGAGGACACCCATGATTGCATGAACAAAGGCAGGAGGCAGCTGAATAGGTCAGATGTTTCCCTGATGTGAAACTCCATTTCCATTTTGTTCTGACTCCCCTCCCATCCCCAACAATGCTTTTTACTCACATCTCTTCCTTGATGACATGCTGCAGCCTGGGGACCATGAGTTCTGGAGTCAGGGGGCCAAAGCGGAACCTTGTGCATCTGGATTGCAAGGCAGGGATGATCTTGGAGAGGTAGTTACAGATCAGGCAAAACCTGGTGTTCTCAGTGAATTTCTCAATCACTGCAAAGGGAGTGGGGGTGGGGAAGGGGAAGGGAATTGCCAGTCAGAACTTGCACCAATCTATGTTGTTGCAGTCAGAAGAGAGTTAGTGAACACAGGCAATATAAGCCATGGCATAGACCATTCCACTCTGCAGAGCGGGGGCACAGGAGGCTATGAAATAGCCTGGAATTCCTGGAGTTTGAGTTTCACCTCCCAGAAGGCTGGACTCAAGCCCCTTATCCTTCCAAAGAAGAATTTCCAGGAATTTACTGTGGGTGGTCCCTTTGGTCAAGACCTGGAACACTGAGCCCATGTCATTATCATGAAGATACCATACAAAATACCATTATGAAGATTCCTCCTCTCATAGCTGCCTTCAGGAGTTAACGTGTATTGCTCCTTTCATCCCAAAGCGTGGTACTGGTGGATATATGCAAACACACACACCACTCCAGCACAGGAGATGCAGTCACTGGGGTGTTAGGCAACAGCTCCCTTGCATACAACACTGCTACACACACTGTCGTGTCACATGCACAGCGTTACCACTTGCTTGGGAAAAGCTTAAGTAGACAACTTGCTCTGAGGGTGGGAGTCACAACTGCATGAAATCACAGCTGGGCCTAGGGTGACCAGATGTCCTGATTTTATAGGGACAGTCCCGATTTTGGGGGCTTTTTCTTATATAGGCACCTATTTCCCCCACCCCACCCCATCCTGATTTTTCACACTTGCTATCTGGTCACCTTAGTGGGGCCCTGTCTCAGCAAATTACCGAGAGCCGTTGAGAGCTACCACACCCTTCTCCGGTCATAAGCTGAATGCCACTCACCTCGCCTTAGGGCATTCTGGGCATCCTGGGTCATGGCATCTGCTTCATCCAGGATCACAAGCTTAAAACCTTTCCTAATGGAAAGAGAGGGGATGGCTGCTTCAGTCATCCCTGCCTACAGCCTAACCTACTGTGGGCGAGCTGGAGGAAGCCCATGGAGTCAATTCGAGCTTGGCCCCGGGATATATAGAGCTAGGAGAGACCTAGCCCTACTAATGCATTAACCCCTCCTTACGCCCGTCTCTTTTTCGGCTGAAATCGAGTATTTCAAGCCATCACTCCCACCTGATTCACACCACTTTACCCCAGACTCACAGTAGCGTCCCTTTGCGTACCCAGAATCCTCTATCTTCTCTCCCGTCCGCAGCATTGTTCACACACTGCTGATGAATAAACACGTTTCAGAAGTGGCCATTGAGTGTTGGTGCCTAGCTCGATACACCCAAGGGCCTGACTGCCAGAGGTGCTGAGCTCCTGCAGCTCTAGTGACTTTGGGAGTTGATGTTCAGCATCTCTGGTAATCAGGCCCCGGATGGGTCTCCCAAAAAGCAAGGCACTGCACATCAGGGGCCACTTCTGAGAATGTTGGGCCTTGATTCCTTTCATCTGTTAGTCCGTTCCCACCACACTCTCATCCCAGATGCTCATCTCAGCACTCTCCCCAGTCTTTTTACAGTAAAGCCCCCAAAACAGCATACCAGACTGAAGCTGTGAGGACATGCTTCTCTCCTCTGCGTTACACTACTCCCAGAGACTGCAATAACTTTCTTATCTCCCTGAATACTCTTATTTCCTCCTCCTTTATCATGCAAAGAATACTTTCCACATATCTCCTGTCCAGTCACTACCTACTCCATTCTGTTCCTGTCTGTAACCGTCCACTGAGAAAGCATGTGCTTCCCCCCAAAACTGACCATCTCCTTTTAAGCCAAGAGCGCTATTTCAGTGTCATGCTATACATTCTATGGACTCCTTGTGACTTGGTGCATGTCAGAGAGAGGAAAGAGACAAAGCACAGATAAAAGGAGAAACCACCTCTTGTGAGGCAAGGGATGCAAACATGTTATGGCACTTACTTAAAGATTGTCCTTGTGCTAGCAAAGCTCAGGATGGGTCCTCTGACGACATCAATTCCTCTGTCATCTGAAGCATTCAGCTAGAGAGAGAGGGAGCTAGCATTATTTAATGCATCTCTGCACAGTAAGAGCTTGTCTACACCTGAAAACTGCACTGGTGAAATACTATGGTGGGGATTTAGATTTAGTTAAACTGGTGCAAGCCACTGCATGGACACTTATTTTGGTTGAAGAGCAGTTTAAGTTTACTGAGATCTACTGATGAAAAGTGGTATAAGGGCCATGTATTGCAGTTGTTATTGTTGATTATAATAATAGGGAAAGGTTTAAGCTAAATGGACATAAGCCTCTCAAACTAAAATAAGATTGTCCACACCATGACTTGTACTGGTCTAACTTAAACCAGGTCAACTTCCTTGGGTACACCAGGCCTAAGACTGCAGCGTACATGCAGGTCTCAATATTTAGAGAGGCAAAGGGAAGCTGATCTTTAGTTGTGCTTATGGAGAAGCACTCCAGGATGCTAACTGTAACCCTGGCTAGCCCTTCACCATACCAAGAGCAGAGTTACGGGAGCTGGAAAGTACTACCTTCAAATGAACAAGAGCACCGGGGCCAGCAGGACACTGTGCTTTACCTCCAAAACCATGGCATTGAATTCCTTGTCTTTGTAGAGCTGTTTAGCACAGGCCAAAATTGTGGAGGTCTTGCCAGTGCCAGGTGGTCCATAGAGGAGAAGGTGAGGCAGACGATCTTCGCTGATGAACTTCTGAACTGATGAGAGATGGGTTACGGGGTGAGGAAAAGAAGAGACCCTTCTGATTAGATACTGAGTGAGTGGCTGTTAGTCTTCCTGCCCTTAGATTTAGGGGGCTAACCTATAGCATCCCCTGCATGCTGAACTCCAGATACCTTCAGAGTACAGCACATGATCATGAGACCATTTTGAGAGGGGCACATTTGAAACAAGTTTTTTTTTTTTGGCTCGAAAATGCTTAAAAATCCTGCTTGGTTTTGACATAGTCTAGTTTAAAGTTCTGCCCTTTGCTCCTGAGCATTTCATCAGCTATCTACAGAGTCCCCTTGCATGACAGCCACCCATGGAATGTAGGGTTCATGAAGTTAAGTGGGGCCCAAAGGAGGTGGGAAGGGGACGCTGTAGGCTAGGACATCCTTGCCCTTACAAACAGTGCCACAGGATCTTCAGTGCCCACCAGTGGGGATGAGGAAAACTTATCTGTGCTTACCTGAAAGTTTCCTTTCTTTGAGCAGTAAGATCCACAGATCTCTTACACTGGGCACTTCTGCCTGCCTGCCTGCCGCTTGGGAGCAGAACTAAAACAAGCAGACACTAGCAGTAGGGAAATGCCTCACACCCTGAAGTTCCCTGTAGCTCAGTCGTCCTCAACCACGGGTACACGTACTGCTGGGGGTACACCGAGGTCTTCCAGGGGCTACATCAACTCGTCTAGATATTTGCCTACTTTTACAACTGGCTACATAAAAAGCACTAGCGAAGTCAGTACAAACTAAAATGTCATACAATGACTTGTTCAGACTGCTCTCTATACTATACACTGAAATGTAAGTACGGTATTTATATTCTAACTGATTTTTATTATTATTATGGTAAAAATGAGTCAGCAATTTTTCAGTAGTAGTGTGCTGGGACACTTGTATTTTATGTCTGATTCTGCAAGCAAGTAGTTTAAGTGAGGTGAAACGTGGGGGTACGGGAGACAAATCAGATTCTTGACAGGGATACAGTAGCCTGGAAAGGTTGAGAGCTACTGCTCTAGCTGACAACTTCCACAGCTGGGATAATTCCATTCTACTTTCCTAAATTACAGATTGTGTTAAATATTGAAAAAGCACAGAGCATGAGGATAACGTCCCCTAATGAAATAAACCTGAATCTTTGGGGGTCAATTTCCATCTCTATTCTGGATGACCGTTTGTCTCCAGGGTGTGCTGGATCCGTGGACCTTACTATTCAAAGAAAAGAGATTTTTAGGTAGAGTGCAAATAAATGTCCCTATTCTTCACCATACTAAGTTCCACAGGTTCGTTACAATGGGGTTTTTGTGCAGTATGGCTCCAGGGGGGAGAAACAGGATCATCCAAACTGAGAATTTATATATCCTCTTCCTTCCCCTGGGCACTGAGGTATGGAGAAGACTTCTGCCAAAAAAAGGCATTGGCTAACGAACAGCTGAACGATATGTAGTATTTGGTGAATGTATCTGGTCACTTAGCCACCTAGCAGCTCTCAGGACAAGGGAAGAGACTTCTCTGCCCCGAGACTGTCAATGCCCCTTGCAGACAGAGGTTTGATTAATTGAAAGAAGGAAGAATATTTCTTGAATTCTTTTTGGGAATGAATACTGAGACAGTCGTGAGGACTCCCTGTCTGAATTCTAAGTACAGTACTGGTTCTCGTGTAAGAGAGCTCCCACTGCCTTAAATAATGGACTTCACCCACGTGAATAAGTTTCATTTGTTGACATCTTACTAGGACCCAACTGATCATCACTTCCTCCAAGGATCCATTTTTAACCTGTCTGGTGCTGGTTGGGGGATTGGATTTGGCAATAGCAGCCCTGCTCTGTGAGGCAGAGATAGTGGAAGATCCCACGCGAGGGTAATCAGACCCCAAAGCCCCAGCCTCTTCAGCCAGAAAGAAACAGTCCCTCTGCTGCTCTCCCAAAGCCGTGGGAAAGGTGAGAGACATTGCTCAGCTTTAAATAGACCATTCACCACCTTGCAGCCGGCGTCTTGACAACCAGAGAGGCCACAAGGTGCTTTGCTGCTGTTTCCACATACAAAAAGATTAGTCATCAATGCCCACCAACCTGACTTAAAACGAGCAAGGATATTTCTGGCTGGAAATTCCAGTTTGCTTAATGCAGCCACTGCCATATAAATCTTGGAGTTGCTCTAAGGCAAGAGAGAACAGCTACCGACCTCACCTTGGAACCTGAAATCAGGCGTGCAGGAACAATTTTTACAGTAGGAGTGCTAAGAGCCATTGACCCAAACTGTAAACCCTGTGTATAATGGAAACCACTTCAAGCTAGGAGCAGCAGCACCCCACACTCCCTTAGTTCCAGCACCTATGCCTGAGGTTTGTTCCAGCTGCCACTTACGAAGTGGTATTCTCTCTTGTATATTAGGACTTGTTCAGCTTGCCACATGACCTGTACTGCTCTCAGAATCCAGCCAGAGCCAGGACTGACAATCTACTGGTCTGGTGACTTTGACTAGCCTGAGCTTCCCAGGATCTCCCATGCTAACATGAAGAGAGCTGGGAACAGATCTGCCCAAGCACCTGATTCAATGACAAAAGGCCCCTATTACCTGTATGAAACAGACTGGTGTCCCGCTCTCTGAGACAGGGAGACCCCTTTAAGCTGTGACATTTTGAGGCTGAGAGGCCCATGCTTGCCAGACCATCCGCCATGTCAGCACTGCCTGTGACAGTGGATGGAGGGTGTCAGATGACATGCCATTTATTTTTGTTATGGGGCTGATGCCACCTGAGTGCTTTCCTGCCCAGGGGAGGGGCCTGAGGTGACACCATCCTGGGTGCGGCTGTCTGCAAAGGGCCTGTCTAGTGAGGAGACCACTCCTTCAGGTTTAAAACAAAAAAAAAATCTCCCCCAGTTCAAAGCACTGAGTCTCCCACCAGCAGGGAAGGCGGCCATGTTCACCTCTGTAGTGACTGGTGCACACTGGGGAACCCTCAGGCCTCCTAAAACGGAGGCCAAAGGAGCTAGAATGCAGTAAATGGTGGGGCAAAGAGGCCCTTTCCTGCTTGTTTGTTCTTCCACAGCGAGGCTGCTCTCCCTCTCCTCGAGCCACTTGCCCCTGAAGCTGGCAATACCAATCCTGATGGCCTCTTTTCCTTTGTGGGAGAGGGTGCCCCAGCCGGACTGGGCTGTGAGGGGGAAACTGTGCTCTGCCCACACAACTGGCCAAGCTCTCAACAAGTGGAGTGAAGCAGGACCATGGCCTTGCCTTTTGCCTCTGGCTCTTCCTCGCCTAGCTCCCTCCCGGAAGCGTGCTAGGGCAGCAGCTACTGAAAACACCACAGGGGGAAAAGGAGCTCACGGGACAATCTCTCAAGGAGCAAAAATGCAGCCCTAGGATGTGACTGGGTATAAGACAGATCAATTAATTAGCAGTCATGTGAGCCAGAAATCTGAGGGAGAAGATGGGAATGTTCCTCAGGAAAGCTCTGCAGCTGAGTGGTCTGGTCAAGCTGCCCATTGCTGGGAAGGTGGATAAAACCAGGGGGAATTTCAGGGAGAGGGGCATTCCCCAACTGCCAGTGACGGACAGGTCTGGTTCCTCCCCCAGGCAGGCTAAGATACCCACCGTAATGGATCTGTGGCCGCTGGCACCAAAAAGAAAGGATGATGAACTCTGACTCCTTCTGATGAGTTCCATGCAGTATGTTTGTTATGGTCAAGACTGTAAAGCTGGATTGACTCTCCAGGAACAGGCATGTTCATTTACAACAGTTATGCTGAAAGGCTGATAAGGATAGGACAAGAGGCAGGAAGAGCATCCTACAAAGGCTGCAATGATGACCCCCTTAACAGGTTAATTCTAAGCAGCTGTGGCACCTTTCATCTCTCTCTGCGATTTCATATGGATCATTATAGTATCCAGGCCTCCTCCCATATAAAAGAACCAGAGCATTTCCTCTAAAAAGGTTCATGCAGGTCCCAAAAGGGTTTATTATGAGAGACCCATGTTAAAATAATGGCAACACATCACTGACTGGATGAGGAGGAAGTGATTCTATTTAACAGGCTTCTGTAAGCTTGCCACCAATTACAAAGATATCTGTTTCATAGCGAAAGAGAAGCTGCATTATCTACTGGCTAGTACAGGACCTCTGGGTTTAACTACCAGCTCTACCACTGACTTCCTCCGTGACCCCAGGCAAGTTATACCATCTTTGCCTCAGCTGCTTCATCTGTAAAATGGGAATTATAGTTGCCTACCTCAAAGGTATCCTGGGAGCTCATGTCTGCAAAGGGCATAGAAAGGCTCAGATGAAAAAGAGTGGCAATACTAAATACTCACTGGTGCTCAGAATGTCCTGATGGGAAATTAGGTCATTCAGTGTCTGAGGACGATATTTTTCCACCCTGAAGATAAAGATATTTTAATATAAATGCAGATGAAGAGCTGAGACTTCAGGCATTTCACAAGTGTAGAAACCAGGTGTTCCAGGCATGAGATTTGTCTTTGTTCTCTTCCCAGTGTTGGATAACAACCCACAAGGCTAGGTTAACACTCACCTTCAATCTACTCTGAATTTGTACTGACATCAAAATCTAGTCCTATAGTTCTGTCTGTAGTTCAGAGGGGTCTGTTTTCTGAATCAAGTCTAAGACGATAAAAACTTCACAAAAAGAGCTGGGCTTGTAATTTTTCTGCCCAAACCTGGAAGGAGTAGGCTCCAGTGTCATCAAATCCAAACCCCTGCTGAATCCTGACACAGATAGTCCAGTCCAGGCACCAACTCATCCCAGTTGAACTCTTTTTAAACAGGATTCCTGTTGCAGTTCCCTCTTTAGTTTGGAAACCAGGTGACTCTTCTGGCATCTACAGTATCTTTACATACTCCAAAGGTTTGTCTTACCCTATACATTTAGAAAAACCTTTGCATGAACCAGCTGCAGTGACATCACTTTATAGATGCTGCAAGAAGCACACAAGTTTAGGGACTAGATCCATCCCCATGCTTTTAACTGCAAGATACTATGCAAGTTCTATGTCTTCACACTGGCTTTTACAGGAGATTGATTGGAGGTGAGCAGAGGACATGCTGAAGGCAGCCGAGTTGGGAGTTGCAGTATGGTCCCACCTCAAAGAGCAGGTAAGGTGTGTTCTTGTGTGGCTAAGTACAGGACTGGTTGGACACCCTGCTTTTTAAAAAAACAAAACAAAACCACAAATGTTTTGTATTGAGCTTAGAGTGGCCCAGGCCTAGTGAATGCAGAACTAAGAGCCACCAAAGCAGGGTAGCCTTATTTCTACTGATCCCTAGGGAACTGGCTTTGGACAAGTTGTCCCAGATATAGGAATCCATCTCCCATGCTAGGAGGAAAATGACATTTGAAGTTATAAAAGACTTAGTTGTTGATTTACTCAAGTGCTCTCCCAGATGAGGTCCATGGAGAGGGCAGGCTTTTCCAGATCAGACCTGGCAGGCAAGCAAACAAACCAGCGTGCCCCAACTTATACAAACTAAGTGCCTGAGATTGATCCTGCTTCCCTAGCATCTCCCCTTCCCACCCCTCAGGAACGAATGACTTCCCCAGCTCCCTGCTGGAAGCAGGACCCCTTTCAGACTGCAGGGCATAAGGGGTGGAGGAGGGGAGTCTAGTGCAATTGCACAGCCCCTTGCAGGGAATAAAAGTTATTTTGACCTCAGGAATTGCTGCTTCAATTTGGCTCACCTACAATCCTCCATTACCGAGCTGTTGCCTCTAACTAGGAGATAGGGGGAGGGCATGAGGGAGTTAACAATCGGCAAGGCAGAACCGTGCTGGCTTTGAGCTATGCCCTCCGTGCAGATTTCGCATGCATCAGGGGAAGGGGGGAGAGCGAAGCCTAGATAACAGCTGCCCCACATATCCCATGCCAGCTCCTGCATGCAGCAGGCGGATGGAGCTGGCTCCCACACGCAGCTAGGGGGAGTGGAGGGCCCGGATCCCCGCTGCCCCACATACCCCATGCCAGCTCCTGCATGCAGCAGGCGGATGGAGCTGGCTCCCACACGCGGCTAGGGGGAGCGGAGGGCCCGGATCCCCGCTGCCCCACATACCCCATGCCAGCTCCTGCTGCGCTGGGTGGGGGCATGGCGGGGCGCTGTCTCTCAGCAGCCCCAACCCATGCGGTCGCTGCGGGGCTGGATTTCAGCTGCCGCATGCAGCGTGGAGGGGCCCGATCCCAGGCACGCGCCCCCCTCCAGCAGGTTCCTGCTCTTCCCCGGCGTGGCGGCTGCTTGGGGTCCATGGGGCCGGTCCCCCGCCCTGTGCGGCGGCGCGCGCGGCTCGCGCTAAACCGCTGCCTGCTCTCGCGACGAGCGCTGGCGGGCCCTCTCCGCGCGGGGACGCTCGAGCCCGGCATCGCTGGGCAGGTGGCGAGCGCGCGAGGGGCCCCGCTTGGAGCCCACAGGGGCGCCACGCCGCTGCCGGTTCCCCCGGGGCTGGCTGTGTCTGGGGGCTGCCTTGCAAATCAGCCCCCTGCGCAGGGCAAAGGCTCCCACCGGGCGCGGGGCTTGGAGAGCGGGGCAAGGGCAGTGCCCCCCGCCCCCAGCTAGTCTGCGTCTGCTGGCACCTCCAGGGCTCAGCCCCTCCGCACGCTGGGGCAGCCTTAACAAGCAGGAGATTTTGGTTTTTAAAGTTATTAAACTTTGGGTCCTTTTTGTCCAGCAGGGGGGCTGGAACAATGTGTGTAGCGGGGGGGGGCCGGTGCTGAGAGCCATTGAAAGAAGCTGTAAACCCTGTGTATGGTGGAAACCGCTCCAGCTGGCACCCCTAATTCCAGTGCCCCGACATGGGCCTTGTGATTTCTGCAGCTTCGGGGTAGGTTTAAAGGGCTGCCTTTTCAAGCTTATCTCTGCTGCCACAGGGCTAGGCTTATTTGTTTTGATCAAAAACAAAAGCTGGGATTCTCCTGAATCCAAGAGGTGGGACTTGAAGGAGAAATACCTAAATCTTGAGAGACTCCTGACAAAATCACCAGAGTTGGCAATGCCTGAAACTATGTAAATTTTCCTCCTTTTAGCTTCTGGACACCTGGAAATACTTTGTCCCCCTCTTGCAGTGAGATCCCTTGAGGCTAGTGAGACATCTCACCGAGAGCAGGCATCTGCCTGGGAATTACCAGTGGTGCTGTATCCTGCATCCTCTGTCTTGAAGTAGTAGTAACAGACACCAAATATATGGTTTCCATCATCCGCACCCCCAGTATAAAAATTGTTCCAGCAGCACCCCTGGGAATTACCAATGGGGCTTTGCACAGCCTTGGGAGTCTGCCTTTGAGGATCCAATTGTGAGCCTTAATTGGTTAAATTGCCTTTTGGAAATAAAAAAAACTATTAGAGCTCTTGTTTTAGAAACAGTTTTTTAAAAAAACTTAACTTTTTGGAGCCTGAGAGCAATATGTAAAAGGATTTTCTTGAACACATCCCCAGTTATTTAATTCAAAGATATAAGTGTCCTGAGCAGCTTATTTTTGTTAGTCACGAAACATTATCTATACGTACATATTTTGGAACCCACCATCTGCTTAAGCTGGAAGGAATATTGAATGGGAAGCTGTTGGCATGCCAGAATATGGAGAAATCACTGTACTCCAATCTTGCAAAAGCAAAATCGTGTTAGATCTCATAAAACAATTTAGTGTGATGGGAGGTTATCCTTAAACCTGTAAAATAGTGAGAGGAGAATGGAAAGTGCTGGGTGAGTCACTTAGTTTGTCTAAGAATGGGAGAATATGAAACTTTCTAAGTGTTTTAAATCATGATCATATACAATGCACAGTTCCAAATGTAAATCAACCAGCATTTTTATAGGTGGTGTGTAAAGCAGGAAAAAAAGGGTATGCTCCTTGCTGCTGTATGATATATAATGGAGGCCTGAAGGCATAGCATATTAATTTACTTTTTATTAAAAATAATCTGCTGGTTTATTAATTTAAAACTTGGCATTTCTGACTTTTTGATTTAATCTTTCCTGGTTTTGCTGGAGGACTGCTTGGATAATTCAGAGATGTGGACTGGGGGCTTTCTCAACCTTAGTTGTAGGGGTGGAGATGCTGAATTGATTAACAAAGAGAGCTTTTTCTCTCAAGTATATGTTAAACAGGTGTTAAACAACAAGAAAAAATCCCAGAGTTCTGAACAGTCTCAATAAAAATCTATTCCCCTCTCAGTTAATCAGTTTTCCTTAGGTGCCTCTAATGCCATAAATATGCTAACATCTAAAAAGGCCATAGTGTCCTATGGAAAATGGAGTAGATAAGATGGGAATTTCCAATCTTTAAAAATCAAAAAGCAGCAAAAAAGATTGCAAACTAATTTCCCCACTATTAAGTCTCCTGTAATGATAGGGGCTCAGTGCTACTGCATTGCTTATCTGCCCCATATGTACCTTGTTGTCATTGGCACACTGCAGCCACTTATTCAGTATTAAAGGTTTTAGCCACTCCCACAGCTCATGAAGGTTTGAAAACAGGTTTTAGGTAACATAACATCTCAGTGTAATATGCCTGGAGTGGGATGACACAATCAAACCAAGATAATGTAGTTCTCCAAAGCAAGCTATTTCTTTAAAAACACACAGAGAAAAGCAATGATTCCAGTCAGAACTCATCAAATCTAATTAATTTTCCTGAGAACCTATTGTAATTAACAGATCAGATGACCACCCTGAAGTGCCACTAGGGTACTTCAAAGAGCATCTAGTGGAAATAGATATCAGTCGTAAAGTACACTGTAGTATACATGAGGGTTTTGAACTTTGCTTTTACTTAGCTCCTTCCTGTACATCATCTATTCTCCTCTTTTCCCGCTTCCAGCTTTGTACTCCAATCATGCTGCCCCCTTTGCTTGGAACAGGCCATCCTTCCCTTCATCTTTTAATACCCAGCCCTTCAAGCACCTCTTTCTTTCATCATTATTAATAACCCTTTCATTCTGTCTACTTTTGTGACATTTCTGTGCAAGGAATTTTTGCTACTTTTTTTTTTTTTTTTTTTTTTACCACTCTCTGAGCTTGTTGAAATATTTCAGTTTAAAAAAAAATCAAACTTTTTGGACAACAATTTTCTTGCATTTTTTGACCAGCTCTATCCTGAACTGTTGACCGTTGTCTAACCTACATTTGTATTGACTTATTTACATTATACACTTCTTGGGGAAATGGAACGTGCTTTATCAATCTCTTTAAACAGCAATATAAATTTATGGTGCCGTACAAATGTTTATTAATAATCATGTGCTGTATGCTTCACCTTGTGTGAGGATGGAGGAATTCCAATCAGCTGAAGATAATAAGCCTCAATAGAAACTCTTCTGTAGTGGGGTAACCATCCTATTTGTTATCCTTTCTATTTTAGGTGCTTGCAGGACACCCATCACCACTGTATCTTCATGGATCATAGATCCCCATCCTCATTTAATTTGCATGTTACACAGCATATTACCTATGGGCATGCACATTGAACAATGAAGATAGAATAGGATTATTAAAATGGTGCCTCATTCACAGAGCAGCATTTGGCCTGTGCACTGAGGGGAACATTAGTCCTAGTTTAAAGGCTTATGCAATGTTTTAGCATTCACCACAGGTCTTAAGTGGTGTACAGGCCGAACACTGGCCCTCAGACCAGTAAGAAACAGGGGATTTGTAGAATAAATAGTATAGGAACATGAATTAATGGTGATATCTTAATATGGATTCACAAAGGGCAGAGTTAAGGTGGTGTGGGCAACCTTTACTTCCAGAGCACTTGACTCTACAATCTTGGTATTCTTTTAATGTACCGGTAGTTTCTTTTATGGAATATTGATTAAAATCACTGACTAACATCATCCTTTCTTTTCCCAAGGAATGATTAATTCACACTGCTTGGCACAAAAGGCTTTAAAAAAGGCTAATTTTGTCAATGATGTAATGCCACTGAAGTGGGTGGATTTACACCAAGCCTGAATGTTGTGCCCCCTCATTCAAGCAATGAGATGGTCTGACTTAAACCTCCTTTTAGTTAGATACTACTTCTTATGCTATTCTAAAAACTGGTAAATGTCCTATTTGTGAGTTAGCTAGACATGAATTATTCATCAAAATATGTGTGGCAATGGACTAGGTGAGCCAGTGGGAAGCTCTTTCACCTCCAACTTCTATGACTCCTTGTGAAAGGAATACTGTTTCTCTTAGAATTAAAACGAAAGCATTAAAATCAGCATTTAAAAACATGTAACTGTCCTAAACTTGCTGCTGTATAGTACAATCAACACAGTGATGTAAATAGTAGTAACATACATTTATTATTTGCTCAAAAGAACTTGTGTTTAAAAAAAGTTAATGATGATGGCAATGTCCTTACCTAGCACGTTTACAAAACCCAGGCACCTTCAAAGAAGGAAATGAATCATTAAAAATATCCTAGACTGTCCATATCATAAATACAAACATTTTTCTTATTTGTCTTGGTCCCCAATCTTGCACACTTAGGCACATGCTTCACTTTACACACTGTGGGCCTAATACAGTGTCAGTCACAGTCAGTGGATCAGCACCCATAAGTCTGATCCAAAACCTACTGCAGTCAATGAAAAGTCTCCTACTGAATGCAATGGATATTGGATCATCCCCGGTGGGCTTGATTCTGCAAGATGCTGAATGTGTTCAGCACATGCTTAGCTTTAAGCATATGAATAGTCCTATTGACATCAGTAGGACTACCAGCAGTGGGCAAATTTAAGCTGTGCATAAACCTTATTAGGATTGGGGCCTGAACTTCTGTTTAAAAATATTTTAAATTGTTTCTTGGTTTCTAAATTTCCAGAAGTGAATTTTATTGTTTACATTTTTCTTTTGTATAAATGACAATATCAGTCATTACTGGTTATTTTTATGTTAACTGGATGTCAGGGCCACTAGATTATAAATGAGTGAATAGAGCTGGCCAAACCAGTTAGTGGGAAAACAAGCATCTAGATTTCCAAGTACACTGATTCTCTACCTGGGGCTAATGAACCCCAGGGGGGTTGCGAACAGATGGTGGCAGAGTAACAGGAAAGAAGAGGGTGTTATGACCATTCTCCCCTTTTCATTTTGCTAGGTGGGATGGGAATGCCAGGGAGACTGTGACATGGAAAAGGTTGAATACTGTCCTAGAACCTTTGACATTTGGGTTAAAATGTGTCATTGATAATGCACTGAATACAAGGAATACTTCACCCTGTTATCTTTGCTTTGATTACTGAAAGAATTTATCAGTGATAGAAGTCATCGGGGGGAAAGGAAGCAGGGCTATATTTTCCACTGGCTTTTTCTTTACCCCCTTAGAAATAGTGTCAGGTTTTCAGACACTGACAATGTCTTACACATCTTGCTATCCATGCCCTCACAAATTGCCTGTTGCACAAGTCAGTGTCAAAAATCTGTCTCTCTACAGGTATGGTATAACATGGTAGTATTGTACTTGAGCCCTGGTAACACAGTGAAGCAACTGGGCCAGAATCTCAGCCAGTGTAAATTGGTTTAGCTCCATTGGAATCAATGGATCTGTGCTAAATTTATTTTTGTTGATAAATCTAATCTATTGCATTCTCAATGTTGTGATGTAATCCCATTTCATTGAGCAGACAAAGGGACACAGAAATGTTACACTTAAAAAAAAAAAAGGAGTGATTTTAAGACTTTGATCTTTTTAAAAAATTACTTTATTAAAAAAAATTCAGAACACATCCTACCTGCCAATAAGACTTAATCCTAAATATTACAAAAAGCATGTTTGTTTATTTGTTTGTTTTGTTTCAGGTCCAAGGGGATTAAAAATCAGCCTTACCTAGGGATAGGCTACTCCCTCTGCATAAGGTGGTGCCTGAGATCATAGCGTTTTGCAGACTGTCTAGGGTAGTCATCATCTGACCCAATTCAGCTGTCAGAAGGGTAAGAGCTTTAATAGTTTTAGAAATAATAGGCTGGTATCTCTTTGTTTTTTTAACTTCCTGATTTGACGCCTTATCATCCTTTTCTTAATAGTCAGCTCCAAGCTCTTTAAATATTTCTATCAATAACAGTGATGGATTCCTGGAGGGAGTCCAGCCTTCGGGTTATTAAATCATTGCCCCCAGTAATCATTTCTGAAAGTTTCTGCAAACTCAGCTTCCCCTTTGGAGCTGCTTCTGCTAAGGTTTTGTCGGATGAAATGGCTCTGGGCAACAGAAGATTTAAATGGAAGGAATGGCTGTCTTTCAAGGGGACTGTCTTTGACCCCTTAGGCATTTTTATCTTGGGTGGGGCAGAGGGACCACAAACAGAAGCTGGAAGGAGAAAAATATATTTCAAGTTCTCAAAGCACAAAATCATGCTCGGATCCATCCTCTCCTTACATGCATGGAACTCCCATAGATGTCACTGTTTTTCTGCCCATATAGATAAGTCAGAATGCCACTGAGCCAGCTGCAATCTGCTCTGCTGAGGTTGTGAGAAAAGGGTTTCCCCTACCAGCCCCCAGCAGAAAACTTCCCAGAGCAATACAACTGCATATTTGCTCTGTCCAACTACATAGCAATAGTCCCTCACCCCCAAAATTAAAAGAAGCAGATTTATCCAGTGCACCCTTTGGTTTTTCAGTTAAAATTCAAACTGCCCTTTCCCTCCAAAAGAGCGTAATTTCACAAGTGCAAAAATCACCACATTGCCTTAAAAGATATAGTCACATTTTATTACAAATGTGGAGACCAGAATCTTCATCAGCTTCCCTAGCCATCCAGATACACCAGTGTTTCTCAAACTGGGGTCCCCGTTTGTGTAGGGAAAGCCCCTGGTGGGCCGGGACGGTTTGTTTACCTGCCCCATCCGCAGGTCTGGCCAATTGCGGCTCCCACTGGCCACGGTTTGCTGCTCCAGGCCAACGGGGGCTGCTGGAAGCGGCGCGGGCGGAGGGATGTACTGTCTACCACTTCCAGCAGCCCCCATTGGCCTGCAGCAGCGAATAGCAGCCAGTGGGAGCCGCGAATGGCCGAACCTGAGGACAGGCAGGTAAACAAACCTGCCCATCCCGTCAGGGGCTTTCCCTACACAAGTGGCAACCCCAGTTTGACAAACGCTGAGATACACTCTTTACATGGAAGACAGCGACCAGCCACAGCAATCTTGCCTGAAATAGCCAAAGGGGCTATTTCTATCTAAATGACCCATCTAAACCATCTATAACCATCTAAATAACCCCAAAGGGCTATATCCATCTAAAACTTTCATGGTCACCCTCACTGCCAATTGGTTTACTTAAAATTCTGTGGTTAACTTTATGCATTCTACTGGAAGAGGCCAAAGAATGAAATTCAGCTTTGGGGTGAGTTCAGTTCCACTGATTTCAGTCAAATTGCCACATTCGACAGCAGGCCTGAGTTTAGCCCAAATTGCTTAGATGCATTTTGGAGTCATGCTCCAAAAGGTGGATGGTGCTTTTGGGGTGGGTTCTTAGCACTAATTCTGAATCTGAATCCTTCCTGTGCTCTCAGATGATGCTTGTAGTCCCAATAAGGCTCAGCCAACCCTGTGTAACTTGGGTCCCAAAAGTTTTTCCTCTCTAAGTACAATATTGTTCAACAGAGGGCTTCTTTTGGTTGGCACACCTGTCATGGCAGATGCTCTGGTTCATTCTTAGCACATGGCCCAGATATTTCTGTCTTCTTTTCTGGATAATTTTAGAGATAAAGAGTAGTCAAACTCCCTGACAAATCTCAGCATTTGTTATAAATTTGTTCAATTTAACACTGAGTATTTTCCTGAGGCATTTTCTCTTTGAAGGCACTTGGTGGATTTCCTATCCATATGTTAAGGTGGAAATAACATTTGAGTTAAAGGTGTGTGTGTGTGTGTGTATAAAATGTATTATGTAAGATCCCAGTGTGTATTATTGGGAAGGCTCTGGGGGACAGACCTCAATTTATAAACAATGGGATCACAGGCAAAGCTGATGTCCAGGTATCAATGTGGTTGTGCCCCCACCTAGCAGTAATTTAATCTAGACAGCATTTCCTTAAAAAGAACAGGAGTACTTGTGGCACCTTAGAGACTAACAAATTTATTTGAGCATAAGCTTTCAAGCATAACTTCATCGGACGCATAGAATAGAACATATAGTGAGGAGACATATATACATACAGAGAACATGGACAGCTGAATAGCTGAGCCGTTACGCACTTTGAATCTATTTCCCCCATGTTAAGTATCCTCACATCTTCTTGTCAAACTGTCTGAAATGGGCTATTTTGATTATCACTACAAAAGCTTTTTTTCTCCTGCTAACAACAGTTCAAATTAATTAATTAGCCTCTTAGAGTTGGTTGTGCAACTCCCACCTTTTCATGTTCTCTGTATGTATATTCATCTCCTCACTATATGTTCCATTCTATGTGTCCGATGAAGTGGGCTGTAGCCCACGAAAGCTTATGCTCAAATAAATGTTAGTCTCTAAGGTGCCACAAGCGCTCCTGTTCTTTTTGCGGATACAGACTAACATAACTGCTACTCTGAAACCTGTCAGCATTTCCTTAGTTTGCTTATGAGAATGGCATGTGGGACTGTGTCAAAAGCCTTATTAAAATCAAAATATATTACATCTGCTGCTTCCCCCTGTCCACTAGGCGAGTAACCCAATGATGTCCGTGCAGTTGCACATGTGTAAATTAGTACAGGATCTGGCTCCTTTCCTTTCCTTACCTGTACTTCAGATCTTCTCCCTCATGTCATTCTCTTCATTGTCTGATCACAGATCCTGAAAATCTCCTCAAATTGCAAGAGCACCAAGGTCTGTAATGTAAAACTACCAGCAACATGGAGCTGATGTATGGCTCCATCCATCAATCATTGTCCAGGAAAATCATCAAGCTGCAAGTGCCAATAAATACTTTACAAGCAACAACTTACCCCTGTGCCTTGTGGCCACCATTAGTCTCTGCATCCATGGACCAATGAATATTGCCTACCTGATAAGATAGCAGAATAATACCCAAGTCTGAGTACAGTATTAGCTGATAGCCAAAGTTTAGCTGCTCCATCCATAGTTCAAAGTGGGTCTAACCCTGCACTCCTCCTTACTCAGGCAAATCTCCCATAGATGAAGGGCATTTTTCCTGCATGAGTTGTACAGAACTTAGCATAGTAATTGCATTTAATCATAGATAGCCGTGGTTGGGGAGGGCAAAGCCAAGCTTTGGGTTCTGCCATGGGCCTGATGTGTGAATTTGGGCAAGTCACTTAACCTCTCTGTGCCTCCGTTCCTTGTCTGTAAAATGGGGATAATGAAATTGACCTTCCTTTGCAAAGTACTGTAAGATCTGCAGGTGAAAAGTGCTATATATGAGCTAAATACGAGGTGCCAAGGGCTGCCAGTAAATGATATCCCTGTTTAATAAAATGAGAATAAATGTGCATCTATAGCCAAACCTTCTTAGCATTAGGGCCAAAATTTTCTTCAGTTACACGAGTGCAAAGACTCCAAAAGCTTATGTTGGCATTTAAAATCCTATTGTGACAACCAAGAGTAGCATTTCTAAGACAGTAGCTCACATGAAATCCAAGCAGACGGAGTAACTGATTTTGTGTGTGTGTGTGTGTGTGTGTGTGTGAGAGAGAGGGGGAGATGGTTTGCAGCAAGCATGAATATGATGCTTGGAATTTTTTTTTTTTCCCATTTGGAAGTAGTTGCTTGATTATGGGCCAAATCTTGATCCCCACAGAAAACAATGGGAGCAAAAGCTGACTGTATAGTGTCCCGCATTCTCTTGCACTCCTCCTGCTGTAGGGCTTTATCCTGCTTGCCTTAATCTCACTGGTTGTCTCTGTGACTTTGACATGGCCATGCAAGTTAATAAAACAAACAGAATTTAGCCCATAGATTAACAATATTCACTTCCCTTTGAGGTGAAATGAAGGTGGGAGGGGAGTTAGGAGTGAAGGACTTTTGAAACCAGTGCCACTGTTTCTCCAGCTATACAGACTGTAAGTCTGGCTAGTAAGAAAGGTGGTGACGATTACAACACTGCCCATCTTTCTGTTGACAATTCCTATAAACCTATTTCTGTTATGTTGAAAGGGACACTATCTATCAGAAATTTATGGCCCAAATCCTGCTATCCCTATACAGCCCAAACACTTACTGAAGCCAATGGGTGTTTGGTTTGCTAATAAATGCAGGACTTGGTCCTGCATATGTGTCTTTTAATTCCTAAATATATTTCTGGCACCTATAATAATAATAATCTTTCTGTTCACTCTTTATGCTGTTTATTTTTATTATTTAGAAAACATGTTTCTAAAATATCTAAACTGTGGACCTAAAATTAGTTGGCATTGTGCCTTGAATTGTCCTGATGATAATCCCTGAACAAGGGGCATAGATGAGAAAAGGACATGTACCTGAAGCAAGGGAAAAAATGACAATAATAGTTGGAATACGTGGGATGCTTCCTAGGCACCATTATATTTTAATGGTTATTTTGGACTGAAGACAAGTTTACAAGCTAAACTGAGATGTAATACTACAGCTTGCAAAGATGATATTGCTGCTTTTGGGGGCATTGCTGTGGAATACTCTAATGTCTTTTTTTAATAAATGGAGCCAGTTCACAAGTCCTACAAAACAGGGCAACAGGACTCATGAGAGTCTTCAAATTGTGTGGCTGCACAATTGCCCAGTCAGGTAAAGGATCAGTGTTCACATCATGCTTCCTGTCAGTACCTGGCCTGGGCTGGGGAAGCTAATGATCCAAACAGTGGACCAAATTTGGCGACGAATCTTGGTCACGTGCCATCCTTTGCCTTTAGAGCTGTTGGACCGGCGCGTCGAATTCTTCAGCTTAATGTTGAGGGTGTAACAGTAGCCAAGCAGTTTACACAGTTTAAGAGGCCCTAATTTGCAGGACAGTCCTGCATTTTCATGTGGGACTGAGAAGTTTCATGTGGAGTTGTTGCTCTGCATGCTACTAGCTGTGCCTGTCCTCAGGTGTGAGACAAGGTGGGTGAGGTGGTATCTTTTACTGGACCAACTTCTTGTGGTTAGCGAGACAAGCTTTCGAGTTTACACAGAGTTATTCTTCAGGTCACCTTAAGATGCCCCATGAGTGCTCCTCTTCAAAAACCCTCCCATACTCACCCTGTGGGTACCCTTGTTGCAACCCTCTCCAGAACCCCTCCCACACCATGTGCTCCTGCTGCACCCCTCTCCAGAATCCTACCCACCCACCCTGGGGTATCCCTGCTGCACCTTTTTCCAGAACCTCTCCCCCACTGGGTGCCCCTACTACACCCCTCTTGAGAATTCCACCTACCTGCCCTGGGGTGTCCCTGCTGTGCCCCTCTCCAGAACCCCTCCCCCACACCCACTCTGGGGTGCCCCTACTGCTCTCCTCTCCCCCACTGGGTGCCCCTGCTACACCCCTCTTGAGAATTCCACTTTCTCACCCTGGGGTGCCCCTCTGTGCCCCTCTCCAGAACCCTCCCCCACATGCACCCTGGGGTGCCTCTGCAGTGCCCCTCTCCAGAACCCTCCTGCATATCCACCCTGGGGTGCTCCTTCTATGCCCCTCGCCAAAACCCTCCCCCACACGCACCCTGGGGTGCCCCTGCAGTGCCCCTCCGCCGACACCCCCACCCCACCTCCCACGCTTCTCCCTCTGGGAACCTCTGCGCGCTCCCTGCCCAGCAAGCCCGGCTCGCGCACACAGCGGGCTCGCGCCTCTCCCGGGGCCTGGCGCGCGCCGCGCTGATTGACAGGCAAGATGTCGGTGTGGGAGCCAGGCAGAAGGGGATACAGCAGCCAGCACGCGAGCCAGGCAGCAGCATCAGCACCAGAGCAGGAGGCAATGCAGGCAGCATCTTGGAGAAGCCTCTAAGGCACCCCCCCTCCAGCCATCACCACCTCCACAGCCTCCAGCGCCAGGTGGACAATGCAAGCCCCTCACTGCAAGGGGCAAACCCGGATCGCACCCTCCGCCAGCAGAAAGAAACTGCCACCCAAAATTCTGCATGGAGCTGGCGTGTAAACAGAGAGGCTCTCGGATCGCTGCCGCTGCCACCGGCTCCTGAGTGCACACACACAGCATCAGCACCGCTACCTGGGGTGCTCCGGCTCCAGCATCTCGCTGGCGCGCTCTCCCCCACCCCTTCGGAGGAGGCACTCGTAGGGGAGAGGACACTCGAATGGAGGCTGCTTAACACACAATCAGATCCACTCTTGCTATTTATTTATTTGTTTGATTGGGTTGGGGGGGGGCTTGTTGTCTCCAGTGGAAAGATGCCGGCTCCCTTCACATTGCATTGTTGAGGGGGGGG
>NC_133790.1:24674059-24869369 GCF_003597395.2 Chelonoidis abingdonii
GGGGGGGGCTGTAAAGAGAGCTATGGATGAGGAAAACATGACGAAAAGCGAAGAGCAGCAGCATCTGAGTTTGCAGAAAGCCTTGCAGCAGTGCGAGCTGGTCCAGAACATGATCGATATCAGCATCTCCAACCTGGAGGGGCTCCGGACCAAATGTGCCACTTCCAACGACCTGACGCAAAAAGAGATCAGAACCCTAGAGGTAGGTTTTACCTTCGCAAAAATCCAGAGAGAGCATTTCAAGCTCTCTGTCCCCGGCTCCCCTTCCCCCCACCGCCTCGAATATACTTGGGGGTGGGGGGGAGGAAATAGGCAGGATTTTGTATGTTTCTACAATTTGGCAATCCTGGTCTTGCTTTTCAATTGCATTTATTTTTCTGTGAGTCTTTGCAAGGGTGGTAGGTTCTTCCCCCTTCTCCCCCCCCCCCACTGTGTATTTGTTTATATACAAAGGGGGCTTGTGTGCAGTGTAATAAATTAAGGAGCTGCAGTGAGCTCAAATGAGCCTGCGCATGCTGCAGGTGGCCAAAAGGTGGTTCTTGCACATAAAATGTGGCTGCCTATAAATAGTGTTCTTTCCCCTGGTCCTCTTCTGTTTTTTTTTTGTTTTTTTTTTGCATGTCAGGAGGCAGGCATTCAGTTTTGCATTGCAAACCAGAGATCTCTGGGTGGACAATCCCCCTTAAAATGTAACAATTCGCATGTTTAAAAATAAATAAATCCTGCCTTGGTGAATGGTGGTACTGGGGATCCCCTCTTGGGAGAAGGCAAATGATGCTGCTGGAAATCTTTCTAATGTTGCCTTAGGTTAATCAAATAGATCTTTTGGTGTCATGCAAACAAGGAGGCAAAAAGCTTCTTGCCAACAGCCCTGTGTATATTGCTAGGGACCCAGAGAGAGCTGGGATGGCAGTTTGTAAAGGCCTGGTTTGCAGGGGAGTGATCGTGAGGAGTTAAAAATAACTTGCATGTACGCACTGGAGATTCATTTTAAATGCCAGGAGGGCTCAGGGGAAAAGACAGATCCCCCAAGGCGTTAATTGGACTGGGTAATGTGCATTGGGTAGTGCTTGCTAGTAGTAATGGCAGCCCTGCTGGAAGCAGAGACACGGGGTTTGTGGGGGCAGGGTGGGTTCCCAGTGGCTGGGATGGTAATAAGGTGAAACAATGTGCAGTTGTCATGCATGACACCAGGATGCTTGTCCTCATTCTCCACCTGTAGAGATGGAGGTGATGGGAATTTTAAAAGGACTCTGAGGCCTGAAGCTTCCCGTGTCTCTCAGTGTGCTGGTGACAGACCCTGGTGCATTTTATTCTAGCAGCATTGCTATAGAGAAGGTTGTGTCAGCATATCCCTTAGAATAGAAACCCCCGCTGCAGCTAGACTCCGGCCTGTAATCTGGGCAATGGTTCTGCCTGCTCCACCTGAGTGAAAGAACCATGTTTGAAAAAGATACACTAGGACTCCCCTGTCTATGTGGGTTTGCAGCTTGGTGTTTTAACTCCCATCCCCCTCCAAATTTGAGATTTAGCACAAGAAGTCTCAACTTAGTGATTTAAAAAAGGAAAATAAAAAGAACCTTTACAGATGAAAGAACTATAAATAAAAAATCGCAGAGCAGTTTCCATAGAAGTTAGAAATGGACAAGGGCTATGGGATCATCCAGGCTATCTGCATGTAAATAGGCTGTCTTTCAAAGTATGCTAAGATAATTAGATGTTTACCAGTTTCAGGAGGATTTGAATGTGTGGATGTAACTTTAAATAGATGGGAGACTTTAAATAGAAGTCAGAGACTCCACAAAGTCTGCTAGGGCAGGAGTTCTCAATCTGGGGATCCTAGCTAGGGGGAAGAGGGATCCTGGTGTGCAAAAGGCAGAGAACACCTGGGCCCTTGCTGTTACCAATCTGTTTTATGTGGAAGATGCAGATAGGTAGAAAATTGGCTGCCGAGCGTGGAACTAAGCAAGTGATTGTGTCATAACATGGTGTAAATGCTGCTGGAGAAAGATGTGGAAAAAGGAGATGTTTAACTTTGTCACATGGCTGTTGCTCGTTAGGGATTTATTGTTTCTCATTGCTTTTTTCACTGTGTGTACTAGAAGGTTTTGCATTTTTGTCCAACAGTTTTTCTAACCTGGAAGCCTAAAGTTAGGTTCCCCAAAACCTAAATGGGCACCTTATGAAGTGCGTCTCTTTCAGCAGCTCTGACAGGCAGGCCACAGTTTATTTAAGTGCCTGTCTATGACTTTAGGACCCAAACTTTAGGCCTGCAGGGTAGAAAACTGTGTCTTTTGCTACAAGAAGGCAGTGGTGGTTCTGGCGATGAAGACCCCTGTCCACGAGCAGCTGGACTGACCTGCAACATGCTTTACGTGAACCACCAGTGAAAACATCGGTGTCCAGATTCTGCTTGGGCAGTGCAAACTGCATCTTCTTGAGCCCTTGCACCAAGGTGGGGATTTGTCCTCTCTTGGAGGTTCTTCAGGGGTACCTTTAGTTTCATTTTGCAGCTTCATAGGAGCCTTGTCAGCAGAGGCTATAATAGGGTAGTGCTGAGTCAGTGCATCCCTGGCCAGTACTGCCCACTCTTAGGGAAGTACGATCTCTCTGGGACCCCCCATTGAAAGGGAGGATCCACTATCTTCCGCTGCAACTCTCCCCGACCGCCCCCGACTTCGGGGTGAACTTCCCGCTTTTGGAGACGCTAAACAAACTTAGCCCCAGATGGTAATGATTTTGGCATGGTCTTGCAGTCATTACTCATGGGAAGCTTCGGTTGAAGTCAGTAAGTGGCTTAGGTATACTGAGGAACACATTCAGGGCCTCTGCCTCCACTGACCTATGCTGGGGACCTAGGGTCTAGTTCTTTGCTGTACCTCCAAGAGGTGGAGCATGAAAGGGGCAGGTCAAGGAGACGGGGGGGTACTGATGGCTTTCTGACACCTTTCATCTCTCTAGATTGTGGGCTGCTCTGGGGGGCTGAAATGGTCCTCATAGTAAATCATAGAACTGGAAGGGACCTCAAGAGGTCATCTATTCCATTCCCCTGCACTCAGAGCAGGACTAAGTATTACCTAGACCATCCCTGACAGGTGTTTGTCCAACCTGCTCTTAAAAATCCCCAATGATGGATATTCCACAACCTCCCTAGACAATTTATTCCAGTGCTTAACCACTCTGACATTTAGGAAGTTTTTCCTAATGTCCAACCTAAACCGCCCTTGCTGCAATGTAAGCCCATTGCTTCTTGTCCGATCCTCAGAGGTTAAGAAGAACAATTTTTCTCCCTCCTTCTTGTAACAACTTTTTATGTACTTGAGAATGGTTATCAAGTCCCCTCTCAGTTTTCTCTTCTCCAGACTAAACAAACCCAGTTTTTTTCAATCTTCCCTCATAGGTCATGTTTTCTAGACCTTTCATCATTTTTGTTGCTCTTCTTTGGACTTTCTCCAATTCGTCCATGTCAATTTCTCCAATTAGAGCCTCCCCCAGCTGCTCCAACTTGCAGCATCTCACCCAGAATTGCCTGTGTCCTGCAGCACTGTTTAGGATCCCTATAACTTTATGCACTTCAGGTCTGTCCCATCCTTGCTCCTCTGGCCTCCAGACCTGACCCTGGCATGACCCCAATGATGGGGCTTAAAGGGGGACAGTCTAGTGCCATTTAAGGAGTCTTATGCTATGCCTGCCCCAAGGGAATTCCCCTCTGGCCAGCTGCAGTTCCTACAAAGCCTCTGTCCGCTGCTGGGGTGGGGCATGGAGTCTGTGCCACAGAGGTGAAAAGCTCTGTGTCCCATTAACAACCTCATAGAGCCATCCAGTGCCCTCGTCCAAACACATACATGGGCTGCTGAGTCCCATGGCTGTGAGCGATTCTATCACATCCTTTCCTATATGCCAGGGCTGGCCAACCTGAGCCTGAGAAGAAGCCAGAATTTACCAGTGTACATTGCCAAAGAGCCACAATAATACATCAGCAGCCCCCAATCAGCTCCCGTCCCTGCTCCCAGCACCTCCCACCCACTGGTAGCCCTGCCAATCAGCACCTCCCCTTCCCTTCCCACACCTCCCAATCAGCTGTTCCGTGGTGTGCAGGAGGCTCAGGGCGGGAGGGGGGGGGAGAGGAACAAGGGCATGGCAGGCTCAGGGGAGGGGGTGGCAAGGGGTGGAGTGGGAGTAAGGCCTGTGGTAGAGCTGGGGGTTGAGCAATGAGCATCCCCCGGCCCATTGGAAAGTTGACGCCTGTAGCTCCAGCCCTGGAGTCGGTGCCTATACAAGGAGCCGCATGTTAACTTCTAAAGAGTCGCATGTGGCTCCAGAGCCACAGGTTGGCCACCCCTGCCATATTAGTATTTCATTGCACTAAAAGAGGAAATAAAGGAGAGTCATCTGATAAATACAGACCCTGTGAAATGGATAATAGAGGGACAGGCGCTGGGTGGGGGGCACTTTGCCCTGCTATCTTTTAGGGCCAACTGGTTTCACTCCTGTTCCCCTCAGGAAGTGCTGAGGGAGGCAGCGTGCTCAGCCCCAGAGTCAGGGGGAAGAGCGTGTCTTACGTGTCAGCAGCACGGGCTCTGAGATGCTGCGTCCCGTCAGCCGACAGCAGTTGGATGGATGGGGATGTGGGATCTAGGAGACAGTGGTTTAAAACGTGGGAACCAGGAGGAATCTGTAGCACACACAGGGGAGCAAGAAGGGATTTGGGCTGGCTGCTGAGATACTAGGCCCAATTCCACCAGCTTTGCACCGGTGCAAATAACTCCTGTGCAGCGTGGGTGTAAAATGCTGCAGCATCAGAGCAATTGTGTTGTACACCCACATTGCAAAGGTGTCAGCAATGACATCAGGTGCCAAGGCAGTGCGGAGCCAGGCCTGCTGTGGCCATAGTGTCTTCTGGGGACCATAAGAACCAACAAGTACATCTAGGGCCACCCAACCCTGGCTTTTCTGGGGATGCTCTAATCACCCATGTCTATCTATGTAGACACCACCACTAATCCCACACAAACAGTGAGAAGAGTAGAACTCACAGCATTCAGCTCCATCAAGGCACAGGGCGCCACCTGTTGAGCTAACAGAGCAATACCTTGAGCTTATCCACTATAGGGAACAGAGGGTCACTGGAGTAGGTCCAATGTCTGGCCTGTCTGGTACAGGCTGTTGTCCATTACCATACGAATGGAGTCATAGAGCTCTGAAAGGCTTAAGCTGACTCAGGCACAGAGAAACGGATATATTGAGGGAGAAAGCTCAGCCTCGATGGGATGAAGTCCGTACAGGTGCAAGCGTTCACCCATGTAGATCAGCTTTCAGGATCAGGTCCTAAATTCAACACCAGCTGGGGTGTTAAATGATCCCCTCTGTTATCCCTGTGCAGCCACACTGGAAGCAACAGAATTTTCCAGACGTAGGTGAGAGCAGAATTTGGCCTGAAAAATCTTTGCTAGCATTCCAGTGATAGCACATGAGACAGAGAACCCAGCTTGGCTTTCAGATCCTAGGCTGAGTTTGCTGGGCTGAGAGTTAGTAAAACTCTCTCGTGAATTGAGCAGGCAGGATTTTGAAATCTCAGAGACAACTCCTAGGGAACCCCACTATGGCATTTTTACCAAGTTACTGCCCAGAACTGATCTACAATTTAAGTTATTTAAATAGCAAATTAAAATGAAGAACATTTGTGGTCATGGTTACTTGCTATTAAGACTTATGGTCATCATGTGGCTTGGTTTTTAAGAGAGGAGGTTCTGGTGAAAGGGGGATTGGGCTGGACCGACTACCCTTTTGGATGAATAGAAGCTGCTAGTATGCATGTCGTATAATTCGCAGCCACAGTTAGCACCTGGGGGAGGTTCTCAGTGGAGAAGCCAAGGACGTCGTGGGCTTGGAGATCACCTATTTAGGATCTCTTGTTTAGGATTGGTCCCTCTCGGTCGGCATGGAGGATCGTGCACGTCTCTCTCCATGCCAAACCTGTGGCTTGTGTTATGTAGGAAGTTAGTCTAGAAGATCATAATGATTCCTTTTGACTTTTAAAATCTGTGACACCTTCCTGTGAGCCAATAGCCTGCTCTCTCTGGCATGCCACTGACTAAAACGTTTCAGTCAAAGCTTTCCCAGGGAGAGGCACTGAAGTTGTACTGGGGTCACTTAGAGTTTACAAAGCCAATGGCTACATAAAAATCTCTGGCCAAGATTTTCAAGAGTGACTAGTGATTCTGGGTGCCCGTCATCAGCGCCCATCATTGGTTTTCAGCGAGTGAGTGGTCAGTACTTTCTGGAAGTAGGGTCCTTTTCAAGGATGATGCTCTAAAAGCAAAGCACCCCGAATCACTAGCTACTTTTGAAGATCTTGGCCTCTACATGCTCTGGCAGCTAAGGAGAAATTCAGCAATTGGGGGATGAGGCAAATGGGTGATGTGTTGGCAACCCATCCTCTGCTGCATCTTTGGGAACTTTGTCTCCTTATTCACCCCTGATAATCTAATGAGAGGCTAAATAGAGCCATTTTCCTGGTCTACATATACCCACGCATTGCATGGTGTCTGGGCACTTTTAACTGGTGCTGCCTTCCACAGGCAGTCAGCAGATATCGCTCATGCTGCTGTTGCCTCTAGGAGACACAGCAGGTCCTTATGTTAGTAAAACTTTCTGAAAAACCACCATGAATAATGTCCCAATGTGGCTATCATTCTGATGTGTATTACAATAGTGCCTGAGAGGCCAGGTGCAGACCAGGGGCCCATGGTGCTAGGAGCTGTACAAGCACAGAGCACAAAGACGGTCTGTGTCCCAGAGAACTTAACATCTCAGTGCACCTTGCAGTTCCATTAACCATGAAAGCAACCCTCTGATTGCGCCTGATGTTGTCGGAACACCTTAATCTCCTTGTGTCAATCAATTATGATGCCTATAATTCTTAATAAGCTGCTCTCTCTGATTTATATTTACAATAAACATGCTCCTAGCATGTAACATGACCATTAGGTTTCATGAAACACAAACAGGTTTCATGGGGGGTGAATTCCTATTATTACAGGTCAAACAATTTCCTTTCTCGAGAAGAGAGTTTTATGTAGTGATTAGAGCAGGTCTCACTCAGGACTTGGGCAAGTCACTTAATGGTCTATGCCTCAGTTTCCCCATCTGTGTGATGAGGCTAATCAAAGGTACGTACCTCAGAGTAGTGTTACGGGGCTTACGGAATGCAAAGCATGTGGAGTTCCTTGGTGAAATACGCTCCATCAATAGCAAGTATTGCTAATAGAGTGGCGTGGGGTGGGGCCCTTAGAGCATTTTGTTGAGGATAATGACTGGTCATTATTTGTAGTACAGCAGCATCTGGAAGCACCAAGATCAGGGCCCCATTGTGCCCACTGCTGTGCAAACACCCAGCAAGAGACAGCTCTTCCCCTGAAGCACTCGTTCTCTGAACAGACCAGAGAAAGGGTGGGAGGGGAACAGAGGCACAAGGGGTGGAACAAGTTGGCCTGAGGTCATACAGCGGGCCAGTGGCAAAGTTGGATCATGCAGCCTCTGAGGGATAAAGTTTGACACTAGAATTATTTTGATCCCCCAGGTGGGGAGAGTGGTGTAGGATTAGTAAGCAAGGGGGAGGGATTTCCCTCACAGTGTCAGCCAAGCAAAACGGGAATCCCCTGTTGTGTGTCTGGCGTGAGGCACAGGGACAAATCATCAGTGTCTGATTTAAAACCCAGGCCTGGCTTCACCAAGGAGAATGAAACTGTGGACAGGTAGTGATTCAGCCGGCGATCTCTGTTTGAGTCAACAGGTGGCTGCGGTAAGAGTAAGCTGTGTGATAAAAGCATCTGCCCAGGTTTTCATAGAGGTGCTGACTGATGGCGTTTCTATTATAGAAACAAGATGATTTCCAGTAAGGGAGTGATAAATAGTAAACCCAGGGCCAGATTCTGGTCTCAGGTACAATCTGGAGTGACTCCATCAAAGTCAGTGGATTTCAAGTGGCATTACTTGGATTTACAGCAGCCTATATGAGCTCAGAACTTGGCCCTGGATCCTTGCCACCGCCAAATCCCAAGGACATGACGTAGGCTCAGAGTCCCAGCGAAGAGGAGGTGTTTTGTTGCTTTCCATCTGCCTGCGAAGAACCAAATCAGAGAGTGCTTGATTGTCAACATGTAGCATAAAAAGAACCGGCTAGCTCTGTGCTCGTGTAACAGCTCTGGACTTGCGGCCTGATCTGGAGCACACTGAAGTCAATGGAGAAAGATTCCCGTTGTTTTCAGTGGGCTGTCAGGCCTTGGTTACTAAGGAAGCTGGAATGATGGCTCATTGTGTGCATCCGGTGGAGTCCACAATGTGGGGAGCTACGCACTGCACTGCATGGGGTGTATGATCGGGGGGCAGTGGTTAAACAACACCTCCTATTTAGATCTGAGAAGATTAACATTTTGTAATAGTAATTTTTAGAAATTATTTAATTTTTAGAAAAACACTGTAAGTGAATAAGATTCCCCCCCTCCCCTTTGCTTCTGGAATTATGTAGCTACATGATGTGCAGACACAGATAGTGTACTTCAGCGGAGTGGGCTTCATCTCTCTGCCTCTGACGTCCTTTGGGGCTTTGGGCAAGCCACCTCCCCTCTCCATACCTGTCTTTCCTCCTCCCCCTCCATCTGTCTTTTTACATAGAGTGTAAGCTCTTGGGGGATGCCTCTTGCTATGTATATGTACCTAGCACAATGGGGCTTTGATCTCCATCAGGGCCTCTCAGTGCTACTGTGAGGCTAATAACAATCACAAATCTTAGCTTTGATCCTTCCTATTGTTGTGTGCATAGTGCAGGAGAGACTACAGGAAAGATGGTGTTATATATACATAAGGGGAACTCCATTCTGTTGAGTTCAGGGGAGTGACATCGGTGTGAAGCTGGAGTAACCCAGGGTGAATCGGGTCTTGTATCTTTCACCTAATCCTGATTAACTAATCCTGATTTGGCAGAGATTAAAATAACTATCTCAATTCAATTATTTTTTTAAATTATTTTTTTACCATCTTAATAGCGTATGTGATTCTTTTTATTTCATATGGTGGAATTGTAGAGGGAGATGGTAGCAACCTCTATACTGCAGTTGTCCACTTTCCACTCACAGGAATTCTCGTGATCTTTTCTTTGGGGTGCTCTTGGACCCCTTTGCTAGCAGCAGTGCTTTGACCAACGGTACATCACTCCTTATTTTCAGAGGTGAACTGGGGGAGCCTTTGGTTTTTTTTTTTCACCTCGGGACACCTAGGTTCAATAGGTCACAAGTGAAATACCAGCTAGTACCAAAACCTTGGATCCAAACTGTCTGTAGCTTTGGGTGTGTTTATAATCTGGATTTAGAGCCAGATTTTGCAGATGGCCTATCCCTTAACAATAGGCCACACCAGAACATTGGCTCCAAACTTTCTCATATTTTGGAATGTTTGACATCTAGATCAAAAATGTTGGGGATTGAATTTCCTTTCCAGTGTAAACGTTTCCTGTCATCATTGTAGCCCACGGTGACCATTTGTCACCTTGCGTTTGGATACTGTAAGGTACTGGCTAGTGTGCTCCACTGCCTTCTGTGGGATAGAATCAGAGCTGAGCAACTACGTTTCAGAGACCTTGTACTGCTAGCAGTTGAAGAGCCTTCTCTAGTTCATGTACTTTTGGACGAAGTGAATGGGAGTTCTATTGTGGCTGGTTGGGCCAAGTTCTGGGTGGCCCAGGCTGGGCTAACTGCCTTTGTTATAATAGGACTGGATATCTCTGGGAAGGAGAGACTTGCACTAGAGATGCAGCAGGGTCAGGTTTGGTGGGTGCTGGTGAAGTTGTACAGACAGCAGGTGCCGATTGCTCCAATCAGTGCTGCATTTCCCAGCCAGCATTGTTTACAACCCTAAGCCTGTATTTCCCAGCAATGTATTACAATAATTTATAATAATACACTGACAGTACAATGACCGTGGTGCGTCTAGCCTTCAACAGAGCTCAGGGCCCCATTGTGCTCATAGAAACACGCCGTGTTCCAGGAAATAAGCTAACGGGACCACTATGGCAGAGAAAGCCCTTCAGAAAGATCACTGCATGTTACAGTGTTTCATAACATGATGTCAAATGCAAAGGGTCCCTTCTCCCAGCTGGTTGACCCAAACATTGACCTAACTCTGACTTTTTGTTTTCTTCCCTTCATTTCTAAGTCCATTAAATTCATCAAGTGTGTGTATGTGTGTGGGGATATTTAGTGCTGGTGAAAGGTGACTGCTCTGGTGGTCAAAGCCCTTCGTTTAACCAGCCCATAAGTCAGTAAGTACATCACAGACAGTGGCAATGCAGCTTTCCCATCCCTGGCCTGGCCAGTATGCTTCAACACTGCTCTGCCTCGGATGAGCAGGGAGCTCAGGCTCTGTGGCCCATTCATTCTTTGGCCCCTCTGGTCAAACTGTCATCAGAGAAGCCAGTTACAGCCTGTCAGGATGGTTATGGATAAATTTACTTCTGCCTGGTCTACACCCAGCTCTTGTGCCATACATAATGCTTTGTGTTAGGGCGGTGTGATTTTTTTTAAAAGAGCTATAGTTATACCAGTACATCCCCTAGAGTGGAGACTGTTATATTGGTATAAGAGTGTCTTCTACCAGTGGAGCGTATTCCTCTTCCAGTATAGGAATACGCGATACTAGTTTAAGTACAATTATACTGCACCCACACAAGGGAGTTTTAGCACTTTAACTATAGTGGTAGAGAAAGTGGTACAAGTTTTCTGTGTAGACCAGGTTTCTGACTGTAAGCTGTCTGGGGCAGGGATCTCATCTCCCTATGTCTTAAAGTGCCTTGCACATCCGCGGTGAAGAATACATAATAACAGTAATCAACAGTTTTATCATGTGGACACCTGCTTTCTGAGAAATGGGCTGAGACCCACCATATAGTCACTGGACGGCAATAACTTTCTTTCACTTGTTCCTGACTCAAATAGGGTTTGAGGTGGTGTCCAACAAATGAAAGGCTCTTATTTTGCTCTGACTGACTTCAGTGGAGTTACTCCTGATTTCACTATGGCCAACCAGAAGCATTCAAAAAGCATCAGGCAAGCCCAGAAAAATCATGACAGTAAAGAAAAATAATGCCTTTCATTTTACTTGCTTTCTGGTTTAGGGTGCAGTTGGATCACATTTTCAAGCTTTTCTCTGAAACCATGAGGGTTAGAAACCTCAATTTTTTAGCATGAAAGCTGAGAGTCTTATTAGTCACATGACTCCAGGAGCTGGGACTTCAAGTAAAATGCCAAATATCCCAAGACTCGAGATCAAATTGCGAGAGTTGGCAACACTTTCTGTGTGACCGAGATCAGAATCCAGCCTGTAATTCACAGGTTCCATTATCAGTTCTTTAAACTACCCAGCCTCTTTGGGTTGGCACATTTTAAAGAGATGTCTTTAACCAGACCACCTCGCAATGTGTTTTCTTAAAATATAAACACCCTGATCAATTGATGCCAGGATTTCTGCACTCACGAGCAAACCCTACACTCATCAACAAGTGTGCTGATGAGGTAATGAGGGTGGGGCGGATTGGAAGCAGGGAAGAGAATAAGATTAATGGAAAATAGATTTTATTCTCATGCTACCAAGATAAACAGAGAGTTTAAAAAAAATAGGAGGAGGAGAGAAAGGGAAAATGCTGATACCATCGCTCTAAATTCTGAAAAGGTGATCAGTGAGTGTGTCGTTTTCAAGTGCATGACAGAGATTGTAAATCTACAACAAATTAATATGTGCTATATCCTTGTCCTTTCATTCAATTGTAGAATTGGCATTTGGTTTTCCACGGGAAGCATAAACAGGCCCACAGACATGCCCAGCTGTTGTGTACATGTCCCATTTGTGAAGACACCTGCCCCAACCACACACGTTGTAATGCAATGGGAAAACACACAAATACCATGCCCCTGTGCTCTCTGAGGGAAGGAACACACACTGTGCTTGGTCTGCAGGTAGACAGAATAAGAATCCAAGTACAAGCATGTATTAGGAACCCGATTCTGTTAGATGCTGGGTACCTTCCACTCCCAGTCTGAGTTGTGGGGACGCTGGCCAAGATCCTCAAAGATATTTAGGTTCCTAACTCCCAGTGAAATCAGTAACCGATATCCCTTTGGAGATCTGGGCCTCAGCACCTTGCAGGAGTTGCTGTATGGAAAGTGCATGTTGGTTAGTGTGCAGCTGCATTATGGGGGGAAAGGTTTGCATTCTTCTGAAGCATCAGAGATTTCCAGAGGCAGGAGGCTGGAATGAATGAACTAGAGGGTTGATCTGCTGGCTAATTCTGTATTCCCATGGATGATATTATTATGTAGTACCATAGCCCCTCGGAGCCCTCGTCATGGACCAGGGCCCCATGGTGCTAGGTGCTGTACAAACACACAACAAGAAGACAGGCCTTGCCCCACCCCAGGATACTGTTTTAGCAGTGTTTGATGTGAATTGTGTGCAGTGGTGGTGGTAGGATGGGTAATAAAGCCCTAGTGGGAGCTTAAAGTATCCACATTTTGAAAACACATCCCATTTGGTGCTTTCCTCAGGCCAAACATTGCTCTCTAAGGTATCTTTAGGATAAAAAGATCCTCTGGCAGGGATCCCAGAAAGGAGGAATGAATGCCACCATAGACACAGATACAGGTATCCTCTCTCTCCTTCCTTCGATAGGATTTCTGTTGTTCACCTCAAGGGGGGAGGAGTGGAGATTATGGCAAGGCAAGGGTTAAATAACTTTGCCTTGTGCCTGCTTTACTGCAAGATTCGGCAGAATGCTTCTAAAATAAGACTACGGGTTTCATCCAGCCCTCTGATACGTGGGTGTGTATTGGTGTGTATCTTGCAAAGTCAGCTACGCTTCATCTTGCAAACCCAGGACTGAGTCCTATCAGGTGTTTATATATGGCTATATATGCATATTTCAGAAATGCTATGGACTGCTAGCTTGATTAAATGCATGAGAATTGAACCGAGTATTCAAACACTGCAATCACACACTCATTTTGTGCACATAGCTCTCTAGTGAGAGACATCTGCACATTCACTTTTCATGCATAAACTAACAGTAATGACGATACCTTGTATTTCTATAGGGCCTTTTATCCTCCAGGATCCTAAAGTGCTTTTCAAACTGTCTGTGCAGGAATCCCTTCCCTTGCCATTAAAATGCAGCCACTTCTGGGGTGGAAGGTGGCAGCCATTTAACAGAAACACAACAGTTTAGGACAGGAAGTGAAGAAGAATGTATCCATTTGAAATTGCAGGGGGGAATTAAAAGAATCAGGTTGTCCGTATCCAAGCTGGCCCTTGGCCTGGACGCTGCAGTTTACCATGCTACTCTTGTGGAAAGGGTCCTGGAATCTTTTATGACCACAATAGTCAGGATTAGGATTGCCACCTGTCCATGTTTTCCGAGGATCATCTCTTTTTTGAGGTAGCTGTTCCGGGAAAGGTAAGGGTGCTCAGTACACATCGCCAGCTGTCTGGGTCTAAAGGCTCAGGATCATCCTGGATGTCCCTTCTTTTGTACCTCCCAGGTGGCAACCCTAGTCAAGATCTTAGTTGTACTTCACAGCTAAAACGCAGCCCCTCCAGCACTGCAGGTGCCCTCACATATAAGGTAGGGTGTGACTTTTGTTACATGTGTGTAGAGGGCCCAGCACAGAGACTAGGGCCTCCCTGCACTACCACAACACAAATACATACTAATGCTGGCAGGAGTTCATATAAGGGGGTGTGCACTCCTGGCATGGTGTAGAGTCCTGCTCCATACAAGCCTCCTGAAGTGCAGCGTTTGGACAGGAAGAGGGATGCAGGTCATGGACACCTCTTATGCGGGGGGAACCCCTGCGGTCCTACCCCTCTGGGACCTGGCCTCTGGACTGCAACCCTCCTGTTTCCCAGCTGTGTTACCACGACAGGCCCAACTGTGTTTGGCACCTGGAAGCCCTTTTCCTTCGGGGAGCTTTGACCAGTAGCTAATTAAAGTGACTCCAACAGCTTCTCCAAAACAAAGCACTATTTATTCACCCAAAGGTGCGTAGCTCACAGAGAGAACAGATAAAACAACAACAGGCCTGGACATGTGGATTTTCCCTAAACTTTATACATTCCTTAAAAGTTTTGGGTAAGTTCCACCCAGCCCAGACCCCTGGCTCCTGACCTGGGAGAGAAAGACAGCCAGGCAGCATCATCTCCAGCTGTTGCTGCCCGCTCAACCCCCTATTCCTCCTCCCTAGCTTGAGAGGTTCAGTGGCTCAATATCCACTTTGATTCCAGGTTCAAGGCTGGGAAGAATAAGCCTTGTTAGCCTTTATGGAGCCAGGCAAGTGGGCATTCCCCAATTAATAATTCTCCCATTGTTCCGTCAAGGACCCTTGGGTGCACTCTCTGACAGTGCCTTCTCCTGGCCATTGTTTCATTTCCTGTTTGTTTCCTCCTACCAGCCTCCTTTGATTTAACTCCTTGCAGCCAGGCAGGATAATATTAAACAGGTAAACTGAGGGGCATATGATATTCATGGAACAAATACAGGGAACTCCCATGTTCTCTACAACAGCCGTGTGCGGGACTATGAGTGAAACTTCGTTCCACACTCGGGAGCGAGCTCCTCCGGCCGGACTGTGGCGGGAGGGTAGCACAGCACTGTTCTTCGCTATGCAGTTGTATTATGTGCAGATCTTCCATGCAAAGTGGATCTGCAACCACTTTTTAGTGTTACTTGCGTAGCAGTGGAGGGTGGGGGGAAAGGCAAGAGGTGTGAGACATGGAGCAGATGAGGTGGAGCGAGAAAGGTGGGCTTTTCTAGGGGGCAGGAGCTGCAGAGGAGAAGACTCTTTCCCCAACAACGTGGAGGGACAGAAGAGAGGGGCCTCGTAAAGAAGAAGGGCAAGACAAGGCCCTTGAGATAGGCTTTCTGTAGGTTTGCTTCAGCTTGGCATTAGCCATTGCTGTCACAACCCCTCTGTTTCCCATATACCAGTGGTTCTTAACCCAGGGTACGCATAACTCTGGGGGTATGCAGAGGTCTCCCAGGGGGTACGTCAACTCATCTAGATATTTGCGTAGTTTTACAGCAGGCTACAGAAAAAAGCAGTAGCAAAGTCAGTACAAATTAAGATGTCATACCATGACTTATTTATACTGCTCTATGTACTATACACTGAAATGTAAGCGGAATATTTATAGTCCAAGTGATGTGTTTTATAATGATATGGTATAAATGAAAGTGTCAGTAAAACTGTGCTGTGATACTTCTGTATTTATATGTCTGATTTTGCAAGCAAGTGGTTTTTAAGTGAGGTGAAACTTGCGGGTACGGGAGACAAATCAGCCGCCTGAAAGGGGGACAGTAGTCTGGAAAGGTTGAGAGCTGCTGCCATACACCACATTTATGAGGGTGATGGAAAAAGCCAGGCTCAAAGCCCCTTCAGCAAGGTGCTGAGTGAGGATGGAGAGCCTGCAGAAACACACGTGGCTCCCAGAGGGTTCATAGAGCTTTATTCTCCATTGCCTTACACCTTGTGCTGTCATTTGAACCTCTGCAAAGCAGGTTTGAAATGCTACCAGGTTATGCTAATAAACGTGTTATGCTTGCACGGGTCCCATTTTGTGCAAGTGCAAGCGCCATGTGTAGGGCAGTGGAGAGTCAGGCCCAGAGCATCTTGGATGGGCAGCTTTCAGGGTTAGCAATAGAAGCCATGTAGCGCGCTGCACTTAGCAACACGAGGCCACGCTGACCCTTGTATCTGCAATGCTAATCAAGCAGGCAAGACAGTACTCGCACTCGAAAATACATCGAGACTAATTTTTTGCAGTCCCCGCAATGAAGGTTCTGGCAGAGGGAGGGTTCCCACTGCAAATGGACAGCCCCTCTGACACCTACTGTGTCTTATTCATCATATCTGTGCCTCTTCCTATCTCAGGGAGTCATCTTCACACTTTGACCTAGCCTGAATATTCCAGATGTTTGCCTGGTAACATCACTAGCTCCCTCTTTGTTCTGGAAGAGAGAGAGAGCAGCCTGGATGTTCGGTTTGTCCTTTCAAGAAGCTGGCAGCTCGGGAGGGTATTGTAGGGGGATCATTTATCACTATAGTTGGTGTATAGCCTAACAGAAAAAATATGCATTCATTAAAATTTTACATGCAGCATGTGGCAACCACGGCCACCTCCAGCCATTACTGGAGAGCTATCAAAGGTGGATTACATTTCCATGGCATTTGCATAGTCTGACTAATCCAATACGAGGTTAATTTACTTTAGCCTTGTGCTCCTACAGGTGGTTTCTTTACAAATTTTTCCATGCACATTTTCTTTGATTCAACCCCCTGATCTTAATCTCCAAGCAGGTCAGGGCAGGGAAGCGGTTTCCAGTGCGGTTGACGTCAGTCCAGCTCCATAGATTAGCTGGCAGAGGGTGCTCTGAGAGAGGTGCAGCTGTTGTCCCTCTCCCTGGAGACCAGCTTTATCACCAATCTAGCCTGCTTAGTGTCTGTGCTCCGCTCAGGGTGTTCGCAGCAGCTGGTCCCATAATGCTGCACAGCCTTTTGCTGACAGGGTAATGTGCTGCTGCCAAGCCAGCTTCGCAGCACCGAAGGGCAGGCGCGTTGAAATGGCACCAGAACAACCTGGCCATGGTCACGGTACACCTCTAAGTGTGAGGAGGGAAACCTTGGCACAGCCTGCTCTCTGGGAAGGGGAATTCCCAGTGCAGGCAGGGAGGTGAGGGTGGAAATCCCCTTAACATTTCCAGTTGAGATGCCTGGGTAAAGTGGCTTACCACAGGAGGGGGCGCTCTCACCACAACAGCAGGCCTGGGAGAGAAAGGGGAACTCCGCTCTGCTGTACAGCAGGCAGGAGCTCTGTGGTCCCCACTAAGTTCATCTAAGAGCGGAGCAGAACTCAGCCCCCCAGCTGGATACAGAGAGTAGCACAAAAAGGGTGAAAGATTCATTCAGGGCTCCTGAAGCTGGAAGTCCCACGCGGTTTCTCCAGGCAGCCTTTTAAAACTTGATGGCAACAGAGCAATGTGACGCTTCTTGTTTTAATTATCATTAAGGGGCCAACGTGCTCCGATCCGCTGGATCCGTGAAAGCAGCGGTCTTACCTTTCAGCTCAGCATGTGTCTTGGTAGAATTATTCTTAGTCTCTATACCTTTGGCTTGTCAGGCCAGGGTTTATTCAGAGCATTTTTGCTATGCATTTTTTTTTCCCCCTGCAGCTCAGAGGCCAGCTGCTCCTTATTAGCAAATGCTGATGAGGCAATAAGGCCTAATAATGAAAGTGACACTGGCCTGGCAAACCTCTGGCAGCTGACTGTCAACTTCTGTAACTGATAAACATTTTGCCCATGCACTGGCACCTCTCCTTAACACTGAATCATACCTGCTTTGCACTTCTAGGGAACTTCTCTCCCAAGCATCGTAATGTGAATTACAAATATTAACGAAATTCTGACAACAGCGCTGGGGAGGGAAGGTAAGGTGGCAGGTATTATTCACATCATTTAACAGATGGGGAAACTGAGGCACAAGAGATGTTTAGGACCAGGTTTTCAAAGATATTTAGGCCCTTAAAATGCGACTCTTTTTGAAAATCTGACCCTTAGTGACTTGTGCAAGAACATGCAGTCAGTCAAATGGTTGGGAATAGAATCCAGAAGTTCTAACCCTCTCAGGTCCTTGCTCTAGCCAGTGGAATGAGTCAACTAGCAATTTGTTTGCATCAATTTAATCTAATTGATCTACATAGTAGAATCTTAATTATTCAATTGTAATAATGGGGGAAGGGGTGAGGCACTTACTAGACATGTATTTGAGTTTAACTAAACTGATTTTAAGAACTGATCGCTTAAACGAGTGCCAACTCCTAATCTAGGGCCATTTAAACTGGTTTAACTCTTCTTATGTTGATTTAGCTTGCTTCAGTAAGCTAAAAAGGTGTAAGGAGGGGTGAAACTAGTCCAAGGGCATCTACACAAGGGGTTTAATTAGACAGGCCTCCCTGTAAGGCAAGGAATGGCATTGTGTCTAGGCAGCTCTCTGAACAGGGAAAGTTAGGAACCTGGTTATTGTAACAGAGCAGAGTAGCTTCACTATACAACTGGGTACGAGGAGTTTGAATGCGTCTGACCTCACCATAAATATCCAATACAAGCTAGCTGTATTATAGGGCTTGCTCCCACTCCTGCTGAAGTTGATGGCAAGACTTCCATTAACATCTGGGAGAAGAGGATCAGGCCCTTCCTTGGGGACTGTGTAAGGGAAAGTCTCCTTGGCACTGGACGGAGGGAGTAATAGTTCATGGAACACGCCTCCCGCCCTGCGATGCACTGTCATTTGGATCTCTGTCGTTTCCCGCTAATCTTCTTCCTCGGCCTCTTCTGAGCAGAAACTACCACACGAGTTACACTCCAGCTCCCCATCACGTTGTGCGGGGACTGAGAGCCCCGGGTGGGCAGAACGGAACAGAGCCAGCCTGTAGCAGTTCAGTAAACCTGAGCAATCACCCTGCCATGCTCTGGTGGCAGGTCATGGGAGATCCTTTTCCCCACCCTCTCAGGCTGGAGTTGGCTGAGCCTGATTTTGCTAAGGTGCTGAGCACCTGAAGTTCTCACTAACTTCCATGGGAGCTGGGGGTGCTCAGCACTTTGGAAGAATGAGGCCACGGATAAGTGGATGGGCCTTGCACTATGTGTGCTTCGTGAGGGGCACTGTGGGGTGAGCAGGCAGCTGCAGCCTGCATCGACTGACTTTTCTGACCGGCCTCCAGGAGGCCCCCCTGGAGAACTCACTGCAGTAATTTGGAGGTGAAAAGCCTAGAGAGCTGTGACCAGGACTTGATTGCAAAGCTGCTCGCTCACATTTGACCCAGCTGCCCCTCTGTCATGATGGAGGGGTGAGTGGGCCAAACATGAGAGGTGCCAGGTCACAGTGTCCAAAGTGGGGAGCAAGACCCAGCTCCATGGGACAGGAGCTGCTGGTGGAGTGTGAGTATAGGGCAGGGTTGCTCTCCAACATCCTCTTCCCCACAACCCCTAGGACCTCCCCTCCACACCAGGCTGGGAGAAGTGTATGTTTGCCTGTTTATGCATCCTTGGTTTCATGATTTCTGTGGGTGCAGCTGGAGTCAGGAGCCCCTGCTAAATCTGCTCCTGTGCCAGACATTAGGTTGTTGTCATCATGGTGGTGAGCTAACTTTGGGTCCAATGGTTAGAGTGCTCACTCAGGATGTGGGAGACCCTACTCTGCCTGATATAGCATGGCACCTTGATGGGTGGGAAGGCTTGCATGCTTTGGTGATGCTGAGAGCTATGCTGACAGGACCACCCAAGGCAGATAGTTCAGAGTGGTAGTTCTGAGCCCGTGGGCTGCTTATGGCCCAATCAGCACACAGCTGTGCCCCATGTGACATCCTCAGGGCCATACAGGCAGTATTGGCTGCGGGCCACAATGGTAAATAGGTTAAGAACCACTGGTTTGGAGGGTAGGAACCAGCCTGAAGGCAATCTACTGGCCCTCCTGGGAGAGGGTTGTGAGTCAGATTAACCTGTCCGTGTAAAAACGCTTTCTGTTTTGGTAACAACCTGGAGACAAGGCGTGTCTGTCATGGATTTGCAAATATTGCCATCAGGTGTGGAAAACCAGGATGGGCTGGTAGTACTGCCCAAGTAGCAAATCCGGCTGACACCACCTGCTCTTAGCATGAGAAAGTCTTGTGGGTGCCTGCTGTGGATCAGCTCCCTGACACTACCAGCCTCTGGCCACACAACTGCGTTGCAGGCCTCTCTCTCCGGGCAGGCTAGTGAGTGGCACACACCAACCCCCCACGTCCTCTTTGTGTCTCTCTGGGATGCTGAGCCCGTGTTCCTCTGCACACTCACAGAACTCTCAGATCCACTATTCCCAAAGAAACAACACACTCCAGCTTGCAAGATTCAGTGCAGGATCCCCACTTTTCTTAACACACAGCCCTGAGATAGTGTAGTGTAGTTCAGTGAAAACAAGACAAAATCTATCATCACAGAACAGTGATTCAAGTGCTAGAGAGTAGGAATATTGGAAAGAAATAATTACATATAAAACAACGTAACCTGTTTTCTCGAGCCTAAACTTCCCTAACAAGGCATTTCCCTATCTCCTTCAGGCTAGCTTACTCCAAGTCCTTTTCCAAGCATTTTCAGGTAGGTTGGCTGAGATCCCATCTCATAAGATCAAGCCTGCTGGCTGCTTGTCCTCACAGATTGTAGGGTTCATCTGCACCCCAGATAGAGTTTCAAAAGTACATTTTCTTATTTCTAAACAGGAGAACCCCAGTGTTTTTGGTTTTTCCTGCAAGCTCTGCTATCTATTGGGCATCCACTGTGAACCATACAGTACTCAATTTGCACATGGCTAGCCAGAGAGAGAGAAGCATCTCTTCCTGACAGGAGTATGTGGATCACCTCTTGGTGACCTGCCTTAACTCACAGGCCTAGAAGAGAGGCAAGAATTAAAGAAAAGATTTCAGCAAGAATGAGACCGCAATGGAAGAGCTATTCTGCAACAAGAATGTACGGATAAAGACAAGGAAGTTAAAAGATCAGCCAAAAGAGAGAAGAGAGGGTGGACGGAAAATAAAGCAAGAGAAGCAGAGGAGGCATACGCGAGAGGAGATTTAAAAATATGTTGTCTAGTATCTAAACAACTGACATCCCAATTTTTTAACCATTGTAGCATTGTGAAGTCTTGAGATGGTACAATTTTATGACAGAGGAAGGACAAAGAGCCTATTGGATAGACATTTCCAGGCTGTGCCTACCCACTAACATGTACTGAGATCCTCTAACACACACTGAGAAATATGACGGAATAGTGGACTTGTATCATTAGAAGTAATTGCTACTGAGGAAGTAGCTAAGGCGTTGTCTACACTACACACCTTTAGCGACATGGCTACAGCCTTGCTCCTAAAAGCTATGTAGTGTGGCTGCTATCAGGGTTCACACTGGCAAAACTTTTGTCTTTGGGGTGTGTGTGCGTGTTTTACACCTCTGAAAGACAAAAGTTTTACCATTATTGCCAGTGTAGACATAATCTGAGGCTGTAAACCAACTGAAGAGTGGTAAAGCACCAGGCTATGGCAAAGCAGATGCTTAGATGCAGTGGTGTGAGTAGAAATCATTTCTTGCCAGTACTGCACTCATGGGATGGACACAAAGGGGTGGGGGGGGGGATATGACCTCCCCATGTGACCTTCCACGTGACTCCTCTCCACCCCACCCCAGCCCAGGGACCCCATGCTCACCCTGTCCTTTCTGACACTACACAAAAATCAACATGCTTAAATACTCACTTTCCCCCCAGATATGTAGTATTCAGTCTCTTTATATGGAATACGAGAGTTGGGTGAGGAACCATTTCAGCAGATGTATGACTTATTAAAAGAGAAATGTTAAGTAGAACTGTATCCTAAACTCCTTTATGCTACTGTACCCAAAACATTGTATTTCAATGGGGGATTCAACTTCCTTTATAGGAACAGACTCCTGAAACTCTTACAAGCCCACAAAAGTGGTCCATAGTCATGCAAATAGTCCTATTGTCTTCAATGGGATTGATCAAATGATTAAGGGTTTACAGGATTAGGTTCCATGTTTGTAAATTGTTCTGGATGAAACTGATAATGCCTGAGCTGTCAGATCAGAAGGAGCTTCATTCGAATAAAATCTTTGTTTAAGTTTGTTAGCATATGTATTGTGCTGTTAAAGCCATATAAAGAATGAATGTCCTCCCTAGCCGTGTTCTGCTCCTTTAAGGAGCAGAGCGCAGCCCCGCCCCACCCCAAGTCTTTCCGGTTCCCCACACCAGCTACAAACCTCTCGCTGGTACTGTGTACTGGAGGGTACCACCCTACTTGAAACCCTGCTTAGATGTTAGAAGAAGAAATGATGGTGAATTACATTTGCAGGTTGTACAGGGTGGTTTGGGAAAAGGAGATCTGTCCTAAAGGCTGGAGAAAAGGTGTTATCTGCAAAATCCATAAAAAGGGGGACAAAGCTTATAAGCAATAACCGGAGAAGGGCCACACCCCCACGTGCTCCTGGAAAAGTTGTTTGCATTATTGTTTTGAATAGAACGAAAACCACCATTGATAAAGTACTCAAGGAAGAACAGACTGGATTTTGTTCTAGTAGGTCATATTCAGACCAGATTATCACCTTGAGAAGACTTATTGAGAGAGGCTTAGAATATCAGCAGTAGATGGTTTTTAATTTCCTTGATTTTATGAAAGCATTTAAGAGTGCCACAGATAAACTCTCTGCAAGTGCCTGAGTCACTGTGGAATTCCAGAAAAGATTGTTAATTTGATAAGAGCTTTATATGATGAGTGTGCATGCTGCCTCTGGACAGAGATGGGGGACACCAAATAGTTTAATATTGCTTCTGATGTAAGGCAAGATTGTATACTATCCCCACTTCTCTTCTGCATTGTCATATAGACCTTATAAGAGTGACAGCTGCTGCCAATGACACTTGGTTGTTTGGGCAAGAGATAAGCTGCAAGACTTTCTGCAGGTGATATAGTCAACTGGATACCAACTCAGATGGAATGAAAAGACTCTTCATGAACATAAAGGCAGAAACTGCCAACGTGGGACATTGTATTAGTAAACAGAAGACCAAGACCATGGAAATAGGAGAGAATGCTGTCAACACTGACATGTGATTGACAGAGAAGATTATGAAAGAGTTGATGACTTCGTCTATCTGGGAAGTACAATATCTGCTAATGGCCAGCTCATGAAGGAAGTGAAGGGAAGAACTGGCAAAGCCAGTAGATCATTTTCCCATTTGCCAAGCATCTGGAAGAGTAAGAAGAAACATTTATCTACTAAAATGAGGTTGTGCAATCCTATTGTCCTTCCATCACTATTGTATGCCTCGGAAGCATAGCAGACGGTGGAAGTACACAGACAAGAAAGCTGAATGCATTCCTCCAGCATTGTTTAAGAAGAAACTTGAGAGTTCACATAAGCAGTGTTGCACTTCACAGCTCTGCAGACTCAACAATCAGACAGAGATGGCTACAGGTCTGGTCATGTCATCAGGCTACCCATGGCAAAAGCACAAGGTACACCTTCGATTGGGTCCCACCCGGAGGGAAGAGAGGGCGCGAAGGACAAAGAACGATTTATCGCAGGACAATTTATGATGGAGCTAAACACCTTGCTCTAGAGTCTAGACAGACAGCAGTGGGAAATATGGGTTGCCTTATGTGCCATTAGGCAGAGGAGATTCTAAAGCTGATGTGGAGCAGGGATTTTAACGCAGATCTCTTCCTTCTCAGATGAGTACTTTCCTTGCTAATCTATGGGATATTCTGCTGTAGGGCTCTCTGAGCCTTTCCTCTTGAAGCCTTCCCACGCTGTATGAACTACAAGCAGTCATGGGGCCAAGGACAGAATGACTCCCTATGCCTATGGCCAGGGCATGCACTTGGGAGCTGTTACAGTGTTTATACAAAGTGGAACAGCGCCAATAGGAGAGATTGAGAGAGTCCCGCATCCGACTACCCCATTGCCTGGTGGTTAGGGCTCACACTTTGGAGGTGGGAGACCTGAATCCAAAACCTTGCTCCACCTCAGGGAGCGGGGTGGGATTGAATCTGGTTCTCCCACATCCTAAGTGTGCTAACCACTGGGCACAGCGATGTGTGACGTGAGGCCTGAGCCAGTAGACATGCTCAGAGTACACCTACCAGATCAATTCCCACAGGCAAAATAGGCGGGAGGAATGCAGAGTTTGAGGATCCTTCTGGAGATTAAGTGGAAGGTAGGCACCTGGCAGTTGTGTGTATGTCCAGCAGTGGAAGTTAAGACACCTAGGGACTGTAGTCCCCTGCAGGGGTTAGGCAGCAGTTGATCAGGGGTTTTGAGCCTCTAAATTTTGGACTTCAGGTCCTAAATCCCTTTGTGGATCTATCCCTAGGAAAGCAAAGAAACTGCAGAGAGTCCAGGTCTGATAAGAGAGGCATACTGGTGAATGTCTTAGTTATTTTAATTTTCACCAGTTTTTCCATCAAGAGCGGGAGTTTGGTTTTTGACCTAAGATGTCTCCAGACATGGACTCTCTCCCGCTACTGTCAATTTTGCCAGAAAGTTTTGCAGACAGTTCTAGATAACTCTGCATCCCTGACGGCTCACCTCACATACAGATCAAGCAGGAGGGGTGACAGACCAGAACTCTGTGATGTTACACTGAGGAGTGTCCTTGGGGCAGATGTGCCCCTGAAGTTTACCTGTGGAATGTCCTATTCCAGGCTGCACCACTAATGCAAACTAAACTTCTAAAACTGGAGCAGGCGAGAGTAAGCACCTAAATCTAATCTCATACGCTAGATCAAGCTTCTGAGACACACCACGCTTCCCAGCTACACTGCACAGCCAGGCTAAAATAAGCCCCTAAACTATATTAAAACACACAAGAGAAAATGAGCTCCTTCACACTAGACCTGACTTCTGACTCAACTGAGCTCCCCAACTGGCTACAAGCAACCACACAGCTAAACCAGACTTCTCCACAAGCTGCCCTTTCAAACTAGTGTAAATGCCTCATTCCTGGCGCAGGCTGTACACTCCCTTAACCCCACCCCTGGTAGGAACAGACCAATCAGTCCCTTCTGCCTGCCTAAAAAAGAGTCTTCTAGCCAGCAGCAAATAGGAAGAGCCCTTTTAGTTTTGAGCAAATGCCACTAGCCTGTTGCCCCAAGGTAAAAAAGGAGGTAAATATGCAGTTGCAAGAAAAGGCTAATATAATTCTGGGGGGTAGTAACAGGAGGGTCGTATGTAAGACATGGAAGGTAAGCATCCTGCTCTACTCAGCTGGAGTATCGTCTCCAATTCGATGCACCCTGATTTAGGAAAGAGGTGGACAAACTGAGAAAAGTCCAGAGGAGAGCAACAAAAATGATCAAAGGTTTAGAAACCCTGACAGTGATGATCATCTTCAAATATGTTCAGGGCTATTATAAAGAGGCTGATGAGCCATTGTTCTCAGTGTCTGTGAAGGTAGGACAAGATGTAATGGGCTTAAAATCTACAACCAGGGAGATTTTGGTTAGATGTTAGCAAAAACTTTTCAACTTGAAGGGTAAGTTACGCTGGAGCAGGCTTCCAAGGGAGGCTGTGGAATCTCCGGCATTGGAGGTTTTTAAGTTCAGGCTGGACAAACACCAATCAGGGATGGTCTAGGTTACTTGGTCCTGCCTCAGTGCAGGGGGCTGGGCTAGATGACCTCTTGCGGTCCCTTCCAGTCCTACCTTCCTATGACTTTGACTTTTTTCCAGATAAGAGCAATAATAGGAAGAAAAAGGAGTTGTATCCCAACTGTGTGGGCCGGGTAATCAGGCTCTTTTCCTTATTGATCCTTGGGACTATTAAAAGATTTTAATACAAATAAAAACAACCCATTTAACCTCTGACAAACCTCCCTCCAAGGTCTTCACAGTCCAAGTCTGCAGTGATGGTCATGGTGTTCTGACCACGTCCAGGGTGAGGGCACGGCGCTGGAATGGGATTGTGTGGGAGTTTCAGATCAGAAAACAAGCCTTGGGGCCTTGCGTGGATATGCTGTTCACCAGTGGGGGAGTCGCAGTTCAGAGAGTTCTGTGTCTCTCTCTGGGCCCCTCCCTGCAGAGGGCTAACCCAGGCAGGCCTGGCCCTCTGCATGGCTGATTCAGGCTGTCACATCTTGTCTTTAATACCAATGGACAGCACTTTCTTGTCCCTCTGAAAGGGAACCATGGCAGCAGCAGGAAGATATCTGGTGCTTGGCCAGCTTGTTCAAACGTCGTTACCAGCTCAGAGAGTTCCCAGGGTAGGCGGTGAAAGTCAGGGCTGGTGCATTTTCTCTTTAGACTATCAAAGTGCCTGTGTTCCTGTAAATCTCTGTGAGTGCTTTTCCTCTTGCGTGGAAACCTCGGGAGCCTGACCAAAGTACAGAGCAAAGAAAAAACAAACAAACAAACTGGGACTTAAGCTCCTTCTGGGAGTGTAATGAGAGATATGTCTGCTGGGGAGCCATGGGGCCAGTTAACAGGACAGAGCTACTTCCTTCCCGCTGCACTACGTGTTGGTGGAAGGAGTCAGCTGTGTTTCGCCATCTGTTCTGGATGACAGGTGGGGCTTGTTCCCCTAAGAAGAGTGAGAGGCCTCACTTTACTGAGCACAGCATTAGAGGACCCTGTGCTTGCACAGGTGTAATCAGGGCAGCATTGGGCTTGCAGAATCTATATGACTACAGGCTCTCAGAGCCTAGGCTGAGGGGGTTGCTTGCTGTAAAAGCGGTGTCTGTTCTTGTAAATGGATCATGTGCACCTAGAATAGCTGACAGGTGGTGTTGCTGTTCATAGTAAGACCATGGTGAGCAGGGCCTTGGGTGGGCTCTGTGCTTTGGGGAGGAGTTCAGCTGTGGGCAAACCTGGTGGCCTCCTTGTCATTTGTGGGTGACATACACCTACTTATCCCTGCTCCCCAATGGGCTCTGTGCAGCCCCCTATGCAGCAGAAACAGATTGCTTCTGCCACAATCTTCCCAGACAGGGAAGGGTCATGGCTAAAGTGAAACAAGGGCAGTTGAATTGCTGTGCTGAGTACTTGCAGCAACCGGAGTTCAAAAATGATGCAGCAGTCATTCCACTGTGTGTGTGCAGCTCTTTCTTATGCTCCTGTGAGAGCTGAGGGTTAGCAAAACTACCATGCAGCCCAGCAGTGTGGAGTGAGTGGGGAATGTCCTCAGCTGGCCTGCGTTTGTCCAGTGCTCTGCTTACACAGGCTGTCAGAGGGGACTCCAGTGTGAGGTGTAGGGGAGCAGGAGCAAGTCCTTGTTGTCCAGAACAACTACCCAGTTTGCAATGTTTGTCCTCTTACAAGTCTTTTTTTTTCTTTAAAGCCCTTCTTATGTAAGAATAAAAACCTTTTTAAGGGGCATCATTGAGTTAAATATCATACTTGGGTCAGGATGTCTTTTTCCCTGCTCTTCCAAGCAACAGCAATGATTTCCAGCACTGCAGGAGATTAGACAGTCAAAGGCTGTACCTCAGTTGTCCTTGAGTAGACTGTGCCCTGGTAGAGGTGTTTATAAAGTCTCAGAAGGATACTGTCCCCCTTGGATGGGAACACTGAGTGCAGCTGTGGGTGGGGCACTCACACCTGGAGGCCCCAGTTGAGATCTGAATCGCACCATGGGATTTGGATCTTGAGTGGAGCCTCCAGGTGCTAATGCAGCACCAATCCTGTGCTGGGTGTTCCTCTGAGTGGTGCTTTGGGTCTCTCCCAGAACACCTGGGGGGAGTGCATTTTTATAAAAGATTGTCACCCCGTAAAGCTTGGCAGGGGGGTATGCGGGGACGGACACTACTGCTAATGTTAACAAAAACGGGCTAGAGTTGGAGTGGAGGTGTGTGGAAAGGAAAAAGGCTTTGTGAAGAGAACTCCAACTGCTGTGTTCATTCCAACCTCTTCTCTCCCCTCTCCCCATTTTTCAAACACTGCTGATTATAAAAGGGCTCTAAAGTCAGAAGGGGGGTGGGGTGGAGGGGAAGCAGGCACCTCTAGCATTTAGTGCCTTTGTATGTCTGAGCTCAACTACAGGGCCCTTTAGGGAATGGGACAAGACACTTCTTTTGCTTAGTTTCTGTCCTTGTTTTGGGGTATCAGTTGTCTGTAATGCAGTTGTATGTAGCGGTCAGGCAAGTAGATGCCATAGAAATAAAAAAAACAAACAGCAGCTCACACGGCCGCTTGTGTGCTGGCTTCTGCTGCTTTGGGAGCAGGTGGCAGCCTGGTGGAAATAAAGGAAGAGGCTGGCACCACCCGTCTTTCTTTCAAATAAAGTTACAAATCCTCTCCTCTGGCTGAATTTTCACTCACCTAGGGCCCAAGCCTGCAGCCAGTTTCCCCAGTGATGTCAGCGGGAGTAGTCATACTACTTCTTTATTGGCTTAGCTTTAAAGTAATAAAGAGCCCATCCAAGAGACTTGGTGCCTTAACGCATCATTAGCAGCACAGTAAAACCCCAGCAGTATTACAGTGAGTATTTTAATGGGAACGTCTTTCCTTTCCAGCTGCCCTTCGGGGAAGTGCCCTCAGCCCTCTCCAGCCACGTTTGCAGAGTGCCCAAAAGTCACCAAGGCAGGCTGAGAATGGGGCCAGGAGCATCCTCTGTTCTATAACGAGGGGGGAATGTAGCTCAGGTGCCCCTGCTGGCCATAGCTGTGGCAGTATGACGTGGGGAGAGAGGCCATCCCTCAGGTAGGCCAGTCCCAGGCCTGGGAGGAGCGTGAGTTTGAGCGCTCAGTCCGTTGGTGCCCGTTTCCACAACAATCAGAGCAGAATGGCTGCTAGCAGCCAGAAGCTGAAAACCTCATGTCTGTTTCAGAGGCGCTCTGCCCATGCCGTGGTCTGACTGTGCTCCCATTGACTCAACGGCAAATTTGCCTTTGACTTCAGTAGTAGCAAAATGGAGGCCTAGGTTTGTGAAGACCAACTGCAGGGTGGAGGGCCCAGTTCTTAAATGCTGATGACTACAGACAGGTCAAGGCACTTGACCCTCCCAAGGAGTAATAAGCGCCTGTCCGGGCTGCGATCAAGCAGGGGGAAAGGTCAGCCAGGCCAGGTAGGTTTTAGAAGTACCTTTAAGAGCGCGTCTTCTACCTCCTCGATGCCTGTTGTGTCGCTGGTGGGATGCTGGTAATAGACTTCGCTTCTCTGTGACTTGTTTCAAATGCTCTTCCGGGGCTTAGAACTTGAGAGAGGTAAGATGAGCCCAACACCTCTTCCTTAAGGGGACACTGTCAGGTCAAAAAGCATCAGCCTGATTCCTGCCTCATACTGCGGAGTCGTTTCCACCTGTGCACGGTGGGTTCGGCCTCCCAATTGGCATTTCCTGTTCGCTTTGCATGGGGGTGAGGACCGCACAAGGTACCAGAGCATGGAGAAAGGGGTCTCACGTTCTTAATGAGCAGATACCCTGCAGGTGATTTATTCAGCACCTTCTGATTATTACAGCAAAGGAACTTGAAACTCCAACTCTCTTTTCACCATTGGTGCTGCATGTTTTCCTTTTGCCCAGAGTACTGAATGAGGCAAGTCAGTTTCACTCTTGTACAGAACTTCCCAACCCTAGGGATCACTGGGATCTTTGTGGAAGAGATCCCCTCTTCCTGACCTGTGCACACAGAAGCTATCAATGGGTTACTCCACTAGCGCACCCTGCCCCCATACCAGGCTGCAATCCTGCTGGAGCCAGTGCTGCTTCATGCATGGATTGTCTACAGGCTGGGGTGGGAACAGTTCTGCAGAGACGCTGCTGTAGAATCTCCTGCTCTTGGTCTTGCTCCTCCCTGTACGCCAGGAAAGGAATATCTCTAAAGTGCACTCCCCTGTGTCCCTGCAAGAAGAGCTCTGCCTGCAGGAGAGCCCCTTGGAGGGTGCACATGGAGGGGATGCTTTGGCCCAGTGTCTCTACTGAAGCCTGAAACAGAGTCGTGAGGCTCCACCTGGCTAGGTAAGGACCCTTGCCCAGGCCCGTTGCCATGGAGAAGCAGTTCTAGGGATGCTAGGAGGGGATGCAGATTTGTGGTTCCCCTTTGCTGGCCAGTAAGGGAGACCAGAGACTTGGAGACAGCTTTGTGTTTGGGGCGGCAAGTTAGGCAACCCCTGACTCCCAAGCTGGATTCTCCTTGTGAGTAAATCCACTGACTTACAACTGCAGTCATGCTATTGATAGACTGGGGTGTAACAACAGGATCTGGATTCCTGCTCGGCAGCTCCCTTTTCCCAAGTCTCCACCTTGACCCCAGACGTGGGAGACCCCCCAGCCTGCTCATATGTAAAGCAACAGTTACAACATAATGTTCAGTCCTCAGCTAGGATTCCTTATTGATCCTGGCAGCCCAGTATGTTGCATGCTGCTGACTCCCTTGACCTGGCCAATAATACAATCCCATCCAAGGAGTGAGCAAATCACTTCACAGCAGAAGCCTGGAAAACATCACTTTAAAGACTTGCTAGGAGAGTGCTGCACCTGTTGTCTCTCCTTTGCAGCCTCTGTTCCTGCTCTTAATATCTTTGAATTCCCCCCGTACCAAAAGCCACAGTGTACGTGTGAGCTAGGTCACGTTTTCCTAGTGTTTACATTGATGCATTTACATTAACTGGAATGAAGTTCTATCTGTGTGAGTCGAGAGACTGGCCCATAGGACACACACTGTTGCTGCAGTACTGTATTTATTACTGAGGCAGCAACCCCCCCCCCCAAACTATACTTGACAAAATAAATGAACAAAGCACATTGAGTGATGCATTATGCTAGATTTCTGAGTTGCGTTAGGCTTTCGTGTGTGTGTGTGTGTGTGTGTGTGTGTGTGTGTTCCCTGAGCATCCAGGAGCGTGCTAGGTGTTATGAATAAAAGACACGGTCAGAGTCTCAGAACTAATCATGTCAGGCCCTGAGTCTGCATCATGATCCGCTAAAGCAGGCCCCTGTGGCAGTGCAGTGTCATGTTGACTAATGGGACTTGGTGAGGATTTGTGCTTGTAAATTCTGGGGCACAATGGGGACCACACAGAGATAGCAAGATAAGACAAACTGGAGGGAGGTGGTAGGGGAACAGGGCCAAGTATTACTAATCCACCCCTGGATTAGCTGAGTGGCATTGCACATATCTTGCGGGAGGGGAAGGGATGTTTTTTCTAATCCTTGCCAATTGCCTTTTTAAAAAAATCCCTAAAACTTGAAGGTGCTATTTTGATCTTCACTCTCTCTAACCTCTGCCCATCTGTTAACTCTTCTTTCCATGGTCCAGTTGTGCAACCTTCACTTAAGCTGCAAGGTGAGGGTAGCCAATCAAGCTTTGAAGTCAAGGGGAGTTCTGCCAGTGACTTCACTGGGAGCAGGCTGGCGCTCACTATTTTTAGGAATGGCCTGGGTTTTACCCTCGTATTTTTTGTAGCGCTATATGTCACATTAATAATAATGCATCTAGCAGGGGATGCTGTGGAAATGGGAAATTTTCAGCCAGGCATGTACAGTAGCCTAGTGCCACCTAGCGTTCCACAGAAGGCGCACAGACTCACCAAGCTGAAAGCAATGAAAGGGAATTGCAGAGGGTTGTTTCTGCGATAGTGTCTTAAACTGCTTGCCAGACGGTGTTGTGAAGGCCAATACTCTAATGGGGTTCAAAAGGGAGCTAGATAGATTCATGGAAGATAGGTCCATGAATGGCTATTAGCCAGGATGGGCAGGGATGGTGTCCCTAGCCTCTGTTTGCCAGAAGCTGGGACTGGGTGACAGGGGATGGATCACTTGATGATAACCTGTCTGTTCATTCCCTTTGGGGCACCTGCCATTGGCCACTGTCAGAGGACAGGATACTGGGCTTGATGGACCTTTGGTCTGACCCAGTAGGGCCATTCTTGTGTTCTTATGACAATGAACCATACTATAATCTCTGTTTCAGTCTAACGCGGCCAGGTACTTAGCGTCGTTCCAGTTCAGAATCTGAAAGTCTTTGTTTTCTAACTGCAGTTGTCAGGGTTGGCTGTGGAAAGATTTGAAAGGTGACATGGAAGGCCCTAGCTCTAAATGTGTGTGTGACCAGTGAGGAGAAATGTAAGTCTGTCTGTGTACTGAGCACCAAAAGCCCAAACGGCTAGCCCAGTCCCCTGCAAACTGAAATGTTGGAATGATACCTGGTGGCAGACAAATGTTACGCTCAGGGAGTGTAATTATCCCATTTTACTGAGGCAGAATGTTCCTGGGCTGAGGTCACGCAGCATGGCCATGGCAGAGACAGCAGTAAAATCCAGTGATCCTGACTGTCAGCCTCTTGTTCTGACCAAGAGGCCCTGCATCAGATGGCTGGGGCTGGAAGGGAATAGCTCCTCGGGGCAGGGAACACGTTCTTTGATTCGCACCAGGAGGTGCGTGGCGAGCTGTTAACAATAATAGTAATGAAGGGCGTTGATCCTGCCAGGCGCCGAGTGCTGTGGCCTGGCTCAGCAGTGCACGTAAGGGAAACATAGAAAATTTGGCAGGAGTCACGTTGACTTCTGTGGGAGTGCTCAGCATCACCCAGGAAAGGAAGGGCGCAGCAATGTCTCCACTCCAGGGCTTTCTCCGGGAAGGAAGGCACTTCCCACGGCATGGGGCACTCAGTTCCCAATTGAAAACTGAGTGTCCCAGCGCCAGCCTAGTCTCTGGCTGCAGCAGCTGCACTCGTCTTTCTGCAGGTGCTGAGGTTGGGCTGAATTCTAACCTTAGATGCTTCTGGCACCCACTGAAGTTCATTTAACCCTCTCTGGTCTGCACATGTGGGTGATGAAATGCATCAGTGCTGCCTTTGTGCTGTAGGCTTGTCCAGTCTCCTGCACTGATTGTAGATGTCGGCCTTGGCAGAGGGAGAGTTGAGCCGTTTGCTACCCTGAGGACCGTGCGGGTATGGTGTATGAAAGCTGCCACTGGGGCGTGGGCAGGTGTGAACTGACATGGCTTGTTGTTGTCACCTCTTTCCTGCCTACTTGTGTGGAGGCTGCAGATTGTGCTCTCTCCATGAGGCAGAATAGAAAGGGCGTTAGTGTCCACGTTTCTCATGTCATACCTTTCAGTATTGCTCTACCAACTGGTAATGGGGCAGGTTTCTCCCTCAGATCCTTAGATGAGCTTCTGCAGAGCTAGTAAGAGGGAGTGGGGTGTTTGGATCCCTGACTTTCCAGTGGACAGTCCTGGGCTCCTATCCTACAAACTCTGATGCACTCAAGAGTTACCCACAGGGATTAGCGTTTGCTGGATGCAGGAGTCTTTCCAAGAACAGCAGTACAGAGCTGGTATTTCTGGAACAGAGTGCTAAGCAAGGGGTGGATCTTCCCCTCCTGCTAACTCTTCTTGGGACCAGGAAGAACCAGGCATGGGAACACTACTGGAAACTTGGCATTAGTAGTTTAGGAGCCGACTCTGGCTTGTGTTGAGCAGCACTTTGCTCTATGAACAGTGCCCTTGACTTCAGTGGGGCCACATGTGGAGTAAGACACTAGTCGGTGTGACTGGGGGATGGTTGCAGTGCGTCTGGCAGTTAAGGACTCTGACCTCTCCAGCAACACGTGCCATTCTCGGCTGTGCTCTGGTTTTGTTCCCGCAGAGCTGTGGGGCTGGCATGTGCTCTGGGTGGATTTGTGCCTGTAAAGATTCAAATCTCAGGAAATATATGCAAACTAGCAATCCCTGGGGAGGTTGGCTGGCAGGTGTGGGATGCAGTGTTGAAACTCTTCAGCGTTAAGTGAGTGGTTGCCCTTTGTCTGCAAAGAGGGGGACGTGGTAGCTTTGGGGGAAAGGGCAGAGTGTGTGTTTGCTGTGTGCCGGCTGCCTCGAAACACCTTTCCCCTTGTCTTCCAGAGCAAGCTGGTCAAGTACTTCAGCCGCCAGCTCTCGTGCAAAAGGAAGGTGGCCCGGCAGGAGCGCAATGCCAAGCTCGAGGGCTTCCCTCAGCTCCTGCATTGGTTCCGCATCGTGGACATTCGCAAGGAGGTCATGGAGGTAAGGAGCATGCATGCCCCCCTCAGCCTGGAGCTCCTGCCTCTTGCCTCGCCCTGCAGGCTCCACCCAGTTCCCTCCCTCCGCCTCCTTACTGGTGCCTCTGCGCTTTCTTTCCTGAGCCCCCTCCCGAACTCCCTGTGTGCCTCCCCTCCTGCAAATCCCTCCTTAGAGCCTGCTTTCCTGCCCTCGCCTGCACACTCAGAGCAGGGTCTCTGGCTTCCTACGTGTCCTAAGTGCTGAGCCCAGAGGTAGAGAGAGACCATTCACCACAGTGAGTGCGTACCATGCACTCAACTCACAGTGTGGTCTAAATGGCATTGTACCTCAGGGGACAGCAGGAGCCTCTGATCCCGCTGGGCATGGCCACTTCCCAGGTGCACGAGTAGCTCCTCTCTTTGAGCTCATCAGAGAGGTGGGTTTTTTTTTTTTAAAAAGTACTGAAGAATAAACCAAACCCAGCCCCCTGTCCTATGCCATAGCATTCCCAGGGCCGTGCGCCCTGACGCGTTTTCTCCGCCCCCCAAACAAGCCAGTAATACAATCTGAGGTGGAAAATGCCCCTTTTCAGAGGACGGCCTCATTGCTCTTTCGACGTGGTGGCTCAGTGGGATACGTGGGTCAAGTTCTCTGAAGGGCCTGTCTGCATTGGGGCTGGAAGTGTAGCTCGCTCCGATTGAGCTAGCGTGCTGAAAATCGTGTTGCCAAGGCAGCACGAGTAGGAGGCTGGGCTAGACAGCCCAGGACGGTCCCCTCCAAGCCCATATGTATGTACTCAGGGCAGCTAGCCCCTCCCATGCTTGTGCTGCTGTGGATACTCTTCTCTTTTCAAAAAGAACAGGAGTCCTTGTTGCACCTTAGAGACTAACACATTTATCTGAGCATAAGCTTTCATGGGCTACAGCCCACTTCATCAGATGCATAGAATGGAACATACAGTGAAAAGAGATACATACATATGGAGAACATGAAAAGGTGGGAGTTGCCCAACCAACTCTAAGAGGCTAATTAATTAAGATGAGCTGTTATCAGCAGGAGAAAAAATAGTTTTGTAGTGATAATCAAGATGGCCCATTTCAGACAGTTGACAAAAAGGTGTGAGGATATAGGGGAAATAGATTCAATTTGTGTAATGACCCAGCCACTCCCAGTCTCTGTTCAAGCCAAAGTTAATGGTATCTAGTTTGCATATTAATTCAAGCTCAGCAGTTTCTCGTTGGAATCTGTTTTCTATGCATTCTATGCATTTCCATTCTATGCATCTGATGAAGTGGGCTTTAGCCCATGAAAGCTTATGCTCGAATAAATGTGTTAGTCTAAGGTGCCACAAGCACTCCTGTTCTTTTTGCGGATACAGGCTAACACAGCTGCTCCTCTGAAACCTTCTCTTTTTAGCATGTTAGCTCGAACAGAGATAGCTGTTGCCTCCAGCTGGCATTCCCACCTTCCAGCTCCAGAGCAGACACTCTCCGCTTGGAAAACGTTACCGAACAGCCGTTAGGAAACATCTTGGCTCAGGGAAAGCACAGCCTGAGATCCCAGCAGGGCTAGTACTGGGCTTCGTCTTCCCAAGGTTGCCAGACGAAGTAGTTTCCTGGAGTTTAAGGCAAGAGGGGACCATCATGATTGTTTCGTACAGCCTCCTGCCTAACACACGTCCCAGAACATCAGCCGGTCGTTCCTGCACTGAGCTCCGTGACTTGGGGTTGAACTATATAGCGTATGTTTTAGAAATATTGGAGAAGTTTCTGTGTGTGGCTCTTTCAATGAAACCTTGAAAACCAAGGTCCTGTCTTGTCTGTATGGAATTAAATACCTAGGGCACTGGTTATGCTAAGGGTGGGATTTTGTCCCCATTCCTTTTTCCAAAATATCCCCTTCCTTTGCTTCCCCTGCTGTTGTGCGGTGTTTGAGGTGCCTCCAAACTGCGTGGATTGAAGCAGAGGTCCTGTAGAAATATGTGACTGGGTAGTTATAGACTGTATCCTTAATGCATTTGCACAAGAGGGCAGAGGTAAGGTTCTGTATAGAATTATCTCTTCCCCTGCTCCTCACCCCCCAACTTTAAAACATGCTGCCTGTGCGTCTTTGCACTGATTTTTAACGTAAGGTGCCTGTCCAGAGGGCTGGGTGGCTCAGCTCACTGGTTATGGGGCAGGGAATGTTCCATCTTGGTCATTGGCTCGTATCTGGCCCAGCTTGATAGTGACTGAATGTCGCTGGGTGTGAAGCGGGCTGGTGGTCTGTGGATAGTTCTTGGTGGGGAGGTGGCCAGGTTACAGAAGCCAGCCTCACCCATTGCCCAGCAGATTGAGAACACACCCTTTGCGTTTCAGTAATACTTGCTAGGAAAGCATTATGGTTTGCGACTCCCTTTGAAGCAGGTGGCCTTGTCATACACGGGGGAAACCGAGGCCCAGGTGGTCTGAGTGGCTTGGCCACAGTCACAGAACAAGGTAGTGGCACAGCTAGGAGCAGAAACCAGGTCTTCTGACTCCCCGTCCTCTGTGCTCACCACTAGGCTGACTTTCCTGGGGACATGCAAACTGCTCAAGCACATCGGCTGGCGGAGTGTGTGTGCCCTTCTGCCAAACTTCTCTGCTTCAGGTTATCCCCTAGGCCCTGTGGGCTTTGATCTCTTGTCTTCTACCTACCCAGCCCCATAGCTCCCTCTCCTTATGGCTGGTTATGCGCTAGGTGAGGGCAGAGGTCATGCTACTGCTCTCTAGGGCTCTGCAGCTGCTTCTCTTCCAGGCTTCCCACACTATGGGCTCCTGAAGCCCCAGGGCCAGCCACACCTTTTGAATGCAGCAGCTCCAGCAAAGCGGGAGGCCCCAGGAAATGGGGTGCTGTAACCAGAGCAGCCAAAGAGCCGTGCAGTTTTGTCCACTGCTGCCTCCAGAGCGGAGCCAAGGTGTCTTGTTCCTGAGTGCAGGATCCTGCGAGGTGCTGAAGCCCCTTGCAGAAGGGACTGAGCCCTGCTAGAATCCGAGGACTGTCCCCGATTCCCACACCCTCCGAGTGTCTGTGTTTAACTGTGCGTCTCTGGCAAGGCTGTAGGAAACCAGCAGAGGTGGAAATGTCCCCAGTCCCTGTAATATCTAATGCTTACACGGCACCAATCATGCAGAAGGCTTGCCAAAGCACTTCACAAACCACCATATATATGTAAAGAACCAGTGAGATGCAGCCTGCTCTGGGGTAGAGTCACCATGCTGTGCAGCACTGGGGAGAGGAGAGTTTAACCAAGGAGACCGAGGCAAGCCTTACCGTGGAAGAAATGCTAAGTGTGCTTTTATGTTCTCCTGGACAGACAGGACCTTGACCTTTAAGGCCTCATTGAAAAGATCAAGGCTCAGTAAGCAGCAGGGAATTCATTTATTGGAAGGGTTGAACCAGCTCTGCTAGTATTTGAACCTGTGACTCCAGGGAGTCAAGGTATTGAAAATTCAATACCTCAGCCACGAATCCCCATCCACACGGGGAACCACCATCTCTGGGCTGGCCTGTTCCAGTTCACACTAGACCCCAGGATTTCAATGCAGCCGAATCACTGGCTGAAGATAACAGGATCCTTTTTACAATTAGGTTTAAACACCTCCTCCCTATTTTGTAACCCCTAAATTGGGTGTAACCCCCGTTTGCCAGGGCTGGATTTTCATCATGCCTTTTATCAGGGTATTTAGTCTTTAGAATTCAACTATATTCTCCTCTTTTGTCTGGTGCTGCATGTCTTCCACGGGGCCAGTGTAATCTCTGAGTCCCCTGCTCTGCCTGGCTCCCCTCATGCAGCCCACTATGGGTTTTCTGCATTGCTGCCTGCATGCGGAGATGTGGCCACACCACCCCCAGTTCCCCAGTCAGTCCTGCCTTGCCCACATACAGCACCTGCCCCTTCCTGTCCTGGCACCATCATGAGCACCCAGGGCCTGATTTTCAGTGATCTGGAGTGCCCCTAACCCTCGGACGGTCAGTGGGAGCTGCAGGTTCTGAGCCCCTCTGAAACTCAGGCCTCTGGCAACCTGGACAGTGTCATGGGGTGACTCAGGCCCTGTAAGGGTGTGTCTGCACCACAGCTGGCAGGGAGCGTTCCAGTCTGGGCAGACAGGCTGGGGCTAGCAGGGCTTGAGCTGGCTGGTGTGATAAAATTAGCAGTATGGACGTTGCGGCTTCTCACCCACCTGAGCTCCGGGGCAGGAGCAGCAACATTCACACTGTTATTTTCAGTGTGCGAGTGTGAGCGAAGGTGGGTGGGTCTGTCTAGCCCTGGCTGGGAGGCCCGCTCCCACCTGCAGTGTAGGTGCCTGTGGGAACCGGGTGAAGGGGGAATTGTAATTGGTGATTGATGAACACCTGGAGGGCTTGATGGACATGATCTGCAACACCTGGGGAAAGTGTGGTCAGGTGGAAGAGGGAGTTTAGGAAGGGGAACAGAAGCCAGACAGGGGAAGGAGGCCTGGAGTGAGGAAGTGCTGGCCCCAGTTTAAGGATTGGGTCAGAGCAGACCCAGCGTGTGGGGGGTATAGCTTCAGGGGACCAGATCAACATCTGCAGTAGCCTGGGAAAAGGGCCAGGGCTCAAGGGAAGCTGATGCTGCGAGTTAGGGACTGGAAGAAAGCGCAGCAAACAGCCTCCAGGGGAGCGGTGCTCCTGAGGAAGGGACGGAGAGGCCAGGTGAGGAGGAGGTGAGAGAGCCTGACCCCAGCCGTGGAGGGACAGGTCGTTAAGTTGTGGACTTTGCTTGGTGGATGAGGCTGGGATGGGAGGGAAGCCGCAAAGGGGCAGCAGACCAGCTGGGCTTTCTTACGTTGGCTGGAACGTGGGGGAAGGACGCTGTGACACTGGAGGGGCGATGCTGTTCCAGAAAGAGCTGGATGTTAGGGGAGCCTGGCTGGAGGGCCAGGTCCCAATCGTGGGAGCCTGTCATGAAACCCACAAGAGCCGGCAGCCTGCCACAGACCTGCTTATGCTGAATGAAGCATGCCAGCACTGAGCCTAGTGGGACACCCATTCACTGCCTCCCTTCCTTCCGCCCACGCTCTAGCCAGCCTCCTATGCAGATCTCCTGCCTGTCTGGGACAGCAGCTCCGGCCTGCTCTGAGCAGTAGTGTTCTGCCCTTCTGGAGCCGCTGTCATTGAGGATCTCCGAGCGCTTCCAGCACACTCTGGGAGCCAGGGCAAGGGCTTATGCCCACACTGCAGATGGGTAGCAGAGGCAGAGCGGTTCAGAGCGAGCTGTCTGACCCGTACCATGTCCAGGGCAGACTCACAAATGGAACCCAGGAGTCCTAACTTCTAGCTCCCCGCTCAAACCACACTTGGGACCGGATTCAGCGTGGACAGCTCCCACTAGGCTACATTCAGCCTTAAAGGAAGCAGGCAAAACTCCCACTGGAGTTACTGCCACCCCTCTCTGGCTGGCAGGGAAGAGCACAGTATGATGGGGGAGCTTCCAAAGACAGGCCAGTGCTGCAGGCCAGACAACCCGAGAGGAAAACGATTGCCTGGAGTTCAACTCTTCGCCCCCCCCCATGAGCGAGCCCTTCACCTTCTCTGTGCCGGAAATGAGGACTCTCTTTGCTCTCCAGCCACGGTGGCTGTCGCTCTTTGGCCTCCCAGTTCTTTGGCAAGTCACTTGCCTGCTGTTTGCCTCACTTTCCTGGCTGGTGATATGAGGCTGGAGTACTTGGGCTGCCTCCCAAGGCGGCTGGGCAGGGTAGCTAACGATGCTGCTCTGTGGGATGGCCGGGCTTGCTAGAGGCCAGGCTTCCTGTCTTGGGGAAGTGTGTGTTTGAGCCATACATCAGGTGTGGTGGCAGCGGTGGGGAGGAGACTGTGGCTAGAGGCCAGAAAAGGGAAGCAAGCTGTCTTCCACTCTTCCCCATGAAAATGGAAAAGATTGATGCACGTCACCAGAGTGTCCACCAGGGGGAGGAATTGCTTCACTAATTGACTGAGTCCTGCTGTAATAGTGAACTGCGGAGTGGCGAGATTTCTCACGGCTGGGAAATGTGGGGTTGCATATTCAGCGGTGAGGTGGCTCTGCGATGCCACAGCAGCTAGAGGCAGTGCTGTCTAGTGGTTAGGGCCCAGCAGCTATAGTTAGGACCTTTCCTGACCACGCTACCGATTCGCTATAGGAACCAGGGCAAGTTGCTCAGGCTAAAATGGTCATGTGTCTTCTTCGCCTGGGACACCTCACGCCTGATAGTCACAGGTGCTGAGCACCCACAGCTCCCATAGACTTTGGCTGGAGTGTGGGTGCTCAGCACTTCTGTAACACAGCCCCACAGCATCTCCGGTTTGGTAGCTGCTCCGTGGGCTCTTCTGAAGATGTAGGTTTGCTCCTTCCATGCTTCAGACTCCCATCTCTGTGCTTCAGAGCCATTAATCCAAGGGGTTATGGGAGGGCCAAGCCTTGTCCTGCCGTGACGTAGCCACCGACAAGCTCTCTCAAGGGCTTGAAATGTGTTAAAACTAATGGGAATGCATTGATAAATATCCTTCTAACTACACTCTGCAGGGCAGGGCCTGCCTGGCTGGAGAACCCCACCAGGGCTGGCCTGGCATTAATTCCCCAGGCAATGCCAGGGGCAGGGCTGGACCAAGGCAGTCCAGAGTCCTGGCACATGATTAGGTGGGGCCTCCCCATGGCTCCATCCCCACCACTTGGAGTAGCCCCCTTCCCCTCTCAGAGGCATGGCAAATGCCATGGGCTCTCTCTTCTCCTCATAGGAGTGATAGCAGGACCCCCATTCCATGGATGGGAGAGAAATAATGACAAGAACAGGGGTCCATTCTTTCCCTCACAGGCAGGGGGTTCCCTTGATACTTACCTCAGCATCTGGAGTGTGTCTGGTTGCTGCTTTCCTTCCCCTACCCCACAGAGTCCTTAGTCAGAGTGGTGTGGGTGTGGTTTTCCAGAGCAGCGGGTCTGGGAGTTCACACTTCATTGAGGTACAGAGTGTAGTTCACACCTCTCCAAGCTATTGTTTCGGGCTCTCGGCAGACTCAGGTGGATAGGAATAAATCAGTTATGCTCAAGTCACATTTTCAGGCTTTTCTGCTCGAATCTGAAGGCTGGAGACTTTTGTTTTAAAGTGAAAACTGCAATTCTGATGCAGTCACGACTGCAGGAGCTGGGACTGTAGGTGTGGGCTCGGCTAAGGCACGCATGCCAGCTTCAAGCCCTCTGGAGTAGGGGTAAGAACTGAACTTGTCAAAGCCTAACCCGAGTTCAGTTTCTCTTCTAAATTTTGCCCCAGCACCAGCTGGATCAGCCTGTGGAGCCCTGTGTTAGAATGGACTGGAATCTGACGTAGGACGGTGCCTTTCCCACTGTGCGGTCCCAAAGCGCTTGCCTTGTCAGGGGAGACTGCGTTTGTAGGGCCCACCCAGCAAGATGCTAAACACCCTCAACTGCCATTGATCACGGTGTGAGCTGAGAGCTCTTGTGCACCCTGCTGGATGGGACCCCTAATGGCTTGTAGTAGCTCAGCCATTAGAGAGAAATGTGCCTTTATGATGGTTCTTAGCACTGACTTTGACAGGTGCGCGCTCTCTCTCTCATCACAAGGGTGGGTCAGGATTTCAGATGTGTGAGCAGGGCATAGAGAGGTAAATAGACCAGGCCAGGGTCTCGTGGCGAGTCACTGCTACATGTGGTGCAGAACCCAGGTCTGCAATAGCTCAGAGTGCTTGGCAAGTTACAATCTGCTTTAGAGGGAATTCTCCCCACCTCTCCCCTCAATGAGCAGTGGGGTTTTTAACTTCTGCCAGCACAGCAACCTGAGACAGAAAGATGGGATCTTGGTTAGTATCTTGTCTACATGAGATCAGAAAGCAGCTGTTTGGCTCTGCATATTTCCAAGGCAATGAACCTTTCCTTAATGCTGAAGCTCCCTTTGTAGGAAATCTATCAATGCAGCTGTAGTAGCCTCAGGGGTGAGAGTGGAGAGATTTCTTTCTATATGCATGTAATGGTCTACAAGTAATTAGAGATGCTATAATAAAATTTCCAATTCATACTCAGCACTGGTCCACAGGGTCATGACATTTACTTGGAGTGTGTTTTTCATCCACTAGATATCTCTGAGCTGTATAGAGTTTCAGGTGTGATTGGGTCCTGGTAAACAACATGAGACAAAGCTGGAACTTAAGCTGTGTGGAAGCCTGTTTACATGTGCCAGTAGGTGGTAGCAGGTTTCTTTCTTAAGTGCCTCCTCTGTAGGACGGTCTGTGATTTCATGGCACAGGGGACAGGCTTTCCTGTTGATGTCTTCTGAGACTGATTTGCAGTCAGCTCTCAGGATGCTTCTCCCTCCCTCAGCCCTCTCCTGTCTCTCATCTCTAGGAAATCACCCCTGGCCAGCTGAGCCTGGAGGACCTTCTGGAAATGACTGATGACCAGGTCTGTGAGACGGTGGAGAAGTTTGGGGCCAACAGCGAGGAGTGTGCCCGGCTGAATGCCTCCCTCTCCTGCCTCAGGAGCGTCCACAAATCAGGTGAGGAAGGGCTATGCAGAGCTCGCTGCTTCTGCTAGGTCCTGTGGGCTCACTCATCTGCTGAGGAGTCCTCTGACTCTCTTTTAGAGATTTAAGTTTTCCTTCTCTGGGTCCCCTTTGCTCCCTCACCCTTGTATTGACCCCACCTTGCTCCTGGCTGAGTGTGAGTCCCATGGTCAGTCTAATCAATGTTAGTCCTGAGCTGGCTGGAGGGGATGGGCCTGCTGTCACTTCATCCCCCACCAACACCGCCCAGGTGAGCGTCAAAGGAGCTTTCCATCCAGGTCCTATGGTCTCTGGCACCTGGGGCATCACTTGTTGTCTTGGTTGGCAGCCTCAGCAGTTGCCAGTGGGGTTATGGTGCATGGACTAGAATATATATAGTTAGCACCTACCTTTGGGGGGGTTCAAAACCCTATAGATTCACTATGAGTCTTCATTGAATTCTGTAGGTTTTTAGCGGGTTTCCTATATAATCTTTGCATCCTCCCTATTAAATTCCATGTGACTCTTCCACAGTGGGCAATGGGCAGTGGAGTGCAAACTGCCCCTCTCTCCCTTAGAGGCAAGTCCCTGAAGGCCAAAGTGGGGACATGGAGCAGCGCGGGGGAAGCTCCCGTGGCCTGTGTCCATGCCGTGAATAAGCAGAGACCTTCAGTCTCTAAAGCTGTCAGTCTGGCCCCTCTCCCTCACACATGGGGGAGATGATGGTGAGGGAATGCTCTGCCAAACTCTCTGAATGGGGTGGATCAGTGACTTGCACGTGAGTGGAGATGCCAGGGGCATGTCTGACATGGGAGTGTGTGGCCTGGCGTGACCCTTGCCTGTGCTGGGAACTGTTCTTGTCTTACCAAGCTGATGTCTTCACGTTTTGCCTTTCCTTCTGGATATTTTCTGCTCCCTTTTGGGATATGAGGATCCAGACTGAGAGAGAGACACATGTGCCATCTGGGAGCAAAGCACTTGGTAATCAAAAGTTATGGCAATACAAATACAAGGAGGCCTGAGGCCATCTGTCTCTCACAGCTTTGACCGCTCAGAAGGGGCCGGTCCTGGCTTCAGCTCACCAGAGACCAGGTTGGTAGCACAGTATGAATCCAGAGTCAGATCTGGGTCCGAACTACCTCAAAGCTCAGGGGTGACTTGTCCCCGGGGTGCTGGACCATCTCTAGTCTGGATGTTTGTGAAATGCCCAGGACGTACTTCTGATTTGGCCAACACCATGTTGAAATGTGTATCTCTGCCAGGGATGCTGTTTTCCAGCCTTGTCACGGTCCTGTGTGAGCTCAGGCAAGTTGCTTAGGCCCAGATCCTTCAAACGCTTGGCTTGACACTGAGTTTTCTGAGGGAGGTCATGAAGGGTGATCTTGGGCTCATGTGCATATGTCTCCTGCTGGGAGAACTCACCTATCCGTCTTGCAAGGCTCGGAAGTTTGCATTGTCAATGTTGGCAAAGCAATTTTGCATCTTTGGTGATGTGCTAGAAGGACCAAGTATCCTTCCAGGGCAGTTAGCCATGTTGAGGCTGTTAAGTACAAGCGTGCTGCTCCAACAGGGCTAGGGGAAAATCTCCCCCCAGCTTGCTCTCTGCCTGGTGGGGTTCTCTGCACTTAGTGGGAAGAAGGAACTATCACGTTGTAAGGAGACACTATTTAGCAACATCAGTCTTGGGTACATTTGTGCTCCAAGCCTCCTTCCTCTGTCCAGCAGAGGGCCCCAGAGGTCCTTGAGAATGCGATCGCTGCTGGTGGAGCACCGAGTCCCTTTCTATGAGGATGTGATACCCCTGCAATCTTCATCCACAGCAGGCTAACGAATGAATAAATGTGGAGCCAGGCTGCCTGAGAAACTAGAGGGGTTTTGCTGGAGCTGAGGTTTCCCCCTAAAATGCAAAGGCCAAATCCAGCCTTTGCTTTGCATTCAGTGGGTGTCTCTGGACTTGCACGCACCAGTGCTGAATTTAGCCTCAGATCTTTACCTAAAACAAGTCTTGTAGTCCTAATCAGAAGCTTCATGCTGGGCCTGATCCTCCAGGCCCTCCTATGAGTTCTTGGCCGTTTGCCTGCGTCGGGCCTGCAGGCTGGGCCTCCCTGTTCTTCAGCTGGCAATGAGTTTGGGCCCAAGACTGAAGGCCTCCATGTCCAGTACGTCCATTATTGAACTGCAGCTGCTATTCTTAGTTTATGTTCAGTCCTCTTTCCCATGAAATTCCACTTGTCTCAACAATGTCTGGTGGTAGAGAGTTCCACAGGGTAACTGAGTAAAACGGTATTTCCTTTTACATGTTTGAAAGGTATCTTCTTAATTTCAGTGAGTGTTGCCACAAATCACAGCCCTGCACGACCTTCTCTGCCCCATTCATTCTCTTATATATCTAGATCTCCTTAAAACTAAAGAGACCCAGCCTTTTAAATCTGTTCTTGTAGGGAATCTCCTTAGTGCCTCAGTTTCTCTTCCCTCCTGTGAACAGCACCTATAGCTTCTACTAGTAGCATGTACTTCCTGCTCAGATTAGCCCAAGAGGTTAATTCTGCAGAGACACCCTCTGGTGCCTGGAGCAGTGCTCCAGTGACTCATGGTGTCTGAAGGGGGCGTCTGGCCAGTTACCTCAGTAAAGGAGGCCAGTCTGTGGCTCCCTGTCTCATCTCTCACTCGGGTTTGGTCAGCTTCTTTCTCTCTGATTTCCAGTATTTCGTTTGCACCCGCCACGTGTCACGTGGTGCAGTCCAGCAGTGGACGTGCCAGAAGTCAGTGGGCACTGCTCCGTACTACGTGTAAATTACTGCCCAGGGCCACCCCACAGCAGCAGGCCAGTGACAGAATTGTGAATAGAACCGCAGTCTCCTGACTCCCAGTCCAGGGCCCTGCCCAGGCAGAGCCATGACTCTGCTTTGCCAAGAGAGCTGGCATACGGACGCCGCTAGCAATTATTCTGCCAGTTCCTCACCCTTGCTGACGCCCAGTAAAAGGCTGCACTGAGCTGGTGCTACCCATGACCAGATGAGCCCTGCCCGAAGATGTGTGCCTGCCCTGGGGTCTCTGCCATATAAGGCAATGGAAGCGGAAGGCGAACTGGCACAGGTTGCGTTGGTGGTAGTGGCACCAGGCAATACGTAGCACGCCTTTTGAAGCGGCCACAGGAGCCCCCACCCTAGCAATCTAGCAGTTGGAGTTTTTGCTGCCTTCCTTAAATCTGTGATCCCTGGGCCAGGAGGAGTTCCCTGTTGTGTAAATGGTGGAGGACAGCTGTGACCGGCACGTGCACTGGGAGCAGGAGAAATGTGATGGACACGCTTGTCTCAAAGGAGAAACATCTCTCCCTCTTGCGGCAATACTAACAAGGTCCCAGAACATAGCTGATTCAGGGCCAGCCAGAGGTGGGAGAAAGTGGGGCAATTTACGTCAGTCCCCGGGCCCCACAGGGGCCCCCACAAGAGTTTTTTGGGGCCCCTGGAGCGGGGTCCTTCACTCGCTCCAGTGGCCCCAGAAAACTCTCGCAGGGCCCAGGCCCCCGGGAGTGTCTTCTGCTCTGGGTCTTCGGTGGCGGGTCCGGAGCAGAAGGACACCCCCCCACCCCACCGCTGAATTACCACCAAAGACCCCAGGCCCCCTGAATCCTCTGGGCGGCCCTGAACTGATTGGGTAGTGCTCACCCAGCTTCCTTCCTCAGCCAGGTCCCTGTCCCCATCGGGAGGGCTTTCCGCCCCCATGTGCCATGCATCCTCTCGGCTGACTTGTCCCCTGCTGACAAGCTGATGGGTTTACTCTTATACAAGGTTCCTGCAAAGCTTTCCCGCTCCCGGCCTGGGAAGGTCTTTGCTCCATTTCCCTCTCCTGGGGAAGGAGCCAGAGTTCTGACCCACAAACGCTGCTGATCTCAGGGACTCGCTGCTGACTCAGAGGCCCTGGGCTGCTGCGCTGACTCTGGAGTCCCTTCCGGCACCTGGCAGGGAGCAGGAACCAGTGGCTGTCTCTGGGCAGCCTTTTAAGGGTAATCCTATGGGAGTCTGGGGGAAGGCAAGGAAAAGCCAGTACAACTTGCTCCTGCATTCTCCAGAGGGGCATGGCCTGTAACCCTCCAGTCCCTCCCAAAGTTGGCCCCTGGCTGTCGTCCTGCTGGGTTGTGCAGACTCAGAGTCCCCAGCCCCAGGGATGGGATGAGCTGGTATCATTTTGGCTGCACATTCTCCCCCTGCTTTCATTGGGGGTGCTGGGAAGACAGCCATGTGGGGAGGAAAAGCGTGATCTGCCTCACTGTATCTGTTGCTTCCTTCCTAGCATCCCTCTTTGGCGTCTCTCTGACAGCTGGCGGGTGCACTGCGCAGGCTCTCTGGGTGGCAGCAGAGGTACCCTGGGATAATGAAGCTTTCTTGGGCGATGAGTTGGAGCGCGGCAAAGTTGCAGCTCCCTTGAGGTTCGTCTACTCTGCAGTTTGACACCCGCAGTTGGCTCATGCCGGCTGCCTCGGGCTTGCAGGGCTCAGGTGCAAGGGCTGTTTAATTGTAATGTACACGGTCAGGCTCTGGGACCCTCCCACCCTGCAGAGTCCCTGAGCCCAACTACCTACAGTGCAGCTAAACAGCCCCTTAGCCTTAGTCAGCTGGCCCGGGTCAGCCGCGGGTTTTAATTGCAGTGTAGGCGCACCCATAGGGCCCTGCACTGCCATACATAGCTCCTCTGGAGCTCCCTCTGCAATTGGCTTGTAGAATGTTCTTGGGGTTCACCCCTGACCTGGGGGCAGGAGGAGGGAACACCCCCCAGGGGGTGAAACCATTGCATCCCTCTTAATGGTGTTGGATATCCTTGTGCTTGGATAAGGGCTCTTCTCCCCTGCAGCGTGGCTGCTCCCTCGACCACAGCCTGTGGCCAAGTCTGAATTTGTGTGTACACCAGCAGCTGTGGGTGTTGCAAGTCTGGGCTTGTGACTTCCCTGTAGAACGGGGAGATGGGAGGGGGTTGTTCACACCAACTCTAAATTCCCACCAGAAGCTTTTCTAAGCAGCAAATCTATACCTGTGAGGTAGCTGTGCCCATGCAAACCCCATGTAGGGGTGCCAGCATGAAGTGGGGTTTACACTAGTGTTGCTTAACTGGTTAATTACTGAATGAAACTGTGCTTCTGCACACTCCCATTTACCTGGTAAAGCTGCATTGCTGGAACCTTGCTTTGCACCAGTGCAATGTAACTATGAGGATGTAATGCCACTGGTGTGTACTGGTGAACCCCCCACACCCATGCACTCAAGGAGGAGCTCCCCTCCCAGATTTGCCCAGATACAAGTGAGATCAGCCGTCCAGCCAAAGTAGTGAAAGCAGCTGGGAAAGGTGAACTCATGCCTGACATTTCCCTCCAAGCACAAGTCTCTTTACCATGGTTAACTCCCTAAATCCAAGCCTCTCTCATGTCTCTGCCCTCCTTCCCTTTGGCATTTCGGCTAATTCTTCCCGATATTTGTCCAAGTGTATTGATTCTTCCCCTTGGAGCCCACTGCCGGACTTGAAATGTAAAAGGCTCCTAGCATTGTCATTGCTTAAATACCTTCTGCTTTTAAAGCCTTCTGCAAACAAATACCATTCACCCTCAGTGAGAGCACCGAGCCCAGAAAATAGCAAGGACGCCGTCTATGTGTTCCTGTCCTTGTGCTGCCTGGATGTGCGGCTCCTGAACAGTTTTGCACATGGGGAGCAGACATAATGAGCATCAAGTATTCTGCTGCCGTGGCATTTTGCATGCTGAAAATGCTCAGTATCCTTTGCTTCCTAGGATCCAACATAGGTACCCTCTGAATATCCCAGTACTTGACTGCGAGAAGGCAGAAGCGCTGCTGCTGTTGCTTGTGCTCTGATTACTTAGGGACACATGTTGGCGGGGATGAGGGGAAATGCTGGAGGGTCAGGAGATAGTGGACAAGGAGAGGTGCTTTCTAGCGGTCTGAAAACAGCAGTGAAAACCGAGAACTGCTGAATTCTGTTCCTTGCTCTGACAATGACATTCTCTCTGCTGGGCAATTCACTTAATCTCTGAGCCTCACTCTTCCTATCTGAAAAACCAGAGGTGATGATCCTTGCTGAGCTTCCAGGTGATGGTGAATTAGCTAATCCGCGACTAGCACTTTAGAAACACCTAGTACCCTAAGTGCTAACTAGTATTACTGCAGCGGCGTTTCTGGGGGACAATATCAAATCTCAGCTGTGTTTTTCTGTACTCAGTCACCACAGAGAGGGCAGTAATTAGGCACATTGACATTCTCCCCAGTATTGTATTGGTGCTATAAATGTCATTCTTTACAATAAACTAGAGGCAAAGGAGGATGGCCCCCTTCTGAAAGCCGGCACCTGCTGGGTGGGAGGGAGCCAGTCTTAGGAGGCAGTGTCAGTCCTCCTGGTGAGTAACAGTGTTGGAAACTCTGAGCCATTTTCTACATTTTCAGGGCACCCAGATGGCTCCCAAAGTCAGGTGGAATCCAGCAAATTGTTTCGGCTAAAAAGATAGAGCTTCCTCCCACCCCCAAAATGTCAAAGACTTTGTTTTAGATGTTTCCAAAGTGAGCTGTTTGGAACTGACATTTTCAAAACTTTTCATTTGACCTGAACAAAATATATTTTTTGTTTGGGTGCAAGAAACTGAAACAATTCAGTTTTGGTTTGAAACCAACTTATTTTTCCCACCCCCAGATGTTTTCAGTTTAACCACTGAAACGAAAAACCAATTATTCAGTCCACCTAGTGCCTTGTATTAACAGTAAATCCCATGGTGCAATGGTCCCCATTACATCCCTGGTGAATTGAAGTCAGTGGAATTACACCAGGCATTAATCTGGCCCAGAGTCTTTTTACATATTTTCATCTTACTTGTACGTCCAACAGCCTCTAGTGCTGCATTTCAGCTGAGCCGTGGGAAACAGCTAGGTCCCCACTGCTACCATGCATACGTTCACCTTACTGTTCCAGGGTGTTGTGCTGGGCCAGCCAGGGTCACTGGTCCTCGTTCTGGGGGCAGAATAGTTGTGAGGAAAGGAAAGCAGATGCAGTTAATGAAGGAAAAGCAAACCAACCTCCTGTAGCTGGTACAATGGTTTCTGGGGCCAGGCCTGCTGGGTGAGCGCTGTTGGCACGCAGGTTCTTGATTCTTGGGTGAGAAGGGGCTGGGGGAACATTGACACTGCAGCATGCCCTGCCCTGAGAGGGAAGGTAGATCTGGCATCCCTGAGGAGCACAGCCAGCTTATAGGTCGTTAATTGGGTATGCAGGGAGTCCTGGCCAGATGGGAGTCACCTGCTGCCAGTCAAGCTTGCTGCCAACTCTTTTGTTTTTTTTCCTTTGCTTCAGGCAACTGTCTGTATTCCCCTGATCACTCCAGGAGAGATCCCTGCAAAGCTGTTGCTTCTGGGCTTCTCCAACCCCATGGCCCAGGAGAGCGCACAGATCCCTGGTAACAAGAGAGGGAAAAGACACACATAATTGGGGGCATCTTTGTTCTTCTGTGCAGCCCTCTCCAGGCATTGCCTGATTTGCTTTTAACTGGTGCAGCTGGTGTGGTTCCTACCGCTAACGATGGGAGGGTGCTCCGCAGTGGAATGGATCTCTGCCGTAGGAGGTTTGCCTGCTAACTGACGACCCTTTCCCACTGCTCTGTTTAACTTTGTCCCTCCACATTCTGCTCATGCGTGTGTTATTCTCACTCTAGAGGGTGGCAGTGTCTGATTTCTGTATTTGCACTGAGCTGCTCCGCTCCTCTGTGTCTCTTCACAGTCTCTTGTGTAATGCCCCAGCTGGTGTTTCGAAGGCCAGGTTGTGAAAGTCAGGCCTGGGAACAGTTCTGGGACAGAGAGAGGGCCAGTAAGTGGAAATTGGAGCAAATATTGGCAGATCTCATGATTTTATGGCAAGATTTATGACATTGTATGGTTATCTTAAAGTGCCAGCTCCTGGAGTCATGTGAACATAGGAGAATCTCAGCTTTCATTGACAAATGTAAGTTTCTAGCTCTTGTGGTTGCAGAGCGGCACTTGAAAGCATGGCCAGCGTGCACCCCAGGGCTTCATAAACCAGATGGCAAAGAAAGAGCCCAGAGGTATTTCATAAAAGTCATGAGTCTGAAGCCAATCTCATGATTTTGGGCAGGGCTGACTCCTGATGGAACCTTTGGGAGGTGCAGCACCAAGTTAGGATTATCTGGGGAGGATCAGGAGGCTAGGACAGAGGTAGGAGGAGACAGGAAACTGGGTAAGGAGTGACTTGGTTGGAGGGCCAAGAAGAAGTTGGCTTTAGTACAGTGTTTTGGCTAGAGTCAGGGGGAAGTAGGAAGCAGGGAGCCCAGATGGGAGAATACTAGATCTGTTAAGAGAATCAGGTAGTGTGGCCTAGTGGATCGAACGCAGGACTGGAACTCAGGTGACTTGGGTTCTATTCCTGGCGTTGCCACTGACCTGCTAGGTCACCTTGGTCAACTCCCCCTCCCTCTCTTGTCTGGTGTGTTTGGGAGAGGGACAGTCATTAACTCTGTACAATTCTTTACATGTACAGCGCCAAGCATGGCAAGGCTGGGATATTGATCAGGGCTTCTGGGGGCTACAGTAATGCAAACAAACAGTGTGGATGAGGGTTTCAACTGTTGGAGTAGGCAAAGGGCAGATATTTTATCTTATAGGAGACATTTTTCTGTTCTCACCTTTGTTACCTTCCTCATATAGCCTCCGAGTCAAACCTCCCTCCGTTTCTTGTAACCTTCTCCCAGAGCACCTTGCTTCACACACACAGCTGGACCTGACCCTGCGAGGTGCCAAGTCCTCTTCTCTTCTGGCTGGAGGGTGTCCAACCACCACTTCTCAGGCCTGCCCTCCCCCCACACTCCGGGCAGGTGCAAGCTCTCTGATTTAGCCTAGAGTCCTCCACCAAAGTGGGGTCCTGTTGTGCTGTACAGGTGTGTGTATATGTACATGCGTGTGCATGCACACAGAGGGTCCCTGCCATGATAAGCTTAGGCTAAGGCAGATGAACGTGATGCACTGCCCAAAGTCACATGGTGGCTTTTCTGGTGCCGAGATCCGTGTGGGAAGGGCTGGTGCAGGACACGGGGGAGTGGGAGGGGGGTGTTAGGAAGGTGCCTGATGCCTGGGAACTGACAGGACATACCCAGTATGTCCCAATAGGAGACACAGACAAAGGGGGGCCGTGGCAGAACATGGGGCTGGAGTGTTCAGGCTGCAGGGGAGTTTTGCAGGGTCCTGAGGGTGAGGAGTTGGGACAGTGTGTGGGGAGGGAGGGGAAGCTGGGGCAAACAATGAACTGCACTAGGGCTGGGAGTTTTTGAAGGAGCCCAAGAGAGGTGGGGTCTGAATCTTGCTGGATTTTGGTAGGATTTGGGCATCAAGCTCCCTTCAGCTCAGTTGGGAATCCCAGCCCAGGAAGTCAGTTTGATCCCTTCAGGTCTTCTGATGTTCAGCTTAGTTATCTGGCCTGGCAGAGCCCAGGGTCAGGGCCAGAGAGTGACAGCATCGGCTCCTGGAGCAGTCCACGTGATCACACAGGTGTGGAGAAGCTAATCTCCCTCCCGCATTGTGGGCAACAGCCACTATCACGCAGAGGCCCTGAGTGTCCTTTAGCAGCTGGCAAGCAGGATGCCATTAGCGGACCTGCATGCTGAGCGGAGTGGGCAGAGGGCTGTCTCTCATTCAGGAGTGCCTGACTCCATACCTGGGCCTTCAGCACCGCAGTGCAGCCCTGTACCCCATCAACGTAAGGAGTGACTCCGCTAGCTGGTAGCAGTAATAAGCTGTTATGCCCTAGTGGAGCAGATGCTAGAGGGGCATGTGATACACTTCACCGGTGCTTGCCCGGTGGCAATGCTGTCCTGCTTCCTCCTTGGTGGGGAGTTTACTGTTCCCAGCCCAAACACTTGGGCTGAGCAGTGATTCTCTGCTCCCCCAGCTGTGATCCCGCTTTCTCCCCCTCTGGTGCTTTGCATGTAATTAGGTGTGAACTAATGAAGATGCAAATAGCTTTGCTCAGTGAAGTACCAGTGCTTGTCTCCCTGGCTGAGTCCTGGTTCAGGAGCTGCAGGGGTTTCGGAGATTCCTCATTCAAAAATTTTGAGTTCAGAACCTCTCTCACCTGTAGCCGGCGGGCTTTGAAAGAGTCACTGCATCCCACTGTGGGGGTGACTGGCCTGGCCACTGCAACACAGGCCTGGCCACATCCTCTGGAGAGTAGGGCTGGGCAGGACGAAGTAGGCCTAACTCCCACAGAAGCTAAACCATTGGATAAGCCTGGTGAAGACGTAGGTAGTAACTTGCACTGATGTAGCACCTTACAAACTGATACATGGACTATAGGGATCCCTTTGCCATCACTGAAGTGCAGCCAGCTCTCGGGTGGAACATGGCTGCTGTTGAACACCCCCCGGGAATGGAGCATGGCTGCTGTTGAACACCAGCGTAGTCTAGGAGGTGGAGAATACTGTGTGTGTGTGAAAGTCCAGGAGGTACGTTGGCATGCAGAATGGAATTGAGACCGATGCCATGAAATGCTCCAGGGGATCACGAATTATTGGAAAGGCTCAAGACCATGTTATCTTTGTCCCTTCTGGCATCTGAAGCAGTACGGTGCCCTTTAGCACCATGCCGGGAACTAGCTTCTGGGACTTGGAGGGAAGATCCCTTCACCATCACTGAATTACCAGAACCACCTCCTGCAGCATCTGGGTTCCTCCGTCTCCAGGTTTCTCCCACTGCTGATGTGGAGCATGGGGCGGTCCAGAGAGTGCTGTTTCCCTCCCCATCCTGTTTGTTTGGTCACTGCTGCATGCGCCTGCTTCCTTAAAGGGGACAGGAGGATTAGGAGAACGCACAGGGCCAGCCAATGTGAGCCTGACCTTACTGGAGATAACCAGTACATACAGCAGCTTCTTGTAGGAATGCTGAGCCGTACCTAACACTTGAGCTTTTTCAGGGTTGGCGTTGCTAATCATTCTTTGCCCTTACGTAGCAGCTCTTGGCAGAAGGTCTCAAAGTGCTTTACAAGCAACGGCTAACTGATCCTCCTCATGCACCCTAAGAGGTTCATATTGTAACTCACCTCTTCTGTAGGAGACTGAATTGAGGCACAGATGCAGTGGGACTCACCCAAGGTCACACAGCAAGTCAGTGAGAGAGCCAGACACAAAACCCAGAATTGACGCCTTTTCTAAGCTCTAGGCCAACATCCCCACCCACAGTGTAAACAGCACCCAGGTGGACCGACACCTAGTCCCCTCTTCAAACCACTGGCCAGCACTGTTATCTGGAATTGACATATGCTTAAGTTCAGAACTGGAAACTGCAAACTCCCTGTGATGAAATGTTACCGGATTGAAAGGAAGGGAAGAACTAAGACCTCAAGCAAGCTCTCCCCGCGCTTGTAGCTTAAGGGGAGAAGGAGAAATTAAATGAATTCTGCATGAGCAGCGTTGATTTAATAAAGAAAAAGTGGATTGATGAGAACATCTGATGGCACTCAGCCCTGGGAAAGCTGTCGCATCATGCTACACGGACTGGTGGGCCCACAGAGAGAAATGCCTGCTGGGGCCTTTGTTTTAAAGGAGGAGGAATCCACTGCGGTAATCATGTTTCCTTTTGCAGTTTGTTTCCCTGCGCTCACCTTTCCCCCTCTTTCTCTGTCATGAGTGACGTGACATTCACCAGTGCATGGCAAACTAACTACCCAGAGAAAAGGCTAGTGCTTCGTTTGGGATTTAACTGAACAGATTGTGTGCTGCGAGGTCCTTGATGGAGTTAACGACCCTCCTTCTGTCAGGGGCACGAGTCTTGAAACCAGCTCCTCAGGGAGGGTTAGCATCAGCTGCTATTCTCAGGTATGTTCATGCCCCAAAGTTCAGAGACTCCACAGGACCCACCAGTTGCATCCTAACCATCCAAACTAGCTTGGTTTTGCTCTGACACGGGGTTGGATGAGATATCAGACTAGGCTTCAGGGTTTAAGCCAATCTCTTCACTAGTAGGGATTCGGATGGGACCTGCGTGGGGGTAGTGGGGGCAGATTATCCCACAGCTGCCTACTGTGGGGTTCTTACAGCTTATTCTGAAGAAGCTGGGGCTGGCCAGTGTCTGAGACAAGATAGGGATAGATGGACCTTGGGTCTGCTGCGTTGCTATGACAGCTACTCCCTAGCCCATCTTTGGGGGAGTGGGGATAAGCCGTGGCATTTCCCTGTTCTCGCCAGACACCTCAAGGATGATTGGAATAGCTCTGATTTTTCAGTGGCCTCTCCCCCATCTTGGTGCCTTCCAGTGGGGTGAGCAAGAAGGCTCTGCCCAGTCTTTAACAGCTGCCTGACTTAAAAATCCCCACTAGGGCCCATGTGTCCCAGCTCTGTCCCCTGGTTGATGTAACAGCCCTTTTTCCCCCTGCTGGAAGGGGCTTCTGCTCTTCCATCCAACCAATTACTACTTCATCATAAAATCCTGTTCCCTAGCCAAAGGACCTATTCCCAGAAATTACCCAGTAACTTGGTCTATTCTTTGCAACTCTTGGGAGCCTGGGTAAGGGTGGTGTAAATCGGTGGGAGGGGATAGGGAGTAATGGAGATTTAGAAAAGAGCAAAGAATGGGCGGAATCCCTTAATTCTTTCCAGACAGCCTAACATTTGGGTTTAGAAAAGGTACAGACCTGGGGTAGCCAATTGTATTTTTGTCAAGGTCCAAATTTCTTGGTTAAGGGACAGTCAAGGTCCAGACACCACAGAAAATAATAATAAATAAGTAAATACTTTTGAGGGGGGGGGTCCATTCAAAAGCATCTGGAGATCTGGTTTCAGCCCGCAGTTTGCCTGTTGACTCCTTGTAGGCTTTGTGTAAAGAGCATGATGCTGGGTTGGGACGTTAGTTGTTCTAACACACCTACCGGCTTAGCAACTAATACTTTCTGAATGAAACTGTTTTTGGTTTACAAGTTTAATTTGTGTGCCTCCATTTCTGCCTTGGTACAGTGGGGCTAGTGGCACTTGATCCATCCTTACAGAGCAGGGGCCCTCAAACTTTTGCACTGGTGACCTCACAGCAAGCCTCTGAGTGCGACCCCCCTTATACATTAAAAACACTTTTTTTGTATATTTAACACTATTATAAATGCTGGAGGCAAAGTGGGGTTTGGGCTGGAGGCTGACAGCTCGTAACCCCCATGTAATAACCTCGCAACCCCCTGCCGAGAACCTCTGTTATAGAGCACTCTGACACTTTAGGTAAGTGCAAAATCTTGATAAGTCTTTATCTTGTAGGTTTTTTTAATCTTTGCTTCTAAAAACACTGCCTAGATTTGCTGGTTTCAGTCCCAAGTCATGCCGTCTAATTGGACTGTCCAAAAGGTGCAGACCCTGATAGGGGAGAGGGAGCAGTTGAAATAGGGATGATGTGAATGATGCAAGGACCTAGGGGAACCTTCATCCACACCAGGAGCTGAGGCTGACCCACACCCTGTTTCAGATCTGGAACAGTCTAGAGCTGTGGTTTTCAATGTTTTTTCATTTGCAGACCCCTAAAAAGTTTGAAATGGAGGTGCGGACCCCTTTGGATATCTCAGAGATAGTCTGAGCAACCCCAGGGGTCCACGGACCACAGGTTAAAAACCACTGATCTGGATAATTCCCCTCTCTCTGTTGTTTTTAATTTTAATGCGGACTCCTACCAGTATTGACTCAGATGGAATAGCACCACCTACTGAATCACCAATAACACTGAGGAGTCCTCGTGGCACCTTAGAGACTAACATTTATTTGGGCATAAGCTTTCGTGGGCTATAACCAATGTACTCTGAATGCTCCTGGGCAGTCTCCCATCTCAGCACTGACCAGACCTGACTTGGCTTAGTAGGACATGTGAGCAGATCACAGTCTGAGGCTCCATGACTGCAAGCCCCTCATCCTAGAATCCCTCCTAGCCAGGGAAAGCACAGCGTAGCCTGAACACTTTCTCTGTAAGACCTCCTGTGGCCCGAGGGACTCTGTAGCTCTGTGGTGGTCTCCCCTTTGTAATCTGCGCTTTGATATGAGAAGCAGAGTCCTGGGCTCTGGAGGATGTACCTGGCAGCCAAGAGTTCCTCTACGAGTGCTGGGAAGTGACTTTATCCTTTAATCTTTGTCGTTATTTTTTTCTTTCCTGAGGCTCAGACCTTGGTGGATGACAATGTTTCTCCTCTACTGATGTCAGGTACAAAGCAATATTATTCTGCAGGCCACAGCGTTGGGTTTTGCAGGGGCTCCCATTCAGCACGTGCTGAATATGCAAATGGTGGAAGGTTCACGCTGGCCAGTGCACTTTTGCATTTCTAACAGTTTGGTCTCAGGCACTGCATTGTTTGGGGGGTGGGGAGGCAGCGGAACGTTTGGATCTGATTTGCCCTTCCCTGCTGTTCGCTCAGCCCAGAGAGCAGAGCAGGCAGCAGACACTGGGGGACACACAGTAGGAATTGAGAAACTCTAAACAAACACCCTCATCTTTGGCTGCTGTCTGCTGATGAAAGGGTGCTTGAAACCACTGGCTGCTGAGCACCTGCTTGTCCGGAGGGCGGAGCAAAGCGGCCAGAGATATTGCATATTCAAAATAAAAAAGCCTGGGAGAGCTAAGGCTTTGTCTGCCCTGGCCAAAGCTTGGTTTATTCACATCTGGGGCTGTGGAGAGGCAACGGGATTTGGTCAGTCTAGAGTTGAAGTTATGCAGACTTTGGTGGCCCCATCCAATCTAGTGGTCAGGAACATTTGACCAGCACAGCAGAGTCATTTGGACACTGTATTTTCTGATTGCTACTTTCCAACTGACAAATATTCAGAAGATCGATTTGTTCATTCTTGGGTTAAAACATGTTCTGTATTTTTAAATATATTTTGGCGAGATGTGAAAATAAACCTCAGGTCTGTGTTATGCTGGATTTCCTGAACTCACTGGAATGAATTAAAATATACCCTATGGTGCATTTTCAGGTATATATTTTACATATGCCTTGAGTCTTAAACAAAAAAGCTGTACTTAAGGTCCTACCATATAATTTATAAATGGGTTACTGCCTCTTTAAAACATTGTGTGTTTTAGTCACAGGTACAATAGCAGAGCCAAGATTTATATTAATAAAGTTGGAATGAGGTGCAAAGTTAACCTCTTCCATCCATCTCTATTGGAGTCCTTAATTAGAGCCACCTAATTTCCCAGGGGAAATGGTGTGGGGGGAAGAGAAAACAGCTCATTATTGCATGTGTCACATAATGAAGCTCTACAAGAATGATTTTCAATATTCAGCAGCTACCCAGTGTCCAAGGGAGTTAGATTAGGGTAGAGGGATGGAGTGGGTCTCGTACCCTCCAAGGACCTGTGTAAGCAAATCAAGGTTATGCACCATGAAAGGTCCATGGAGTTGGATTTGATAACCTTGCCTGGAGCCAGCCAGAGGGGGATTGTGTCTTAGTGGACCGGGCTGGGGACAGGGCACTTGACTTTTGTGCTTGACTGTGCTGTTGCCATGGGCTGTGACCTGGGCCAAGTTTCTAACTTTGGAGGTTTAGCTGTATAGACCTACTGCTCTCTATGGTGCAGTGTTGTTAAATGCTGACAATACGCTTGTACAGAACAGTTTCCGAATGCAGTGCCTGCCCTGAATAGCTTACAAGCTAAAGCTTGTTAGTACGTGAAATGTAGTGTGCACTGGTTATTAAAAACCTGCTTATTGGGTTAACGTGAGTGTAACAGATTCTTCTCCATCATGGCTATGAACCCTTAGACTTGGAAGCAATATTTTAGTGGCAGATAAAGCACTGATTTTGGACTCAAACAGGATTAATTTAATATTTAATATTAAATGAGATCCCAGTAGAGGCGCTGTGGATTTCAGAATTAATGGTGTGTGACTAGTGAATTGTGAGTGGAGCTTATTATCTAAGGGGAAAAATGATCTGTCATCGTATATTTGTCAGTCAGTCCTGGCTCTTTAAGAGGGGTGTGTGTGTGTGTGTGCGCGCGCGCATGTGTGCATTTGGAGGTAGTGAAGGTGACGAGAAGAAAATTGGGACTGGGAATGTGATGTGAATAAAAGGGATGGTAGAACCACAAAGAGATACTGAGGTCAAATCTTAAGCCTAAAAGCCTTAGCTGAAATCCATATTTACCCAGTGGAAGAGGATAAACCCAGTAAGAAGAAGAAAAAAATAAGCCTCTTAAGAGAAAATTGGAACGATCACAAAAAAATGGTGAGGTTAAAAATATATAGATAACAGAGTCAAGTTTTCAGGCAGGCCTTGAGCCTGTGCTCACAAGTTCTGTGTGCTCCACATCTGCCTTGGGGAGTTGGAAGTCTGAACACGTCTGCACCCACAGAAATGCCTGGCTGTGCAGGGGCAAAGCTTGGAGGTACGGTTTTGGAGGCTGAGTTAGGAAAGTCGGCCCTTTTACGGCACAAACTGCTTCTGGGTCCTTTGAACATACTCTCTCAACTTGAGCGAGGTGGAATTGAATCAAGTAGAGTTGTGAGTAGACTAGCAGACAGATGATGACCCGCTGAAGATTCCCTTCCATGAAAATGACAGTACACTATTCTTAGATTTTGGCCTATCCCCTTATGTATCCTTTTATCATGGGCCCTGATCCTGCACTCCATGAAGTCAATGGCAAAGCCCCCACTGCCATCATTGCTGTGGGTTGACTCAGAGACAGACCCCAAAAACCCTTAGTTTGAAAAGGAAAAAGAGCTTTTCTGTGGAACTTTGCTGCCTCCTGGCCTTTTTGTTATAAGTGCAGGTACTTCACTAAGCACAGGCAAATTCTCGTCTGTTTCTCCAATTAGTTTTTTTAATGGAATGGTTCATAAGGGGCTTCTCATCCTTTAATTAAATCTGAGAGAGTGAGTGCACGAACGATGGACAACTTAGCCCAGAGACAGGACAGCTGTCACCCAAGTCGTTCTGGGAAGCCACACTGCTTAATAAATGACGAATGAGAAAGAGAGAGCATCTATTTTGCATCCTCTTTATGCAGAGATCTAAGGCTTCAAAGCTCTGTGTCGGGGATAAAAGGTCAGCCATGTCGCCACGCAGCCATTTCCTCAAGACATGTGTCAGTGCCTCTCTGGCAGATGAGGCCTCAAAGGCCGCTCCTTGTGATAGGTATCTCTGAAGCTGTGGTGTGAGACAAGAGGATGCCTGTCAGCCCCAACTTGGAGGAGTCAGAGCATCCTGCACATTTGTCTCTCCCACCCCTTCCTCCTGTGAGAGACTTTTTGCGCTTGCGGTGTTGGGAAAAGGCCCCTGCTGTCCCAGTCACTCTGTGGGTTTATTAATGGAGCGAAAGCTGCATTTCTTCCCACTCTCGTTCTGTGCCCACACTAATAAATCACCATGACAGGCGTTTGGCTTACTTAACGCCCTTCATTGTTTAGCTGGGAAGGGGAGGAGGGTAATTCAGCTAAAATTGCCGCACACTAGAAATCGTTTCTCTTAAAAACAATATTAATATTCGGCATCTAAACAAGGGAAACCTACTGTAATAATTGCACAGGCGAATCATCAAGTCTGGCTCACCAGTCCAATTATCAGACAAATACACCAGCTCTGAAATAACGAAGATTGCCCCCTCCGCCCCAAAATCCATTCCCTCTCCAGATGAGTTGAATGGAGAGATAGATGGCTTCCATTTGTCACTTACATAATGACTAATACCTCTTCATTAAGATGAGTCGGTTTCATGCACATGACTGACTCCCTAAGTATCCAGATGAGATTATAACACACACGCTTTGGGGATGTGGCTAACCGCAGACTCATTAGTTGGGATATTTGGATATATTTAAAGGGACACAGATGGTTAGCACCACCGTTTAGGTTTTGTATTTAAAAGTAATAGAGTAGTTTTCGCAGGATTTTGAGAAAAAGATTGTATGAAACCTAACAAATATGTTTTTCAATAAGATCAGAAAAAACAAGGGGTAGCCTTGTTGATAGATTGGTGGAAAAGCAAAGATTTCCTAGGAACTTCCTTAATTAGCGTGAACATTTTAATTAAATAATCAATCAAGATGTGACCATGACTCTGACTCTTCTCCTGGCTCCGACCACTAGATGAAACAGACCAGTTACGAGCCCTGACATAAGGTGAAAGCATTACAATGAAAACCTAAAGAACAATCCAAGTTCCTATACACATGTTAGAAGCTTAGCAGAGTCACCCATCACTCTTATTGGGCCTCAGTAGGGCAAAGTCCTTGCAACCCTTCCCAGGGAGGATCGGGGGCCCGAGGGTCCTGTCCATTTGCTGGATCGGAATGAAGGCCCTGAGTCAGTTTAAGCTCAGGCTGTTTCCAAAAGTCCCTTCTTTGTCTATTCATTTGCCTATTTGTTTGTGAAGGATCCACTTTGAACCAGTATCTGTGAACCTCACCAACTAGTGGTATCTCTCTGAAGGCATTATAGCGTGAGTGAATTTGCATAATCATCTCCTACTATTATTAATTCCTGGAGGGCTGTGGTCATGCTCCCCCCTGGAATTGCATACAATCCCTGAGCCACCATGATATGTTAACTTGATACAGTAAGATCTTCCAAAGATAGTGCCACTTCTGTCACGCACACCTCCAAGTATCTGGTCTTCCTCTCGGTGGGGTGAAGGAGAAGCATTTGACTAGAATTGATGATGATGAGTGGGAGGGAAGATGCGTGAATACCTGATGGACTGGGCTAATGGTTTTATCAGCCTGTATTTCCGAAGTGAAATATGTGGCATGCACAGAACATATGCTGGCATTTGTATAGTACATGCTACAGTATTGCTAGCACTTTTTTCCTTTGAGTTCTGTAGTTATAAATAGAAAGGTTACTGGTATTTTTTTTTGATTATCCCTCTGTCTGAAAAGTCAGGTTGCCATAGGTACCATCAGTCCAGGTTTACGGTATGTTGAAAGAGAGGAAAACAACAAACGATACATTTTAGAAACCTTAAAAACAATTCCAAATAGCTCTTCTGCTGAGATTTTAGGGTCTTTTCTCTCCAGACCTTCCAGGGCTGGAAGCAAATGCTGTGCACCCTATTGGAAGCTGTGGATCTCCCCCAAAGCTCTTGACCCTAATGGGTTTGGAAAGATCAGACCATTAATAGAGTCCTGCGTGGATACAAAATTTGTATCCGCATCCGCTCCACACTCTGCAAAATTGATACAAAGCAGATATCCATGGATTTGCAGGGTTCTAAGCGTTAATTCAGGAGTGGTGCATGACTGAATATGTAGCTAGGCCTGGGTCTCAAGCTTGAGTCATCTGGGGTGGTGGTGGTGGGGACTATTTCTGGCAGATCTTTTAAAATGAAAAGTGGCTATTTGGAGCTACTCAGCTGTTTGGAGTGTCAGATTAATGGGCAGAGTGCAGGTGAAGGGGCAATAAATGGAGCTTATTGACTGGTTCTGCGTTTGATTACAAGGTATCATAAGCATAAATCCCAATTCTGAACTTTAGCATCCAAAATGTGGGTGCCTAGCATAAATTCCTCTAAGCTTAATTACCAGCTTAGATCTGATAGCGCTGCCACCAGCCAGAATTCCCAGTGTCTGGCGCACTCTGGTCTCCCCAAAACTTCCCTGGGGGACCCCAAGACTCAGATGCCCTGAGTCTACAACAAAGGGAAAATACCCCATAAAAACCTTGTCTCTCTTTATTTCCTCCTGGCTTCCCGCCTGGTTACTCATAGGCAATACCGTTTCAAGTCCTTGAAATGCAAACACAGAGAGATCAAGTTTTTTCACCCTCAGTCAGTGTCCCTGCAAAGGTAAGCTTGCAATTTGAGCACAAAGAGATTTCCCTTCCCCCCGGTTTCCTTCCTCCCCACAGTTCCCTGTGAGTTCTAACTAGGAAAAACAACACAGTCTTAAAAAGAAAACTTTTAAAAAAGAAAGAAAAGACATAAAAATATTCTCTGTATCAAGTTGGACAATATACAGGATCAATTTCTCTTAAAAGAAAATGAATAAACAGCCTTATGCAAAGAAGAGATATACAATTTTTTAAAATTCCAGCAACTACAACATGTAATACAAAAACAATATAAAAAACTATATTGTTCTTATCCCTGTACTTACAACTGGGAAACAGAAGATTAGAAGCTTGAGATAGAAAGATACCCTCTCAGCCGAGAGAGATAGACAGGTGTGAGGTAGACAAAGGACACACACCCAAAACTTCCCTCCCTGAGCTTTGAAAAATCCGGTTTCCTGATTGGTCCTGTGGTCAGGTGTTTGGTTCCCTTTGTTAACCCTTTACAGGTAAAAGAAACATTAATCCTTAGCTATCGGTTTATGACACAAGGCCATAATATATCTGTGCCTACTATGTGTTATATGGAATAGTAGATCAATGCAGTCGGCCCAGTTCTGGTAACCCATGTGGGAGTGGGGCCTGCTTATGTCAATCCAGTTGCAGGACTGGAAGTAGATATTGTGTCTCTGTTCCCCTATCTTGTGTTTCCTCCTGCCCTCTTCCCAGCCAGATCCTCTTCCCTTAGAGCAGTAATAATGTCCAAGAAAGTCCATGACTGATGGAATAAAATTGTCTTGAATTTAATAGTTTGTGAAAATAGTATTTTCCTGCTCTAAAATGCATTCCCCGTTTAACCAAATCTGATCAAAGAGAAGTGCCCTGTACATGCACGCAGGCAGTTGTGTGTGTTTAAAATACATTCCCCAAGCTTTACCGGGTTATATTTAGGCATGACGCACCCACCATTGAAATACCCAGTTATTTTTACCCAGGAGTGCAGCAATTTCGTTATGACATCGTCAGCCATCAGAATGAATAGTGGCTGACCGCAGATAGGAAATGAGAGGAGAGGACAGAGCTGAGATGCTTAGGACAAGCTGCAGCACAGCGTCTTTCCGCTGCTTTTGGCAATGAAATATTGGAGACCTTACTTGTCAGTGTCTTAGGCTGACACACCGGTTGTGGTCTTGCTGTGCTAGATTCCCTGTGGCCAGTCTACTCTGATGTTTAGGAAGTGTTGGTCATCATTAATTGTCTAATGATTATTGCTGTTTATCTAGGGAAGGAATTGTCCTAGCTAGAGAGTGCTCTGGTGTGCCGATGAACTATTCCTGACCCGCAACTGCAGGGCTGCCTGCCCGTTATGCAAATCTTTGCACACTTATTGGCTGGTGTGTTCTGAGTTACATAAAGTTGTGTGGTTTTCTCAGTCACCTTACAACACACAAATCCATGTGCTCTGATGGGCTAAGGGATGTTAATAGCTGGCCGGAGCACAAGGATTTACATAATGGCTGCACAGTGGCACAGTTCAGATCCCTGTGCCTTCTACAGGCTGCTACCCTGATAGCTTCATATCCACATACCTGCAAAAACTCCTGCCTCTAAGGCACGGGGCAACTCTTCTCTGCAATGTCCCCTGTGCTCTCTACTTTCCTCTCACTGCTTCTGTTCTCAGCTGCCTGCAAAGCAGGACTTGAGAATGAAAGGTGCTCAGCCTTGGGACTAGCTGGCTCACTGTCTTTGAGCTGGTAGCGCAAGAGAGAGGAGCAGAGCCGAGCCCAGGGGCATGGTGCTTAATTTTAAAGAACTTGCTGGAGCCTACAATAGAGGCAGGGTGCATGTAGTCTGCCAGGCACAAACATAAAATGATTGAGCATTTTTTTGCAAATTAATTACACTTTTTAATCCAGTTATTCTTAAATATATATTTTGTGCTAAAAGATTTCTGTGCTCATTGTTAAATTAATGCCTCATCCATCCCTTCTGAGGGCTAGATTCTGCTCCGTTACAATGGTCTGTCCGTTTGAAGTAAGCCCTTTGACTTCAGGGCACTTCAGATTTACGTTGTTGTTGCTGTTCTTGCAAACAGTCTGTGGGCTGCACTGAAGCAGGGACCTCATTTGCACTGCCTCAGACATGGTGACAGTCACCCCCTGCAGAGGGCCAGCCTGAGGCCAATGCAGCACTTCACGGCCACTGCAGCCCAAAAAATTGGGTTGATGTGGGATGGTGGCACTGCACTGATGACTCTCTCACGGGGTGACTTCCACCAAGGGTTGGAGTGAAGTTTACATGTACAACATTATCTTTGGCCATTCCTGACCTTTGAGGCCTTCTCATTACAAACCTGATGTTCTTGCAGCATAGTTTTAGTATAGAATAGTTATAAGAACCCAAGATTCCTTGGTTCCTGTATTCAGTGATGCAAACACCTGGGACAACTTCCTTGGTGTGTCATTAGCCCAGGTCCAGGATAGTTGTTACCTTGCAAGCTAGGAAGCAGCAGTGAGAGCAGAGACTTGCGAGTCAGGGCTCCCAGGTATTGTTTAGTTTTCCTCCAGGTCCTTACAGCTCCTTTATGTCCCCTAATTGCCACCAGGATGGTGTCTAAGGGCTAGGGACCACAGCTGAGCCTTTCAACTCCAGTAGGCTTGATGATAATGTTTCCCTGCCTCTCAGGGGTGTTTTGAGTCTTCATTCACTTATGCTTTTAAAAGCACTTTACAGACTGGGTTATGTGTGTTTTGTACCAGTGTAACTGCCAGGGAAGGGTGTGATTATTTTAACTGATGGTTATTCTATCATGGGATGTGGTTACACCTGTATAAAAGTGACTTAGGTCTGGTTGACACGTAAAAAGTTTAAGTTGATACAACTGTGTTGGTCACGTGTGAAAAATCCACACCCTACCCTGACTGACATAGCTACATTGACCTAACTCCCGGTATAGATACAACTACGTCAACAGAAACGTACCTCTGTCGACATAGCTACCATTGCTTGGCGAGATGGTGTTCCTACACTGATGGAGAAACCTCTTTAATGGGTGTAGGCTGTGTCTACACTACAGCGCTGTGCCAGTATAGCTACAGCAACGTAGCTATGCTGGTACAGTCTCTGTAGTGTAGACTGTACCTTATCCTGGTATAACTGGGAGTGGGAGCAAGCTATACCGGTCTAAGCACCTTTCGCCGGGTATCATTCCATCTACACTAGGAGGGTTGTAGTGTTCTAGCTGTACCAATGTAGTTAAAGCACTTTTGTAGGTAGATAAGGCCTAAGATGTTTGGCTGAGGACCTTTACTGCGTATCAGTGACTGCATGCATCCAGCGAAGTGGGATTCACCCACGAAAGCTCATGCTCTAATACGTCTGTTAGTCTATAAGGTGCCACAGGACTCTGCTGCTTTTGCTGATTGTTGATCTTTATTATGCATTTTGTATTAGCTGATCTATAGAACATTTTAAACAAGGAGGAGCAATGTCTGTTTTGTAGACCCATACTGATCCCAGCTGCTTTTCTCTGCGTCCATTTTTCAGCAAGATCAAGTTTCTTGGGGGCAAATCCTCCCACTGACCCCATGTCCCTTGAGGGCCTTGAGCCCACCATGGGTGTGGCTCCACTATTGATAAGAGGCAAAATGCAGGGACCTCGTCCCATGGTCCTTGTCTTCTGCATTCTGTGGAGCTTAGCTTTGCTGGTGCTCCATGGGCACGAGGGGATTGGGTTGGGAGAGGAATGGGCTAGTGGGTCCATTGGCCAGTTCTCCTCCACGAAGGGGGACCACACTGGATGGTGCAGGCTGTTCCAGCTCTGAGACGTCAGTGGTAGCTGTGGAGTGGCTCTCCTCTGGCTGCGCAGCCTGGAGGGATGGAGAAGGGTTTCTGCCAGCGCCCATGGAGGTCCCCAGTGCAGACTTCATGCTGCCATCCTGGAGTTCTCCCTTAGAGACTTGCCCTTTGAGGAGAAAAACATTGAAGAACTGAATTGAATCTAATCATTGCTACCGTGCTTATCACTGTAATAGCCGAGTAATTTATCTGCTGCATTAGGCTGTGCTATAGCCCCACAAGGGAAGTGACGGAAGTCCCATTGCTTGAGATATTTTAAATTAGACTAGATGAGGCCCTAGGGAAGAGCCCTGCATTGGGAGGGGGCTAGCACTCTTGTGACCTGTCCTTAGAACTGAAATCTCTGAGCTGTGCCTTCAGCTGGTGGAAATGCAGACAGACTCAGTGGAGGCAGTAGAACGATGTCCATTTCCATCAGCTGAAGGTCTGGCTCTTTAATCTCAGCTCATGTAGAACCTGCAAAGTATAGCTTGGCTTGGGGAAGTCTTTATCCTTGGCTTCACTCCTGCATGCAGTGCTTTACTGGCCTGTTCTCTTCCTCATTTCATCTTCTCCTGCTCTATTTACTGACACAACTTTCTTCCCGTCTTCCGTCCTTTGCCTTCAGTTCCTCTCCTGCGTTGGCCATCAGTTAATGCGCCGCATACCCCTGACCCCATCCCATTCTGGATACTATTCCCCTACCTCCCCCCTGTACTTCTCATTTGGAAATCTTCCCACACATACCAGACATGTCCATGGGGCTGCTCCCCGGGAGGGCTGCGAATGTCACTGCTGAGGCATGTATTTCTGGGCCTGAACAGCTCCTTTCCATCAAGTTATAACGTACTAGGTGAGTGATTTGTCACCTGAAGAATCTGATTGTTGTTTGGAGCTGATGTGTCCTATCTTCAGGTCTTGGCTATTCTCTGTGTCCTGCCTGCTCTTTACCCCTTCCTCATTCAGAAATAGCCCTGGGAATCTGGATCTGATCCAAAGCCTGTTGAAGCCAGTGGAAAGAATTCCCATTGATGTCAATGGGCTTTTCGATCAGCCCGTTTCAGGTCCCCTGAGGAACATGTCACGGTGAGCATGTGCTGTGTGCAGGGCAGAGGAGGTGCATGGGGACCCCGCGCTCTGCAGAACTCTTCTTGTACAAGCTCCCAGAGCTCAGGCTGATGGGCCGTGCTGGGAAGGAGAGATGTGGGACCGCTGGATCTGCCGCCGTACCGTTCTCTCCCACAGAGCGTTTGCCATGGCAATGCTGCAGAGCTGGTGTGAAGGGGTACGTGAAGATTTTTTTCTGCAGCCACCAGGAAGGAGTCTGTTGCCTGGCCTGCATGCTAGATGGAGAGTGAAGAGTGAAAAGGACGTGAGATTTTAACAGTTCTCTTTGTTCTCTATCCCATGGGTTTTGTTAATAACACGAAGGCAGCAGCAGCCCCTCCACCATTGCTGGGTGCGGGCTGGTATGTAAGCAGACTCTTCATGGTGGCCCTAGCTTTGTTAGCCAGCCTAGGAACCAGAGAGAACCGCAGGGTATATCTGTGCCCAACAGCCTCAATATAGACTCCCCTCTGTGTTCTGCAACAGATACAGAAAGATGTTTGGAGTTAAAATGTGGTTTGGGGCTGTGGGTTTTTTTTTTTTTTGTGGTAACAGACATGTTCCCCTAAAGAAGCCACTGAACTCTTCGAAAGCTCCCCTGACCCAGTAATATTAAAATAGTAAGTAGATACTCGAGCACTACAAACCGCCTCTGATGTTCACACCAGCCTCTCAAAATCTTACTTCCACTCACCTGCTCAATTTTAATCTGAAGACAGACTTTCCCGAGCCCCACGTCTCTCTCTTTGATAAGAACTTCTCCCCCCACCTTAGCAGTACAATTCAGAAGAAACCCCCCCAAGCTCTTTTTGATCAAATCCTACACCTTTCATTTCTAAAGTCCATTCCCCTTTTTCTTCTCAAGCGCTTGAAATAAAATGATTCCCATGAAAAGGATGGGCAATTAATAATGAAAGAAAGTGGGGGAGGGAGAAAAAAATCTTCCTTTTTAAAAGAAAAGAATCCATTTTGATTCAGGTTTTATTAGAGGAGAGGATCAAAAGAACTGAGACAAGAGCGCTTGAATCTGGTTCATCATTTAAAGACTGCTAAAGTGTCACTGCAGATGGGCGTGTACCCATCACTGTGCTAGTTGACACTTTGTGGCTTCTTTTATTTATTCCCCATCTCTCAAAACTGCAGAACTGGAATTATGCTGTGTGGGTATCTGTGTGTATGTGAAAGTGAGAATTGGCCGGGTGGGAGAGGAAGAGATGCTGGCTCTTGTCAGACAGTTGGAGTCCTGGTGGCACTCAAGGAAGGTGGAATCCATTGGGCACCACTTGGAGCGTGAGCGGACACAGAAGCATAGGGAAGGGAAGACTGGATGCATGTGAGCAGGGTAGAAGGGGAAGCGGTGGAGGAGGTGCTAGACAAGACAGAGGGGAAAAAAATCTTAGCTGCCAAGCGTGGCTTAACAATGAGAGAGCTGGGAGAATCCTTTGAGGCTGTGTCTCTTGTGTGTGTTTGCACCGAGCCATCACCTCAGCCCTTCCTGTGAATCTCTGTGGCTGTTCTCTCATATCCGAGTCATGGAGTTCAATTCCCAGCTCTGCTACAGCCCAGTGTGTGACCTTGGTCAAGTCACTTATCCTCTTTCTGCCTCTGATCCGCATCTTACACATGGGGAAAATACTCCCTTTCTCCCAACCATTGTCTGTCCCCTCTGCTTAGACTGTGAGCCCTTTGGGGCAGGGACGGTCTCCTCATTGTGTGTGGACAGCACCCAGCACAATGGGGCTCTGATCCCTGACCGGAGCTTCCAGGTGCTCCCATGATGTGAATCGTATGGAGCAGTAACCCGTCTATTGAAAGGAAAGCCCTGGGGTTCTGAAATTGTGTGTAAGTAGTTGTCAGTCTATGGGAATAGCTGCCCTGAATAAGCGTGTGTGTGTGGGGGGGATGTGGTGAGGTGTGTAGGGGGCTCTATGGGATATGGTGAGAAGGCTCTGAACTGGGAGTTGGTGACCTGAAGTCAGTTCCTGGCTATAGCACTGATCTGCTAGGACTGGACAAGTCACTTCCCCTCTCTGCCTCTTCTCTCTGTCTGTCTGTCTTGTCTGCCTACTTTGAGGCAGGGGCTCTCAGTGGTTTCACGGCACCCAGCACAGAGAGGCCTTCGTCTTGGCTGAGGCCTCCAGAGCCATGGTGATCCATACGTTTCCATAAGGAGAACACGTGTCTGCTCTGTAGCCCAGCGTTCTCTCTCTCTGGCTGAGGACTGCTCGTGCAGACAGGAGGGTGTCAGCTCCTGGAATGTGCCATGCCCATTTCCCCAGTGTCCTGAGCTGAGACAGCAGAATTCCTGCCAGAGAGGCTCATGCTGGATCCTCTGGCGGGACTCGAGAGAGGAGGATGTGATCCCGTCACCATCATTCAGCACTTTGGTCATTAAGTGCATGCGTCGCACCAGGCTCTCCAGGGACTAAAGTGAAAACAGCCCCCCGCTGTGCATGTGGGTGACTCACAAAGCCTTTTCGGCTTCAGTGCTGAACGTGTCACAGAGTGTCCCAAAGGCTGCACTCCTCTTGGAGCCCTTGTTCTGTGGGGCAGGGAGAGAGCGCATTTAGCACTGCTGAAAGGTGCCGGATTGTTTGCCCTGGAGACAGAGACATAGTGTTAGGCCCAGAAAGCAGCTGGACAAGCTTTTCCCAGACTGCCTCCACAGAAGCACCCTGACTTAGAGGGACTGATGTCTGGGAGCGGGATGGGAAGGAGAGAGCCAAGGCAGTTCATTCTCTAGACCCATTCTCCTAGGATTCCGGCCAAAGTTGGACCCCCCGCCAGCCTCCTGCTAAAAAATCTGTTCTGTGCTAATTGCCCTTCATTTCCCACCCCAGAAAGAGCTGCATTTTAGTTTCCCCTGGGGTCCTTTGGGATGGAATGTGCCTTTTAAAGGCAGAGTAGCAGGAGGCTAATATAAGGCTCATGACAGCACTGCCTGGGCAGGCTGTAGGTCCTGGGAGGTTGGCTCTCCAATATCTCATGCATGGCCTCCTGCCCGAAAGGTCTGAGGTGTTAAGAGGGAACCTGACTCTCTTCTGACTGAAGAGATCTTTGCACCCTACTCTGAAGGTGTTAAGATGTGGGGCCCAAGTCAGTTCTCTGGCAGAAGCTTGTACCCTGACCTCTGGGCTTGTCAGTCATGATGTCCTGGTAGAAAGCAGCTGGGGCACAGGGTGAGAGGCAGGTGATGCATCTGGCTCAGTTTGGCTGTTGTAAATAATGACCAAGATCCTACCTGAGGAGGCCTGATTTTCACAGGTTCAGAGCACTGGCAGCTCTTGCTGACATCAGCGGGAGTTGGGGCTGGTCAGCACCCCTGAAAATCAGGCCTGTGATTGGGAGTGTGTGTTTAACACCAGCTGTCTAATTGCGAAGTGCTGTTTGTTTGTTCCCTCAGGAGGCAGCCTTTCCAAGCAAGACTGGACCATCCAGTGGCCGACGCCAGAAACAGGGAAGGAGAACAGCCCTGTGTGCCAGCCCGAATCCATGCAGTGGATCAGAACCCACCTTTCCCAGAGCCCCAAAGTGCAGTCCAAGTGCATGCAGCACTACTGTCACCCGGGTTCGGCCCACGGACCCACGTACGCCCACGTGGAGAGACTGACTGTGGAGGGCTATCCTGGGCTATGTCCCCCACTGGAAGCCGGCCACCGCTCCTTGCCGCCGTCCCCCCGGCAACGGCACCCTGTTCACACCCCCCCACGGACGCCTAACATAGTCACCACCATGACTCCTCCGGGCACACCGCCAGTGAGGCGGAGGAACAAGCTGAAACCTCCAGGGACACCTCCCCCGTCGTCCCGGAAACTAATTCACCTCATCCCCGGCTTCACCGCCTTGCACCGGAGCAAGTCACACGAGTTCCAGCTGGGCCATCGAGTGGACGAGGCGCATACACCCAAGTAAGTGAGTTGGGGGCGGTGCCTGCGCAAGCTGAGCAGAGTAAGGGAGCTGGGAGTGGGAGCTCTGTGATGGAGCTAGGAAACGGTTGAGTAGTGCACACCCTTGGGGAGTGGTTCGGAGTGAGTGCGGTTTAATAGCTAGATTGCTGGTATTCCAGGATTCTGGGTTCTGATCCTGGTTCAGACACTGAGTAGCCCTGGGTGGGTCAGTCCACCGCCCTGTGCCTCAGTTTCCCCCTCTGTAAAATGGCGGAGAGGCCTACCCCACAGAAGTTTTGGGGAACTGAACGTATGAGATCCGTGGATGGAAGGTGTGAAGGAAGCTGAAGGTATGCTTGCTATTGCTCTCTGTCGGAGCCGTTGGTGATAACCGTGACCACTCCATCCACCACCCCAACCAGCCCACCTGTCTGGCACTGAATCTAAGACCTCCCTTGCTACAGATATCCCAAGCCTCAGCCTGCTAAACCTGACGTGGTCCTTAGACACAAAGGCAGTGTTGGCCTGGGCTGTGTGTCACAGCTGGAGTGGTGATGAGTTAATTGGGATGCTGAATTCTGACCAGTGGAAATGCTATTAGAGGGGCGGGTCTGGGTTCTTTCCAAACTGGAAAAGATTACTGCGGAGGCAGTGTGCCTAATCTCTGAGGGTGCGGGGGGGAGAGGCCCACCAGACCTAATAGTCTTTCAGGCCAGTGCAAGGACTGACATGTATGGGCTTTCTTTCCTATGGTATTTGGTCACAGCTCTGGGGGAGGAGGGAGCTGAGCATGGGTTAGAGGGACTGTTATCTTCTTTAGCTTATTCTTGGCACTGGATCAATTCCCAGTCAGCTCCAAGAGCTGGGAGGGCTGCAAAGGTGGCAGTAAATCACCTGACCTCTGTCCCTCCCCTTCTGAGCTAGGTCTGGTGTCTTTGATGTCTGTAAAGCTCGGCGCATCCCTGCGGATGCATTTCTGTGACTTCGGGCAAGTCCCTTAACATCCCCGTGACTCCATTTTTCCATCTGTAAAATGGGGTTCCTGAAACTTGCCCTATTTCAAGTGCTAGATATTAATACGTGTGTGAGAGAGAAATAATGTTGTTCCAGGCAAAGTTTAAAACTTGGATTTATTTGTTTTTTTTTAAAAAAAACTTCTGCAAAGAACCTTCCAAACTTCTCTCCCCTCCATGAATTTGTTTGCAGAGCCCTCTTCAGCCTGATAATCTCTGATGCTGGAAAGATTTCAGAGGTAGGAAACAATTAAGTGAAAACGACAATAGGCGAGAGATGCTGAAAAGTGGCCTCTTGCAGACACCAGTTTTCTGGTTCCTCTTCATCCGATAATTAAAAGCAGCGTTAGACCAGTAGCGCGTTGCCATGACATCCTCCTGGCAGCTTTCAGTGGACAGTCTGCAAGCGTAGCTAGTGAATACCTGTGGCATCCTTGGTTACCGAGAGGAACACAGGCATTCACAGGTGGCTCGTTCCTCTGAGCAGCAAAATAATCTTTCAAGGCGTTCGCTGGCTGAGAGTTTTAAGATGAAACCCAGGCAGGAATGTGGGAAGAATTGGTCTTTACTCTAGCGAGGGGCATTTCATGCTCATTATTCTTCAGCTAGCAACAGAGTTCACCAGAGCAACTCACTGCTCTCATTCCTTGGCCATTGGCGGTTGCTGGTTCTTTGGAAACAGGCAGCAAAATACCTTCGCTGCAGTGTAGCTCCATTTGCTGAGAGAGTTGCTGTTGTTTACTTCTGAGGAAACTGTGGTGTTCCCCATTGTAACCCACCCCCCAGCTATTCATGTGTCTGCACTTGGTATTATTTATAGCCTTCCAGTTGTTCTTCCTTCAAGAGCTCAGGTTTCAGTGGTAGCCATGTTAGTCTGCATCAGCAAAAACAATGAAGAGTCCTTGTGGCACCTTAGAGACTAACACATTTATTTGGGCATAAGCTTTCGTGGGCTAAAACTCACTTCATCAGATGCATGGAGTGAAAAATACAGTAAGCAGAGTATATATACAGCACATGAAAAGATGGGAGTCACCTTACTAAGTGGGGAGGGGGGGTCAGTGCTAACGAGGCCAGTTCAGTTAAGGTGGAAGTGGCCTATTCTCAACAGTTGACAAGAAGGGGTGAATATCAAGAGAGGGAAAATTACTTTTGTAGTGCTAACGAGGCCAATGCAATCAAGGTGGATTTCCGCCATTCCCAACCGTTCACAAGAAGATCTGAGTATCAGCAGAGGGAAAATTACTTTTTGTAGTGACCCAGCCACTCCCAGTCTTTATTCAGGTCTAATTTGATGGTGTCCAGTTTGCAAATTAATTCCAGTTCTGCAGTTTCTCATTGGAGTCTGTTTTTGAAGTTTTTTGGTTGAAGAATTGCCACTTGGTAAGGCAACTCCCATCTTTTCACGTGCTGTATGTATATACTGCTTACTGTATTTTTCACTCCATGAATCTGATGAAGTGGGCTGTAGCCCACAAAAGCTTATGCCCAAATAAATGTGTTAGTCTCTAAGGTGCCACAAGGACTCCCTGTTGTTCAAAAGCTCAGTTTTGTTTAATTTTCCGACCTCCTTAGCTCTGTGGATCAGCAGCCAGCAGGGGGTGCTCTCTTGCCGAAGAATCCTTGTGCTGGATTCCACTCACCCCCCTGGATGCTGGAACTGGATTCAAAGACTGTTTAGAATCAGGAAGGGTTTCAGTCCCGCAGCCGAGCTCTGCCCTGCTCTGCTGTTGAGTTGCTGGCATGACCTTTGTTACGATGTCCGGCTTCCTGCGGGTCATTCCTTCTTCTGCCAGTGCAGGATCCTTGTGATAGAAACCTGCAGTCTGAGAGGGAACGGGGAAGAGGCAGAGACCCCGAATCTGCCAGGGACTTCACTAGTGCCAGTGATTTAATGTGGAAGGCGCTTGGATGCCATGGTGATGCGTGGCAGTAAATAACCCTGCAATGGAGTCTGTCTCCCTGTGTGTACTGCATCCTGATCTCATAGGAGTGGGAAATACACGTGTTAGCCCAGTCTGAGAGCTTGTAATTAAATCCTACAATGTTCTTAGCCCAGGCATGGGTCTTGAAAGGGCGGAAAGTTTCTATCCCGCTCCATGGGGATGCAGATAGCTTTCTTTTACCCTGACTCGCTCTGATCTCAGGTCAGGTGAGTCCTGTTAGCTCCAGTTGAGAGAAATGAGGGGTTAAACCCTCTCTGACAAAGAAGGAACTATGGACAGGGAGGGGAGGACCTGCAGGGAAAACCCAGGAGGAGCCAAGCTCAGGAGAAGGCTTTGGCTGAACTTGTGATTTGTTAACAATAAAGCAAATCCCAGGAAGGAGCCATCACGTGTGTGGCCCATGTCCAGTGTGCCTACACTCCAGTACCAGGGTTCCAGGACTGGACACCCCCAAACCTGGGTGCTCTTTGGATCTGGTTCCAAAATGTGTCGGTTTCATCCTGCCTCTGCTTTCCACCTGTAATGGCTGTGCAGGCGCTTGTGTGGTAGGGAATACATATATAATTCAAGACAAAGCAGTGTTCTTTCTTTTCCCGTATTAGAGCTTGTGTATCCCTAATGAATGGAAGCAGAGTGCACTACTCACGTCTGATAGTTCTTTGTAGATACCGAAGTCGGGCACATATACTTAGATACAGTAATAGGATCGACAGCTTGTTAAGTCCAAAAGTGGCACCATTGCTCGTCAGTCAGCGCCAAAGAGAAGTGTTTCATGCCCTGCATGTGCAGTGTAGAGCGAGCATCTCTCTCATGAAATGTTGCAGTACAGCATGCATGCAAAGGCATACACGGAGATTGTGCTCTCTTCCTGGCGCTCTGTTCCTTTCCTTTTCTTCTTGGATGTCACTTTGCTGTTGTTTGATCTTCTGCTCTGTTCCTCTTTTCTTCAGTCAAAACTCACACTGCTATCTGAAAAATTCCTGTTTACTCTGCCAATACCTAAGATCACTGGAGCTCAAAGATTAGAAGAAATTTCCCCTCCTCTTTGTTTACTTTGTGCAGTTTGCAGCAGTGGCAAGTCTGGAGTCTGTGTCGCTTGTTTCCTCTCTGCAGTCTGTCACTTTTCTCTGCTTTGCATAGGTTTTACACACGACTGTAGGGGAGAGAATTTTTTTTTTAAATAGGAAAACCACAAAAATTGGTGGGGGTCTCTCAGATAGACTTGTGTCCCTGAAACTACTTTTTAACGCTTTTTATTGCAGATGACTTGATTTCAACTTAACTGTGTGCCTTTTTAAATGAATTCTTTCTCAAGCCAGATTTTGAAGTGCTCAGCACTCAGCATTGGGGCCAGATTTTTCAAAGAACTCAGCTCCCATTTAAGCACCTAACCTGCACCCCTACTTATTTTTAATTATCCCCAATATTAATAAAAAGATTTACAGAAGATAAAGTTTAGAGAACTGGGAGGTAAGGGGTGTTTTGATTTGATCCTCCTCCTGCAATATTTTCAGTCCAAACATTACAGCCTCAGACCAGTGTGAGAGAGACACAAATTGAAACTGGCTATTGTGCATTAGCTGCCCAATCTGAGCAGAGAGCAAAGTGTAAACAACATCTGTAAAGAGGGGAAAGGAAATTAAGTTTTACAAATAAGCTCGTGTGCCAGTATCATGGGCTGAGATTTTCAAAGGGTGTCCAGATACTGTGGAGAGCTTTGAAAATCTCAGCCGTGATTTCGAAGCTGACAGCATCCCTGGAAGCAGTGCCCATCTGATTATAGTGATGTTCATTTACAGTCAGAGAAACATTGCTTACCCGAATGGCTTCCAAAGCCCTTTAGACACCGAGGCCCTGATCCTGCAGTAGGTTCACCCTCATACCCATAACAAGTCGTATGGAAATCAGTGGGGCTCAGGGGTCAGCCCACGCAGGATCTGGGCCCTATGTGCATGAAGCACCATTGGAATACCAGCCACCACTGGCTTGCGTGATACAGCAGCCTAAAAAATGAAAAAGGGAGTGTGAAATTTTGCCTTCAGGTCTGCTCCTATGACAACTGCCAGGTGGTATCTTTAAGGTCCATGTCACTCAGACAGCTCTTGCATTTTTCATGTCTCATTCCAAAGGTTTCCACAGTGAATTCCAGAGCATGGGACTTGCCTTTCTCAGAGGAAGGGCTGAGTCTGCTGGCCCCGTGGAGATTTGAGCCTGTTGTTACAGGTGTTCTAGGTTACCGTGCCTGACATTTACCCTTTGGGGTGGTTGTGTTATTATTAATTTGTATTATGTAGCACCTTAGGGATCCAGTTATGGATCAGGGCCCCGCTGTGCTAGGTGCTATACAAATACTTGAGTAGAAGACGACCCCTCTCCAAAGATAAGCTTCCAGTCAAAGAACTATTGTAAGTAGAACCACTCTTACAATTATCGTAGCACTATAATTGCTCTTTGTTTTCTCTGTACTAAGAAACCTGCTCTTTCTCCTTCTCTCCTGCCTTTTCTAAAGCATTAGCTTTGAATCTTTTGCTGTTCTCCTTTCTCTGTGGCTTTCGGTGCATATTTTTCTGTATTATCTTGATTTATTGGGATAATGTTTTTCTTTGTGCATTAGTAGCTGTCGAGTCTCTTCTTTAGCTTTTGTGACTTTTTCTGAGTTTCTATTTGTCTTCCCTGTCCGCAGTTCCACCACAGGAGCGGTCAAGAGAGGAAAGAATCTTTGCTACCTGCCCCTCTGCCTGATCTAATCACATTTCACGTTCCTCCAGGAAAATCCAGAGCTCGGGGACCTTTGAGTCCTTACACTGCTAATGCAGCAGAGCCAACTTGTGCAATGCACTAGTGCGTGGTCTGCAATGCTCACTCAGAGCAATTAACAGTACTTGCAGCTTGTGGGTAGGAGAGGAGTTTGGCAAAGACCACACAGCAAGAAATGCCCTGGGTCATGGCGAACCGTCCATGGTGGGGTGGTTGGCTAAGGCATTTTGATGTCTTTTCCTTTGCCCCGCAGGCTGGGTATCGTTTGCCAGGGGAGGGAGCTGTTGTGCTGGGAAGTTATAGTCCCATCCTGTATCATCTAGTCAGAATCAAAGTCCTTGCACTCTGACACCAGGCTCACTGGATCTCAGGGGTGGTGTGTCAGCCTGCCGGGGAGACCTGCCTACCTCTGACTATCTCCTGCCAGCGCACCCTGGAAATGCTGTTGGCCCTGGTCTCAACAGGGGCCCATTTTCTCTCTCTCAGCACAAGGAGACACAAGCCATAGGGGCTGTCTGAAGGGGTGGGGGCATTGTGTAAAAGGACCAGGCTGGTGGGGATTACCCAGCACACATTCCAGCTGAAGTGAGTCTGACTGTGGGAAGCAGAGACCCCAAAATGCAGCCCCAGCCTTTAGCAAAAGAGCTGTAGGCACTTAAAGCAGATGCATCCCATCTATCCCAATGAGATGTCGCTGTGGTTGCCCTGCTCCTGTTAGCCGCTCCCTAAACCCACCATTAGCTGCAACTCCTACCCGTGGCTTCCTCTGCTGTCTGTACCCCAAGTGACATGAAAGTGTTGCGGCGTCTCCTGCATCATTATAATGCTAATTAATATGGAAAGGGGAGAGGAATTGAATGTTTCTTGGAACTGCTGAGTCTAAGGAGTGAAACCTTTTCTCCTGTAGTGGGAACCCAGCCGTGCTCAGTCTCCAGTGACTCCATGCCTAATGACCATTTTATTCACTTAGAAGGGAAGGAGATGTTTTGAATGGGATTAGCATTTGGGCATGATGCTGGATTGCTAGATGCACACACGCTGATTCTTGTTCATTCTTCATGCCCAGAACAGGGCCAGGTCCATTCAGTTAGCACTCAAGACTGTGCCAAGTCAGAGACCAGGCATTCTTCTAAAGTGTCAGCATCCTCGGTGGTGGAGTGGATGTGAAATGCAATGAGCGAGGGGTGGGGAGGCAGCTGCTTCCAGGGCGTGGAGAATGACCTCATGCTCTCTCCTTCCAGCATGGGGACAAAGTGATTTAGATGCTATTTTCAGAACTGACTGGTTTCTGGTCTGCAATGTCCAGTCTCTGTTTGTTAGTATCGCTCGCAAACGACCTCTCTGCCTTATGTCCGGTATGTACAGACATGTCCCCCTCCATGTATGTACATAGCTATAGGGATGGTTCTCTGCAGACTCAGTGCCAACTGTTTAATGTCACTATTGTTTCTCCTCTGGTTCGTTTGTAATATCCATTCTCAGATGCAGGACTCGGTGTTGCACTTCTACCCTGCATGTGGGTAGCTTTGTCAGTGGAATAAGCCAAGTGGACTCTGGGTGTGGAGATTCCACTGCTCTCCCAGGCTGGAGAGCAACATTTGTTCTACCAGTGATAAAAACTCCTTGGCCAAAGGTGCAGAGGTTTCAGTGTTGTGTTTTAGGCTGTTTTGCAGAGAGGTGTTTCCTTACAGGTGAGCTGCAAAGCTAAAGAAGAAAAGTATGTGCTGTCTAGATAGCAGCAAAGCTTGTTTTGCTTCGGATTTTTCACACTAGCAATACCAGGTCCTAACTTACCCCATCTTTCCCGCCGGATGACTTTAACAATCTGTAGAGACCCTGGAATGGGACAGTGCGGCTGGAGATGGACATTGACCTCCAGCTCTCCCAAGCAGCCGTTACATCTTTGAAGCAGGTTTGTAACCTGTTACTGGCATGGCACTAAGCCATGGCTGGTATCCGCACACGCCTGTTTTAAGAGGTTCCAACCACATTAGCTCCTCTGGCAACCCCACCCAACAACCAAACCCTCAAATGTGAGCAGCCAAATAGCCACCGTCATGCCTAGTGGAAGCAGGGAGTTTGAAGAAGCCGAAATGCCATTTCAAGTGGGGAAACTGTGTCACATCTTGAAAGTAAGAGGGAACTCTACAGCATATCCCAGACACAGTACACTCCGGGGCGGCTGGACTGCAGGTCTGCACTGTACTGTGGCCCAGATAGCCCATCCCCGGGAACTAGCTAGTGAAGCTCTGTTCTTTTGTTCACAAGCTTCCTATACTACCCTGCAGAAAAGGGAAACTTTGAAACCCTTTGGTCGCTGTTCTTGCACCTTGTGGATTATCCCTGTAATGTAAATGGCGCCCCAGTGACTAATGCATTAACTCGGCCTCATAGACCTGCTAGGAGGCCAGCTGTGGATAAGCAGCATCACTGCTTCCTTCTTCGTAAATCTTTTTTTTTTGTAATTAAACATTCCAGGTGCGCTTGGTGCCTTCTCATGAGGGATTGATTGCACCCACGTGGGGGAGAGAAGTGTGGAATGTAACCATCCATTCCCAGCTGCTAATTGCAGATGGGGCCTTAGCCCGGGGCATACTGTTTCCAGTTTGCTTAACCTCTCTGCTTTCCCACTTCCTATTGGTGCTTAGAGACATCAGGTCATGCTACTTTAATTTACAATTAGTGTGACACGAGCCCTCCACTGCAGTGACTAGCAAGAGGCAAATCCCCGCAGGCCAAGGAGTTTATTAAGCTAAATTAATAGAGAAAAGAAAGCACCAATATTAACAGCACTCCATCTCTCCAGCATCCTACTGGGGGATCATCACTCTGATGCAGAGAGATGGGGATGGGCTCCCAGAAGCTGCTCGGAGAACAGTGGAGGTTAATTTACTCTAATAGCGCTTAATGATTTTTAGGAAGCAACCACTGAATCTTGCCTTCTAATCCCATTAGTGTTTCAGGATTATAATTAGTACATTAGAGAGACAGCTCTTTTTTATATTCTCAGATAGAGGCATACAAAGGTTTAAGCTGTTATCTAGTCTGTATTCAGCTGCTAAGTCCTCAGGTTGGTTAGAGAAGAAAGGTGGCTTTCACATTTATTATGGGCCAGATTCGTCAGTGCTTACTAACACTGAATAATGCCTTACTCTGTGAGTGGTCTGGTTGATTTCTCTAGGGCTTCTGATAGAGTAAGATACTTCTCAAGAGTAGTCTTATTGAAATCAAAAGGATTACTTGTAGAGTAAGGTATTGCTCAGTGTGAGTAAGGGTAGAAGAATCTGGCCCTCTATAGACTAATTCCACTTCTTTTGCAACAAAACAGCGTCTTTCAATAAAATATATAGTGCAATCAGAAAGTTTACTATAGTTAATCTTTGTCTAGCATTTTCGTAATAGATTAAGCCCTTATTGCGTATGTGTGTTGTCCCTCTATCCTTTACTAGAAAGTTAGCTATATGAGGCACAGTAAACTAGAACTAAAATAGACCTAGATCCACCAAAATGTGAGACATTTCCAAAAATGCCTTCAGAGTTCCTGCAGCCCAACTTCTCTTGTGGGTCCTCCCCTCCCAGGTGTACTCTTCTCTTCCTTCCACTCATTCATGTTTATTATTTGCATTGTGAGAGCATCCAGAGGCCCCAGCAAAGAACAAGGCCCCATTGTGGTCGGTGCTGTATATATATACAGTAAGAGGCAATTCCTGCCCTGAAGAGCTTACATTCTAAGTAGACAAGACAGCGGGTGGGAGAAAGGGGGTATCAGGGCTTGTCTAAGTGGGAAGGTTATACTGGTGTAAGATGTGGTGTGAATTTAAACTGCTAGAGTTATACTGGCATAACTCCCGATGTAGACAGTCTTATTCCAGAATAAGAGTGACCTTTTCCAGTTTAATCTATGTCACTTTTATGCCAGTCACTTTTTTTTTCCAGAACAGTGTCCACACGGTACAGCTATAGTGGTATAATTGCATCGCTGTAGTTCTGTGGGTCACTTTCCTCATGTAGACAAGCCCTAAGTCTTAGTGACTTCTCTGAGGTCACATTGGGAGTCCGTGGCAGTGCTGGGAGTTGGGATTAGATCTCATGAGTCTCAGTCCAGTGCCTTCTCACCCCTGATTCTTTCTCCTTAAGCGAGGTAGCTGTCTTCAGCTCAGCTGGCAGATAACCACTGGCAGTTAATATCCAATTTGTGAAGGCCTGATGAAACAGAATTGGTTGTGCTTCTGGGATGGAGATTGGTATAGGTAGAGTTCAGCTGAAAAGAACAGGCTAAGATCCCACCTAGTGATGTAATCATGTGGATGGTTCCTGATGTTAGGAGAGGATTTGGGATTTTATGGGCTTGCAAGAGCAGGTTCTCCTTTTAGGAGAGCAGTAGCAGTGACCAGGCCCTGTCTGGGACAGCTACCATGTACCACTGTATTCTTGATGATGGCTACTGCATTAGTTTGCATTGTATGTATGGTAGATTGTTTCTACATGGTAACAATTTATCAATTCCATATGCCTGCATCTGTTAAGCTTAAGCAACGCTAACCGTTCCTGAGTGGTGGCTAAATTTCCGGAGCCTATAGCAGCAAATTGCCTTGACAGAGCGTCCAGCTGTTGTCCATAATGCTGAGGTATGGAACATTACTCCTAAAAATGTCCCCCTGGCTTCCAGAAATCCACAATCCATGAAGATCTCAGGAATGGTCTGGAAATTGAAATGAAATGATTAGAATGGTTTGTAATATAATGCCTGTTTGGTACCTCATGAGTTCCTTGGGCCATTTAAATTCTTCATGGGTAATTAGTGATTATTCATCAGCAAGAAGCCAAAAAACAAACTGAATGGAAGGTCTTAAATGCACGGTACTCGGGAGAACAAAAGTTGAGTCAGTTAAAAGTAAACTCCAGGCACCATATAACACAAGTTACAAGAGCTCATTTAAAATCGCCATCTCTGCCAAACATCCAGGCATTTTAGCCACTGCCCTATGCTGTCCACTGTACAGCCCAGATTAACAGACACTGTGCAAGTCAAGTTCCCTTAAACCTGCCTGTAGCCATTGCCAACACATAGGGAAGCCTAAGGCCTTGTTGAAGGTTAGGTTGTCCAACTCTACTGATCTACTGCCAGCTTAATGCACTGCATGGCCTGCGGGGACTGGCTTCTTGCTAGTGACAGCTTGTGTCAGAGGAGGGCTTGTATCGTGCTAAGGGTATGTCTGCACCTGGAGCTGGAGGGGTAAATTCCAGCTTGAAGTGTAGACATACCCATGCTAGTTTACTAAAAATAACCATGGTGGCGCAAGTGGTGGGACAGGCCGGCTGCCCTGGATACGATCCTACCCAAAATGCTAGGTTGTACTGGGGCAGCAAGGCTCTCTGGCTGCTGGTGCCACTGCAGTTACAACTTTGTTTTTAGCACTCTCAGAGGCGCGAAGGTGTGTCTACACTTCAAGCTGGAATTGATACCTCCAGCTCAAGTGTACACATACCCTAAGTGTAAATTAAAGTGTTACGACCGAGTGTGTGTGAGCACTGGTCAGGCATAGTAAGCTGTGCTGGTATAGTTAAAGCAGTAAAACCATCCTAATGGATGCCTTTATAACGGAATACTTGGGGTTACACTGGTATGGCTTACAAGAAGGGGAATAAGTTATTCCAGGATTAGGCATCCTTGTACCAGAATAACTGTGTCCACACCAGGGATTGTTCAGATACCGCTATTTTGATACAAAGTCACCTAATATTCTGGTGCAAAACCTGTGGGCAGAGTGCTCCAAGAAGCTGGAAGATGGTGTATGTTAAAATAGGGGGATGCTTCAAAGCTACTGCAGGGATTTGAATACTCAAAGACCTGAAATTTCCTAGGCAGCTTTGAAAATCTCATCCTTAGAGACAGAACCTGATTTTCCTCTCCCTTAACTGATTTGTATTCACTGACTTCAGCAGAGTAGCTCCTGATTGTCACCAGTGTAAATGAGATGGGTGCTGGATCCCACACCTTTGTTACCTAGCAATTCTCCTGGCATATTACTGTAGCTTTCCATGTTCTCATGTGCTGATCCCAAACATAACAGCGTAATTTCCATATTTCTATATGTTGTCACCTAAATCTCCCTGTCCTGTATTTTGACAGATTGCTTTCAAGAGATGCACTCAGATAAAGCTATCCATCCATCCATCCTCCCTCTGCTGGGGGTGGACTGCTTATCCAGTGCCTTAAAACATGTCTTCACCGCCATTAACCCAGTCTGCACCAACGTCGCTTTCCCTGATGTTCTTCAGGGGGTCACCATTTAGTACGTACATCAGAACTGGTTATAAAGTCCACATCCATCTTCTCTATTGTATTTTCCCAACATCCCCATGTGACTGCACACTCCTGGAGCATGTGCATTTATAACTATGCTGTTTTCAACTGTTAGTATCCTGGATGCTATCCCAAAAATGAGCAGATTGGATCCAAGACCTAAACATTTTCATTCTGAAGGTCTCACTATGATATTTCAGTATCTAAACCATGTTGTATTGGCTGAAGGGTTCCATGTTATTGTCACGCAAGCCCTGGTTTGACTGATCATTGTGGGATACAAAACCTGGCTCTTGGTCCTAGTCTCTCTTTGCTTTGGCCATTAGGGGTTTGTTGGGCTATAGAGGCAGTGAAGTTGGCCACTGGAAGGAAGAGCATGTTATTGAAGGACAATGTCAGTCATTCACAGGGGTTCTGGTGGACGTTGTGTGATGATGATGTCAGGTTTGGGAATGGGAAGATCCTTGAATCTCTGCAGTGGAGGGGGGAAGGAAAGGATTCAAATGCAGGAATTTGGAGAACAAAATGAGCATCTATATCTTTTACGACTTGATGAGCTGTCAAGGATGTGAAGGGGAGACAAGGATTTTTGTCCAAAGACCTGGCATGTCTCCGGCTTTGTCTAAGCGTGGCCCTCATGCAGTATCTTGACAGTGATATGTAGCCTCGGTAACCGACTGGCTCGTCTCTGGAGTTATCTCAGAGCTCTGGCATGTGGAGCTCCTTAGGTATGTCATTAATGTTAATTGCTGCTGCAATATTCTGTCAAGGGGAACAGAGGTTTTCACATGCTTGAAAGAGAAACTTAGGCTGAGTCCCTTAATGAGAAGTTGTGCATCCTTTCACCACTTTAATAATGGGGGGCGTGATTATGAATTTAGATGAGAATTTATGTATCCACAGTGAAACACAGAGGAATTCCCTTGTTGCCTAGGTGCTCGCTTGGTGGGCTGCCTCCCCTGTGCCCATGTGGAAAGAGCAGGGATAGAAGCAGCCACATTAGGCTGTAGTTTCCCCCTGAGAATGGTCATCTCAAGAATGGATTAAACTGCTTGCTCCATCTTGGAAACTGTCAGTCACCGGGAAGAAAAGAGCACTAAGAAACACCCGATGCCTTCTCAAGACTCTAAGGCAGGATATTGGCAAGAGACTGGAAAGCTCCCTCTTTGTTTCCCTAGTCTCTCTTCACTGGCCCAAACGATGAGTGAACTGTCAGGATTGAAGGTCTCTCTCCATTCTGTCGGACTCAGACTCGGTGACCTCTATTGATGGTCCATAGAATTTGCAATGTCCACACCAGTTTTCTTGCTTGAGTCTAGAGTGACCAGGAAGCCTCTGGCTCCACTGAACACTTTTATAGCTACTTTGTGTAATATTTGCATAATAAAAGCCAGGGTTAAATGATGCCAGCGTTCACCGAGTGAGGAGATCTCCAAAGAACATATGAGGGGTTCTGCTCTGACTGTTTTTTCTTATGAATTAGGGAGTTGCACAGAACTGCCAGAAGGGAAATTGGAGGAAGTTCCCCTGCCCCCAGGTTTGCAGGGCATAAATGCGTAGCTTCAACTCACAGGGCTATTTGCAAGTATTTTCTGACCATTGGGAAAAACTGCTCATATAGTTTCTTCATAGCTAAACAACTGAGACAGTCTAATTGATGTTGATGAATGTGTGTCTTCAGGTTGACCTTTTTCACCTGGTCACGTAGTGTTTCCTATTCATTTCTTTCTAATGGGTTCAGTTTTCTGCAAGGATGATCCAGGTCAAGGAATACAGCATGCTCCTTCTCTTATGCTTAAACAGGATACAGTTGTGTATACTTTATCAGGCATCTCCTGGCTGATTATATGTCTTCCAGTTGGGGGCTGCAAGAATAGAAGGGATGGTGGTGAGGAGATGGGACCCGATGCCTAGAGAGAGGAATGCGGTCTTCATCTGTCACGTTTTGCAGAAAAATGCTGCCTTGTAATAGGAACTCAAGCCTTGATTCTGATCTCAGCTCAGGGTGAATCGGAAGTAACACCAAAGAATTCTGAAACTGATGTGAGAGGAGAATTGTACTCTCAAGATTATAATGGTAACTCAGTTGCAGCTATAACTAAGTAGCAAGTCCCTAACAGAATGTCTGGATTTACCAGGTAGGTTTGGCAGCACAAGGAGATATTTATTTGCCAGATAGTCCTTGTGTATTCAGCAAAGAAACATAACAATGGAAGAGAAGAAAGCAATAAAAGTGTCTTCCTCAGTTTCCATAGTCAACCTTCCAGCCCTGTCCCAGGCTGTCAGTGGGATCTCAAATGTATTTTTCCTCTCTCCGTCCTTTTCTCCTTCAGAAAAGTCTCTGCAGAAGGAGCATGTGTTTGGAGGAAAAGTTCTTTTGGTTAGTTAAAGCTCCGTTCAAAGAATTCCCAGATTTTATAATTTGCAGCTGTATTAAAAAGTTACACTTTGTGCTACAAAAAGAGAATAATAGATCAGTAAGACTTGAGCCTTAAAATTCAGCTGTCCTGGGGAAACAGAGATGGGCACTTGAATAAATATTTAACCATCTAAGCTTTGATATGAAGAACCTGCTTTTTCCCCGGCCATAAGAGACATCATCTCTGCTTCAGTCTCACCCCTTAGAATAATGAGAGAAGGATAAAATGTAATATCTGGTGATTATTTTCCTTTTTTAATATCAAGGCAATATTACACAGAACTCATGTAACCTCGGGCTTCTAACTAGGAAATTCCTTCCGTTCAAAGAGCTCTGGCAGTTTAAATTAGTCTGCTGGAGTTATCCAGGCAATCACCTCATAACTTTGGAAGCACTAAAAACAGAGCTTTCTAAGAGCTTTTTCACTCCCCCCAAGTCCCTGGTAGTTCCAGCTCCAAAACAAGCAATGCCTGTAAACTGCCCACCTCTTGCAGTAACAGGATCGGTGACTGAAGGCTGTTTTTATTGCAAGAAGAGGTGTTTGACAGAGTGGCCGTTGCAGTGGATTTTGTTTTGTGGCTGAGGGTTGTTGAAAGATTTCTGTCCATCTGCCTGATCTAGGCAGAACGTTAGACTGGTACAGAGAAGGGGTCACCTGGCTTCTGGCAGTGGTGTCTCTGACCCTGAATCTTAATGGTCCAAACCCTAAAGCCTGTTCATTCCTTAACGCTGACACAGCATTGGCCTAGCCACACTCCCATTGAAGTCAGAAGGTGTTTTACCATTATTGACGTCCGTGGGAGCACAGCTGGGCCTTTGTAAATCTGTGTTCCAAGTGCCAATACAGACAATGACTGATGAACCCTCATGGTAGGTTAAGACACAGTAGATCTCACCCCATTTTACAGATGGGGTGCCGCAGCAGTAAAACCAACATTTTCAGATCTGGGAGCCCAAATCCATTCCGTGAGCCTGAATGAATGGTCTGATTGTCAGAGCTCTGAGCACCTGCAACTCTCAGTCAGTGGGAGCAGCCGGCGCTTAGCATTTTGGAAAATGAAGCCATTTATTCAGATGCCCAAATATTGATGTGAAGTGGCTGATTTTAGAAATGCAGGTTTCAAAGCTTTAGCTTTACGCAGTTTGCCCCAGGCCACCCGGTGCTCAGTAGCAGAGCTGGGACTCGGACTTGGGTCCCTTTCATCCAGAGAGCACTTTCTCCCTTACCTCACCATTCTCTGGAGCTAAGAATTCACTCCGCAGATGCAGAGGGGTTAAGCTCAGAGGCAGGTTGAGGCAGCAACACAAGACAGTTTGCTGTCTGCAGCTCCTGCAGTGAGAGACGGTAGCCAGGAGCTCCCCTACCTTTCAGGTGAATTTCTGACGCTCTGTCTGTCTCTGTCCCTGTTCTGTCTCTCAGCTGCAGCTCAGGCCATTGCTTTCCCCCCTCTCTTGCTGGTCATCGCAGATGTGTTACCAGGCAGGCTTTCTGTGGGTGTCCCCATTCCTACTCATGTCTTTCCTCCTCATGGGATACCTCTGTGCTCCGGACAGGCCTCTTCTTTTCTCCCATCTCCTGCTCCAGCCTTCATGGAACCTTCCTGTTCGAACGTTGGCCTTCTGTGAAAGGGGCAGCAGTCAAATTCTTTTGCTGCCGCTTGAACAGCAGCAGAGGGGGGAAGATTGTCACTGCCTGTCCTGGGGAAGATGGTGTTAGGGCAGCTGAAGCGATGGGAAATGGAGAAAGAAATGCCGGAAACCCAGGCAGGGTCAGCGCACTGAGACTGTTGCTGTCCTGCATTTCAGGCTTAACTGTAGCTGGCCAGAGTGTGAGAGAGGTGGGGGCGTACATGGGAGTGTGGGGGAGCTGGGTGCTTGTAGAGTCCATCCAGAGCCACGTACAGCCCATCACGCCTGTCCTCTGGATATGGCTGCAGTAGTGATGATGGGACTCCCCTCAGATGTTGGGCCTCTGAGTAAGGGCTGTGGGCATGGCGGCACCTTCCTGGGGCACGGGGTACTTCCTGAGGCCTTGGTGCTATGGGTCCCTGCCGCAGTTTTTGGAGAGTGGTGCAGCTGCTCCCTAGGAGGGCGTTCCCTGCCGGTTGGCCGGGCTTTGAGGAGACGCTGATGTGCTACGTGGCTGCCTGCGTGTGTGGCAGCAAGGGATCTGGGGAGGCGCCCCGTGGCAGCAAGGATGTCCTGGGTGAGCAGCTGTGGCAGGGGTCCGGTAGCTCTCAGTGTAACTGAAAGAGCTGGGAGATTGCATGAGGCCCCTGGGACTCTGCATCCTGGGAGAGGCAACGCAAGACAAAGTCTGAAAGGGATGAAATCTCCACAAGACCCGTGAATATCCTCGTTTTAGATGCTATGAGCTGGTCAAGACTTTTACCTCGCTGCGCTCTCATTCTGCCTGCAGGAGCGATTGTCAACACTGTGGCTTCCCTTCTTCCCTTGCCCTGAGCTTGGGATCCATCCCTCCTCTTAGCCCTCTGGCCACCACCTCCTTCCCTGCCACCCAGCCCAGCCCTCTCCCCATTTTATTACCTCCACATCTGCCTCCCCCTGGGTCCTGCCACTTCCATGCAATGAGGGCTTCCAGGAAAAAACAGTAATTTGAAAAAAGAACAGGAGTACTTGTGGCACCTTAGAGACTAACAAATTTATTTCAGCATAAGCTTTTGGGCTTATTTGAAACATTTCCAGTGCCTGTTTGCAGACCTCTAATGAAAAGGCCTTTACAAACCTGGTATGCAGCCAGCCCAATAGCACTAGCTATTTGTCATCCAGCGTGAGGGAGCTGAGCGCAGGCTGGCTGTTTGCTCTCTGGGGCAGTAGGCTGGTCAAGGCAGACCATAGAGATCCCTGACGGCTGACCTGGCCGTGTCTTCTATAAGCTGTGAAGGAACCATTAGGCCTCCCGGCTATATGGAAAGTCAGTGACCTAGTAGGTTCAGTTTGCAGTGGGAGAGGGGGCTGGAGTAGTGATTTTTGTTTATGCAGCAACAAAAAAAAAAGAAAAAGAAAAAAGAAAAACCACTATTGCAAGATAGAAATACTGTTTTTTCCTCCCTTTTGTTATTGCCCAGCAGTTCATCTTGTTGAGGTCAGAGGGAAATACCAAGCCTACCTGTCCTGGGGAAAATCTTAGGGGGGGCCGGAGAGAGCCTGAAAGTGTGCCTCAAAGATCACAGAAATGTAGACGTGATGCAGAGAGTCCCATCTGGCTTTCAGAGTGCTGGTGCCACGCTCCCCTTGACTTTGTTGGGCTTTCCAAGCACAGAGCTGGAGACCCCTTTTCTTTGGATGACAGATACAAGCCTCTCATTAGGGAAGCAGATGCCTATTTCCTCTTTTGTTGTATGTAGCAAAACCATTCCACTTCCCAAACAGGCTTATCTGCCCTCTGTGTGTTACAAGCCAAGGGCTTGGAGAAAACACCCTTCCCCTTGAGCAAGATGTTGAGATGCCATTGAAATCCTGTGGGAGGGGCACCTGTGTGAGGCCCCAGTTGATGAGCCAAGCACTTATGCAGGGCTTCAGTGCTTTGCTGAATAGGGATAAACATGAACATGTGTTTAAAGTTAATTGTGTGCGTAAGAAATTTGCTGAATCAGAGCTGAACTAGGCCCCAGCCTTTCGAAAGCCCTTGTTTCGGCTGTGACCCTGCGATTGACTATGCGTGGCTGCCTCCCTGGGCCTACTGCAGGCAGCTTGCAGCTTTCTGGCCTTGGCATGTACATTTGCTGGAGCAGCCTTTGCTTCTTCCTGCAGATGGTCAGCCGAAGGATTTCAGTCTGCTGGCCTGAAGAAGTACTTTACTTTCCCCCTTACCTGGATTTAATACAACGTATTGTGCAATTAGACCATCCGAGAACCCATAACTCTTCTGGGATGAATCTTGATCAAGGCCACGCTCCTAAGTAGCAGACAGCTGGAATCTTTAATGCACTGCGGAAGACTAGTTGAAAGTGCTCTGTGCATTCCCCCCTCCCCCTTTAAAATAAGCTCTTATATTGAAATTGAAGTGCACTGGAGAAGAGCAATGCAGTGAACAAAACAAAGCCTGAATCAGTCAGCACCGCACAGTTGATTCTCCCTCCCTCCTTGAAATCACTTTCAGAATTTTATCAATTTTGCAAATGACAACAAATGGTTGCAGGGCAAATGGATTTTATTAGGTCTCTTCAGTCATTTATTTAACAAGGAGACTTGTGACATGCTTCTAGGCATTCAACAAAGCATGTATTATGCCGGAGTAAATGCTAGAGAAAGGGAAAGAAGTGATGTTTGTGGACACCGTTGCCCTCAGCTGGTCCTGATCGGGGTAGGGGGCTCTCGGGGTAAATTAGTTACTGAGTGTGCATGTGCTCGAGTGGGAAGGGGATGGAAGGTATATGGGCCCTGGGGCTTGGCAAGCTTCATGGGCTCACATGGCTATTCTAGAGTGTCACTGAGCCAAAGAATCTTGGAATTATTATTTTGATGGTTTTCCCCCTTTTCTCCCTTACTCCTGAGCTAAGGGCACTGGTCCCTCCCTGGTGCATTGGTGGCTCTCGTTAACACCAATTGGAGTTTTGCTTGTGGTCGCATATTGATGGTTTCCCCTTCTGTGACGTGAAGGTGATAACTATCTGTTATCAGGTGCAGCGCTGAGGATCCATAAATGTTCCCGAGTGCTTTGAGAGCCTTAGACGAAGGCACTACATTCAAGGGCTTGTTTATTGTTGTTGCGTAGAATTAAAGTTTGCGCTGCAAGTTGGAAGCTGCTGCTTTCCCTGAGCAAAATTAGAAGAGACGAAAAGTACGTAACGTGATGCCAGCAAGAATGAGATCAGTAAGACTGGAGGCCATTGAGTGCTCAGCACTGATCTGCTGGTGCTTTGCTTCGCGTGAGAGGCATCTCTGCTCGCGCCTCGCATGGGGGTCTGTAAGGAGCCCGAGCCCTGGTGTCTGCTGCTGTTTGGGATGCTGAGATTCATCTATACAATTTCTCAGGGGATTAATGATCTTTGAGGTAGCAGCGGTTCAGATGCTGCCTGCTGTGTCGCTGTATAGGAATATTAATTTCCTCTAGACAAGATTATTACAAGTTCTTCATTTAAACTCTGCAGGAAGTAAATAAACATATTCGTAGACTGGATAATGCTTCCAAAGGAAACAGCCTTTCCCATGCCCTCAAGCATGGGAAAGAAAAACAGAGGAGCGTTAGTGTAGTCCTGCAGTTCTTACTCAGGTGGACAGCCCGACTGGGTTATTGAGGATGCCCTGTATGAGTAAAAGCAGCAAAGAATCCTGTGGCATCTTATAGACTAACAGATGTTTTGGAGCATGACCTTTCGTGGGTGAATACCCACTTCATCAGATGCATGAGACATGCATCTGACGAAGTGGGTATTCATCCACGAAAGCTCATGCTCCAAAACATCTGTTAGTCTATAAGGTGCCACAGGATTCTTTGCTGCTTTTACAGATCCACACTAACACGGCTACCCCTCTGATACTTGACTGTATGAGTAAGGGTGGCACGGTCAGCTTCCTAGCGTATGTCTACACTAGAGTCGGAGGTGTGACTCCAGCCCATGTAGACATACCCCAGCTAGCTTCACTCTGGCTAGTTTAGGCACCAATAGCAGTGATGCTGCAGCAGCATGAACTTAGCACTGTCTGGCCTTTCGCATACGTTTGTTAAGTGACAACCCCACTGAGGCTGGTAGGTGTGAACTCACTTTTCAATAGGTAACTCTAAGCATAAGCCCCCCCCCCCCATAACAAAGAATGTGTGTGAATCCACTCAGGAGCTTTTGGTTGAGGATTGTTTTGGATGGGAGGATGTGTGGGAAGAGAAAACACAGAGAAGAGCAGAGAGAGGGAGAAGCAAGGAAGCCAGCTGTAGCATGTGAGTCTGGAAAGAGCGCTTGGGGTCCGGCCTTGGCCAAAGAGCCTTTGGGGGCTGCTAGCTGTGAAACTGCTCCTGTTCGTGGTTCCTTCTGTGTTCAGAGCCCCAGGCCGTTGTACTTTCCTTGTACATAAACGAGACTGCACCAAAGAAAATACCAGACTCTCTCAGTTTCTCCTTCTGCCTGGAACGTCCCCAGGGCCCTGAACTTTGACTAGTCACTTGGGTCGAAAAGGGGCAACAATACCCAGGGGAGCAGGCAGACTTGTACAACCTGCCCTGAAGCCTGGGCTGCAGAGCGTCACTGCTACCGGTACCTGAGCTAGCGAGAATAAAGCTAGCTTGGCTATGTCTACACGGGCTGAAGTCACACTTCCTGACTGCAGTGTAGACGTGCCTGGAGGGCTTGTGTGACAAATGCTTGCCACAAGATGTAGCACTTGTTACTGCGTAGTTCCACTGAAGTCTGTGGGGCTGCTCTGAATAGCAGCATTATGCCTAGCCATAAGAGTTTGCAGGGTCAGGCCCTGAACTAACCGAAAGAGCACCTCCTAGGGCTGCCAACAAGCTCTGCCTTTCTCCTCTGGCATCTTAACTAGTTTTCAGTTTTCTGTGGTACAGAAGGCCTATTTTAAGTTAGATACCAAAATTGTACGGAGGGGACAGGCACGTTCACTAAGTGACCTGGCGCTTGTCCAACTTGCAAGATACTTACATCAGAACAGTGTCATTTCTCCTGGAGTACAATTGCATTTTATACATCTCTATTTTATGGACAGCATCTGATCCCAGTGTATCATCCGCGCTGTGTTCATGCAGCATGGCTGGTTATCCATAGGTTGTGGAAGCGGTAGAAACCGGATGTTGATGCTTCTGTCCTGTTCTGTAAACCCTCTTCTAAACTTGCCTGGTAAACATCTGTCAAACTGTAACTACCACTGAAAACTATCTTTGATCTCCATTGAGGCCTGCTCATGCTGAAATGGCTGACATGCCTTTTTATCTTTTGTGTGCGTTTAGTGTTCTCTAGAATCTAGTGGCTTTTGAGAAGATAATAAATGTTTGACTGATTTAGCACTGTAAGCACAGATGAGCTATTCAGCTACCAGTACACATGGGGATTGACACCTCAGCAATGCACATGAAGCAATTTGTACCTGCTACTTCATTTGAAAAAGAGCATCATATATTTAGCAAATTCTTGCATAAAATTACATGCACGTCTAATATTCAGCTTTTACCCACTTTCATGTTGAAGTGATGTTGCGTTTAGTCTTTTGTGCACTCGTTTACATGTATAAGCATATGAAAGGGGTACATTCATCTCCCCTGTCAGTTCTGTAAACGTATAGTATGGGAGAATGGCCTCTTCCCAGCCAAAGTGAGCTGCTGCTGGAGGGGGAGCGTGAGCAAAGGACTAGCTATGCGATACACCTAGAAGGGTTCAGGAACCTCAGAATCGTTCTAGAGAAAAACAAACCTGTGATACATCTGCATACTTTACATTTGTACATCTTCCATCCCCAGGATCCCAATCGTAGGGTCCTGCAGTAGAGAAGAGACAGGGCCTAACTGTAATGAATGTAAAGGGGAGTGGTTCTTAAGTGAGGCTGCTGGCCTCAGACAGATCCTGTGGCGTTCTCTAGCTCCCAAGCTGGTGCCCAGTGGACCCACCCTTAGCCTCCATGCAATGTACCGCTGACATCATTACACCAGCTGTTTTGCCGACCGCACTGCTATAACGCAGCTCTGCCACCCACCATTGGATTCTGGGCAGCAGCCATGCAGGCAGACGGCACTCTGTACAGCCTGGGGAGCAACCTACCGGCCATGCCCTAAAGGACAAACCATTTCTCTAACAAATACCACTGAGTCTTTAATATCTGTGCAGAATTGGCAGGGCCTTCAGGCTTAGAGGCCTCCTCTGAAATACCCCTGCCCTATGAACTGCATTTATGGGTCTTGCCTTATCTACCTAGGAAAGAGGAAGTTCTCCATTGTCCCTGGATGACTAAATAACTGCTGCCCCCCATCTAGATTTTGAAGCTGTAATGGCTTAACTGGACATAGAGCAGCCTCTGGTCACTCCAGTAGTATGTTTTTGGGAGTCTGATGTATCCACTCGGTTTTCATTTCACCAGTGTCACCATATTCCTATACAGGGCTCATATGGTCCCCCTTGAAGTGCAGTAGGAAAATTCCCATTAATTTCAGTGGGAGCAGGATTGGGCCCACTGTCCTATCTGACACTGTAGCTACATCAGGGAAGAAGCAGGAAATATCTCAGTGCTGAGTATTGACCCCTCTCTGTATGGGCTCTCTTTAAGCCACCTCTTTCTAGCCTGCCTGTCCTGGAAGACAGTATAACTTGCGCTGGTGGTGTGTTATGAAGGTCTGTTAAAACAGAAATGTAAAACCAGGAAATAGCTGTTTGTCTGAAAGCTTCCTTCTCTCTCCTAATATTTTGTCAGGTCCCCTGGAGTGAAGGTTACATTTTCATTTAGTCAGTTGCCCAGCTGTGACTAAAGGAAAAATGGCCCTGAACGTGTTATGCCTCTGCATTGGAAGGTATCATTCAGAGCTAAATAACCCCTTATGTAGACACAGTGACATTTAAAAGCCTCACTGTGATTTCTGTTGCGATGCATTTGCTTCTCCAGCGGACCTTTGCAGGAGGAACTCTTGTTTTCTTCTCCCAGCACTCAAGAATGCACTGGTTTCTGAAGATGCCTGAAATGTTATTAATGGGAATATTAGCACAGCCAAATTCCATGGAGAATCTAAATGAGCAGTATTGGTTTCAGATCTTCTGCTTTGCAGTTTGATCCCGAGAAGGCTGGGGCCGTTTTTCTGAAATTACCAGAAGTGCGTTACAAATTGGCTGTGCTCCAGGAAGTATTCTGTTGTTGTCTCACGACTTTGCTTTGTTGATACGGAAACTTTAATTAAACTGCTGCTTTTCCCTGCAAATTCCATTTAAATATTGTCAGAAGCATTTGCCTTTTACTGGCTGCTTGAGAGAATGGTTGAGCTGGACATAAACCTTCATGTGACCCACAGACAAATGCTTGCTCCCTGGGTTGTCGTCTCTGCCTGGTAAAGGTGTATATAAAATGCTGCTGAATTAGAACTGATGTAAAGGACTGCACCTTTTGCAAAAGCAGTAGACGATCAAACCTCATGACACTGGAGCAAACCTCAGGGTGTAACTTCACTAGGCAAGAAGGTGTGAGGTACATTGGTAACTAGCAGGAGGTAAAATCCTAGTGAAGACAAGGCAGCCTGCAGTCCTCACATGTATTAGCAGGTTGAGGTAAGGACTATGGGAAAGGCCAGGGTTTACCTTGACCTGATAACTCCTGGTAAAACTACAAACTACCTTGTGTTCAGTAGGATTTTACCTCTTGTCAGTTCCCATGGGGTAAGACCAGGTAAGAAACGCATCCTTTTCCCTAGTGGAGACAAGGCCTGAAAAGGTAACTTAGGTGGAGTCTCTAATTTCCAGGCAAAGCAGACAGGACCTGACTTCTTAAGGTCTCCTGCCCCCCCAGGCATGGTAAGGAACTCAGGTTGTTTATCTGGGAAGACGACAGTTTGAAGTCATGGTTCCAGTGGGTGCGTGTCTTTCAGGCAATGAATCCCTTCATTCATCACACGTTCATTCTTGGTGACAGCCGTGCCAGCTGTAATCACACAAAACAAGAAATCTTAGCACTCATTGCAGGTCTTACACATAAAATGGTGCACGAACACACACAATCTGTATGTCTGAACAGCATTGCAAATAGAATATCCTTCCTTAGCAGCTAACAACTCGTTGCTGAGATTCATCCATACTAAGTCTTCGAGCTGGCCATGGCATATAAAGTAGAGGAAATTAAAATGTTTTAAAGCGATAACTGAAATCTCTCCCAGAAATGGATGAGTCTTCAGTGATTAAGAGGTATAACCTCATCTGCTTGTGTGAGGAATTTATACCCTTATCTCCCATTACTCATTTAAGAGAGAGAGACTTTTAAAATTAGGAGTGGAAAAACCTAAATTCAGAATGGCTTTATCACATTTGTGTCTGAAAGTGTTTTGCAAGGAGTGGATCCTCTAGGATCCTCTATTTTGACTCTGTATTTCTCCCCAAGAGGCCACCTGGTAGGCTTGATCCTTCATCCAGCTGTGAAGGGTTGGGCACAGCTCTGTGGGGAACATCTTCAAATGTGTCTCAGACACTTAAGAGCCTAAATCCTATTGATTCCCACTGGGGCCTAAGCTCCCAAATCACTTAGGATTACCTCTCTGTCTCAGGCACTTGTCTGGCACTCATTGCCTTTGCCTTTCCTTCCCTTTGGTTTGGCAGAGGCTTACAGATAATTTCCTTCCAGAGTGTAAGCCATGAGTCTTGGGTTACTTGGAACAGATCACATGGGAACAGGGGCTCCTCTTGATTGCTGCATTCCGGTGTATGGGGCAGATTGAAGAGAAGTGGGGGAAGAAGCATCGGTATCGGTGGGTGTACACTGCATGCCACAGGCGGTGTATGTAGGGTATGTGTAGCTACACACCATGGTGAAAAGCAGGTTGCATCCACACTGCCTTGTGCAGTTACACATGGCAGTGAAACGCTTTGGCAGGGGGGATACAGTGGGGAAAGGCTCTGGCTTTAGGGAGCTGCCAGGGCTTTTCCCCGTTGCTGGAGTCTTTCCCTGCTGCACCTAGCCTTTCTCTGTGATGGGGAAAGACTCCAGCAGTGTAGACAGGAGAGGCACTGCTTGGTGTATGGATAGCTGTGGTGGGTATGTACCCTAAGGGTTCAGACGTGTCTTCACTCAACTTGCATTAGCGGTGTCTCACTGCATACATTGCTGTTTATACCCATGCTCCTCAGGGGGCACGCAGTGTATGTATTCCACATGCTGCCATAAGGAGTGTGCAGGCTAGATGTACGCGAAATCACTTCTGTGGTCCTTGTATTCCGAGGCAACCTGGGGCCTATCCAGTCCCTGGCACTGGGGGTGGTAGTGTAGAACCGGTATGTTAGTGCTGTGCCTGTGCAGAGGTACATTCCCAGGGGACATTTAAACCAATCTAGCAGTGTAAGGAGTGCAGAGAGAGGTGTTAGTGGGAGCAAGCAGCCCTGGCTTGCTAAGCATGCTGCCTCCCGAGTCTCTGCCAGCCTAGGAAGCGAGGGACAGACTTCGATCATAAACCCTGATGTCCTGCCACGTGCGAAGACTTAGTCAGGCTTGGAAATGACCGATGGGGAGGATTAGGTCAAATGCTCTTGAAATCCCTTCTGGCTGGAGAGCAGCAGATGGAAAAATTGCTTTATACTTCAGACAGGCCTTGTAAGTTTCAGCAGCACTTCCTCTGTCTTTTGGAGCTCTTAGGGAACTGTGTGTGGCGGAGGAGGCTGGGAAGAAGGGGGAAGAGTATGAGTCTGCATGTTGTAATTGGAACACAGGTGTGTCATAGTATATTTTCCTCAATCTGAACCTTAGAGTCCAAAAATGAGGTACTAGCATGAAATCCTCTAAGCTTAATTACCAGCTTAGATCTGATACGCTGCCACCAATCAGAACTCTGAGTGTCTGATAAACTCTGATCTCCCCAAAACCTTCCCTGGGGACCCCCAAGACTCAGATTCCTTGAGTCTCACAACAAAGGGGAATAAACCATTTCCCTTCCCCCTCCTTTCTTCCTCTCAGATTCTTCCCGCCTTGGGTACACTAGGAGAGATAGACAGATTCAAGCTCCGTGAATCTAAACAAAGGAATTCCCCTCACCCAGAGGCAATACAGATTCAAACTCCGTGAATCTAACACAAAGAGGAAATTTATCCTTCCTTTCTCCCCACCAATTCCCTGGTGAATACAGACTCAATTCCCTTGAGCCTCAACTAGGAAAAAAAAAATCAAAAAGGTCTTAAAAAGCAAAACTTTTAATAAAAAGAAAGAAAAAAAGTAAAAGTTATTTCTGTAATCTAGATGGTAAATATTACAGAGTTTTTCAGCTTATAGACAATAGAAAGAAAGCTTTCTCCAGCAGAAATACAATTAAAATACTTTCACCCAAATACACAGTAAAACTCCACCAGCCAGATACCCAGTTGCAAATACAGAAAAACAAATAAAAAGACTAAACTTGTCTTTCTACCTTTGTACTTACAAAATTTGAACAGAAGATTAGAGAGCCTGTAGGTATGTGTGGTCACTCTCAGAGCCTAGAGAGAACAAAGCAAAACCCAAAAAACACAAACAAAGGGCTTCCCTCCCTTGAGATTTGAAAGTATCTTGTTTCCTGATTGGACCTCTGGTCATGTGTTGTTTGTTAACCCTTTCCAGGTGAAAGAGACATTAACTCTTAGCTATCTGTTTATGACAAGGTGTTATAAAGATAGTCCCAAGGGAGGACAAATGCTGGCTCACCAAATAATGCAGCTTGGTGCTTCACAAGATGATGAGTCTTTGAGGCCAGAATAGCTACAAATGCCTGCAAGGACTGCAGCTGTAATGCAGCCCTCCCCACCCCCACGATCCTTCAGGTGCCATGCAAACAAATCAGTGGTGATGGCTTTTTGTGCTCTGCATTCCTATAGAAGCCATGCTAGCTTTGATTGAGTTAGCAAGCTAAGAATGGCAGGGTAGCCGTGGTGGCACCAGCAGTGGGTGATGCAGTTGAAGACCCTCGGTACATACTCGGGCAGCTAGCCCATCCAGCCACTCGTGCCTCCACAGCTACACCGCTATTTGTAGTGTATGTCTGCTGGAGCTGGAAACCATACTTGCCAGCTCCATGCTCTGAGGATCTCAAAAAACTTTATAATCATGAATGAACCAAGCTCACGTTCCCCCTGTGAAAGAGGTGTCATTAGCTCTATTTTACAGACGAGGAAATGGAGTCACACAAGTTACACAGTGAGCCAGCAGCAGAGCTGGGAGTGAAACTCAGGAATCCTGACTCTGGGTCTTGTGTGCTGTGACCACAAGACCTTTCTTCTCTCTCTAGTCTCAAACGTGAGGGGGAATAGGCTGAGGCAAATGCTCCTGGAATGACCACATTAGAGTTTGCAGAGCATGGTGGCTGATGTCTGTATGCACCAACAAAAATCTGTGACAACCCACAGCTGGATTGTGCATGCAGATGGTCATGTTCACAGGTGAGTATGGCATTCACCCAGCTGATCTGCCTGTAGAATTGTGTATGTCTGCTGTGTTTCACATGGATCTCAGACTCTGTTCGCCTGAAAATTTGGCTCTGAATACCCATAATAGTCCCAAGGTTGGTGCAAACTGGATGGGAGAAAGCCAAAGGGCTGGACAGAAAGCTTTGCTGATACACAGCTAACATAGGGGCCACCGAGGAGCACGAGTAGACAACAGAGAAGTGACCCTCAAGTAGAGGCAATACCCCAGAGGGAGTTGTTCTGCCTCGGGGTTCTCGTGGTTGAGCAGCTGTCCTGTGTGGTGGCCCAGCGCAGAGGTTGCTCGGACTGGCTTTCAGATGGCCCGGAGTGGCAGGCTGGCCCCAGCTCTTTGAAAGCTAGTCACAGACAGCATTGCAACTCTGCTGAACGTAGAACTTCCCTTCCGGCCCCCGAGGCGTATGCGCCAGGGAGGGAGATGGATACGATGCTTAACAGGCTGTGAAAATGGGCCATAATACAAATTGTTTTCTTGATGGCTAAACGATTACTCACACAGAATTGGAAAATGAGGTGCGGGGGCTAGAAATCATCACAAATCGATTGACTATCGTCTCAGACACATGGACTGGTGAGTGGCGTTTGGAACACATTCTGGAGTTCTCCTCTTACAACGCCAGGGGGAGAAAATAACCCATTGATTTGTGAGAGGGTGGAAGACTTCAGGCTTGGTAACTTTTCACCACCTTTTCCCTCTCGAGGATCTGGAGGAAGTATTTCTAAGTAGTTAGAGAGGGAGAGAGAATGCTTGTCACCGTGCCAGTGAGTTGTGGTTTATTGCCGCAGTCTGCTTTGGAAGAGAGGGACAAAGAGGGTCTGCTGCAGTGGGAGTGCTGCTGAACTGTAACTCTCTAAGTTTACTGAGTGAGGGGTAGCACGGAGCTTCAGGATGCAGGAGCAGTGACTCGGGGTAACAATAGAGAGCTTTCCCCTCTGAGCTGGTCCAGCATAGCAAACCTTCAGGAAGCTCTGTCAGCTCCAGACCCTGGCCCACCTGCCTGTGTGGGAGGGGGAGTAGCCGCCCCGTGACAGGGACACTCTCTCTGTCCCTGAGCTTAACCTCTGGCCCTGTAGGTAGTGCACACAAGAAAGAAAGGGACTTGCTGTTCTCCTTATTTCCCAGTGCAGGGGCACAGTGACGCTGACAAATGACCTTAAACTGGGAGTGAGTCTCTCAAGCTAGGTAGGCAGACACATGCTAGGTCTGCGTGAGCTAATGCACTAACAATAGCAGCGTAGATGTTGTGGCATGCGCTAGCCACCTGCATGTGAGCCGGCCTGGTCTCCTGGGCTCTGAGCTTGGGTGGCCAGCCCAGGCTGCCATGTTCACACAGCTATTCTCAGTGCACTGCTCGTGCATGTCTGTCTGCCTGGGCTGAGATGCATGCGCCCAGCAGCCGTGGAGACATACCCTAAGAGAGTAACATAAAAGATGAAAAGATACCGATTTCCAAGCCTGATGGGTTTCACAGATGTTTGTTTATTTATGGAGGATGCATTAACAGGTTTACAAATCATTGCCATATAAATATCAGAGACAAAGGATAATTGCTACAACAGAGAGCTTTTGTTTAGTGCAGTGATTCTCAACCAGGGGTACGTGTACCTTTCAGAGACACACAGGTCTTCCTGGGGGTATATCAACTTATCGCCAGGTTTGCCTGGTTTTACAAGAGGCTACAGAAAAAGCAGTAGCGAAGTCAGTACAAACTAAAATGTCATACAGACAATGACTTGTTTATACTGCTCTGTATACTATGCACTGAACTGTAAGTGCAATACTTATATTCCAATTGATTTATTTTATAATGATATGGTAACAGTGAGAAAGTCAGCCATTTGTCAGTACTAGTGTGCTGGGACAGTTCTTTGTATTTTTATGTCAGATTTTGTAAGCAAGTAATTTTGAAGTGAGGTGAGACGCGGGGGTACGCAAGACAAACCAGACGTCTGGAAAGGTTGAGAGCCATTGGTTTAGTGGCACGCTCTTCGGTTATATAATCATCAGCTCTCTGTTTCAGAGAGATCACAGAGTGTGCCTCTTGACAGATTGGATCGTCGTGATCATCCGTTCTGGCCAGCAGCATAACAAAGGCCAGAGGACTCGGTTCCTTCCTCCAGCCCAGGAACTTGTCCTGCATTGCTACAACGGCACCGTTTCTGCAGCTTAGTGAGATCAGTGTTTGTGATAGTTGGTGGTTCTTGTATTTATTGCCTGATCGTTTTCTTATTTAATAATGTAAATTGCAGAGGGAAAAACAGCCACCTGCATGTGGCTTTTCCCCCTCACTGGTTAAAGCCAGCCTTAGCTTGTTTTGGAGCTGAATTTTACTGCTCCTTAGTCGCTAGTTAGCGAGGCTGCTTGATTTCTGTGTGTTGGGGGTCCTTAATGACTAACTGACCTGTGCTGAACAGTTGGCCGAGTCAGGTAGGCCCAGGAGCTCTTTAATGGCCAGTTGAAATAACAAATGTGCAATGGGAATAAATAACCAAGTTTAAAAATATTGTTGATTGGTTTGTCTTGTGCAGGGACAGTCTCCCCGGATGTACACTCCTCCAGCCCAATGCAGACCAACTTACTCATTTATTCCTGGGATATGGTCAAGGTAAAAATCATAGAGATACATACGGCCTCAGCTCAGCGCCTGGCTATTAAAAGCCCAATGTACTTTGCACTGTCTGCAGAGTTAGTTTCTCTCTTGCATTTCTGTTGGCTTGAAGCTGGGGAAATGAATGAGATCCCTGTAGCTGGGCTTTAGACCCGCTTTCTCCTTCAGGATTCTTGATGTGACAGTGGCTGGGTGGCAGTCTCGGGCAGGTGTTAAAACAAAAAAGCTTTCTGCAGCCTCTGTTTGTAAGTGACCGTGGAACATTCTTTTAACAAAACCCAGTCTAAATGCTGGGCTAAACTTGAGCTTGCGGGCAGTGCTTTTCCCAGCCTTTTCCAAAGCAAAAATCCAGGCACATGTGAAGTTGACAAGCCTTCCCCTTCCTGGGCTTTGGCTGTATCACCAAAGACATTAACAACATTATAAAGTTCAGCTCCAACCCTGTCTTAGCAGGTAGGAGAGCCTGATTGGTTTCCCCCACCCCTCCCATACATGCACAGATGCTTTTGTTCATCTAGGGCCAGATCTGAAGCTTTTATGTCAAGTGGCACATTAACCAGCAAGCAGCCCTAATAAACTCAACGGGACTCCACCCGTAGTCGGGGCCAATGGTGGGGGGAAGCCGGTACAAATTACTGGGGCCTGGTGGTCTGGAAGGCGGCCCGTGGCCTGGCTTTGTCGGCCCTGGTTAGCCGGTCTGCCCCTGCCGGGGGACCCAAAAATTTTTTTTCACCAGGGCCCGAACCCGCTCTTGGCAGCCCTGCCTGTAGTATGTAGCAGAGTCTGACCCCTAACCGGTGCATGCAGCTGTGTGTAAATACCCAGTCTGCACACGTGGTTGTCGTAGTTGGACTCCAACTGCTCCTGCTGGCCAGGCTTTTAGGTTTTCAAAGCCAGCCCCAGGATCCCTGCTTTTCAGACCCCTTTTGCTTTCTGATGTCCTGGTAACTAAAATGGGAGAAGATGAGCCGTCTTGTCCTTTTGTCTGTCCGTCTGCTCGCTGCGTCTGTAGCTGGCTCCCGAGATGATTGTCCCAGGGAATGATGGGCTGGAGGGGGAGGGATGGCAAAGCATCTCCGAGAGATTTTGTATTTATGGTAAACAAGTGGCATCCAGAAAGGGTCATTCTGTTTTTCTCTATGTGATGATTCCTCTTTGCACTTACTCTGTCCTGTCTGTCTCTCTATCAATCTGTCCTCCACCTGTGGCACATAATTCATTCTAATGATACCCAGCAAAGCTGGCATGTCAGCTTGAAGAGAGCTGGTTCAGAAGGGCAAAGGAGTTTGCATGGGAGGGAGGGAATCCTAGCGCCTCTCGGGATGGAGCTGTAGCTCGCTGCTGGGGATAAAGGCACGCATCTGACTGTGGCGAACTCATCCTCGTCTAGACGTTAGCAGCTGCTTTCTATGGTGTGGTCCAAGGCTTGGGGTTGTGGCATCCACAAAGAGGTCCAGCCACTCGGCGCTGCTCTCCTGAGCTCCCTCCCTCTCACAGCATAAGTCCCACTGGGGCGGTTGCGTTGCGTCTCTCAGTGGGTTGACGCCCCTGCTCTCAGGGTGGTGATGGCTTGTGAAAAGGCTCCGTGTAACACCAGCAGTAATGTTCACTGTCGCTCCCCCACGGGTTACCCAAGAGGTGATGCCATAAACAGGGGCCAGCCACGTCCCACTCCACCTGGCCACACCACTGAAAGCCTCTTGGAGTTCTAACCACACAATGTTTATGCAGTTGGGCTTTGGGTGAGGTGGCCTCTGGTGCAGGGTTTCTATGAAGGCATAAGGCTGTTCTGTTGTGCTTTGCGGCGAGCATCACACCATGGGCAGGGTGCAAAGGGACTCTGAGAAGCCACAATTAAATCAGACTGCTTCGAATGACAGGGAAAACATCCATTTAAGTACCAGCTTAGAACTTGCTTCTTCAAAGGCAACTGTCCGAAGCCAGTGAACCAATGCCTGTTTTCAGGCGTGCTTTGAGCACACGCGCCAAGATTTTCAAAAGTGATCTGGGCCCTAGATTCTAGGGTGCCTCTTTTTGGCTGCTCAACTTAAGACACCTCAAAGGGTCTTCCTTTTTCAGAGGGTGGGTGCTCAGCTCTTTCCGGATGTAAGGCTCCTGTAAGATATATCAAGCGAGGCACCTAAAATCACTAATCACATGGGCAACTCGTGGGGAGGGACACAAAAGGGGCAACAGTCAAAGGGAGGTACGTGGCCTTACCACATGACACCTCCACGTGACTCCTCTCCACGCCACTCACAGCCCAGTGCCCCCACGCTCTCTGCATCCCATCCCTTCCCCATCCCACATTACCCGGGGCGGGTGTGTGTGTCTGTCCCGCTGCGCTGCACTGTGCCGGGCAGCATCCCCTCTAGGCAGTGTGGCTGGAGACTGCCTGGGAGAGTGCTGCCGCCGGGCAGCGGGAAGAGGAGAGTCTCCTGCCCCACCTCTTCCCTTCCGGCTCTGGGTTCGCCGTCTGCTGGCCCTTTGCCTCCCCACCGGTGTTTGGGGAGGCTCATGTGACCCATTAGGTCCCTCCCACCATCACCCTTGCCTGGCTGTGTATTTGATTTTTATGTTGGCACTCCCCTGCTGGGCCGAGAATCACACCCCTGGTGTATACTAGTGCCAGAGACATGGCATGTCACGCTGACGCCATGCCCAGGCGAAACTGACTGGTCAAGTTCCTCTGGGCACGCTGAATGGATGCACAACACTAGATGTGCAAATTCATTGAGTGTTTTAACAATCCAGAGTGTTATACACGGCGAGTTTTATCTTGTCGGTGCCCCTTTAATTTAGCCAGACACTCGTCCTTCCCCGTTTTAAAGCAAGTGAAATACTGGGGAGGGTTGAGCAGAGAAAAGGCATTTGTATCTCAGCTCTCTCTGGAGTTCTCCAGCACAGTCCTCTGTTGCGTCCTGGGGCAGAGAGTGCGGCATCATTCAGGGCACGGTTGGGACTGGGCAGGGAGCTAAGGGGGGCAGAAGGCCCCACTGTCACCCCCTGCTGACTTGGATCTGCCCTCATCACTTTTCTAGTGGAGAGGGGGGAGCAGGGGCTGTGTACACCCCCCTGAGTCAGGGGAGTCAGGGGACCATGGCCAGAGGGAAGGGTGTGCTATACCTTGTAAAGGGCTTTAGCAAACAACTCCCTCCTACTTCCACCTGCCCCCCGGCCCAAGGCAAGAGGGATTATGTCCAGCCACACTGCAATCCGGTGCGATTACAGCTCATGTAGACGTGCCTGAGCTAGCTCTGCTGAAGTACTGGGCAGTAGCCTGGATTTCAAACCCGCCCGGAACCCTGGGAGATGACTTGTGTGACCAGCCCGTGCTGCTACCAGGAGCCACACCCCATGATTACACTGTAGACACATCCTTAGAGGGCTGCCTGTGTGCATTATAGTCCCAGTTCCACCACAGGCAGCCTGAGCAATTTACTCCTGTGCCTCAACTTACCTCTATAAAATGGGGATCCTGATCCTTCCCCCCTCCTCACCCACCTGTGTGCAGGGCTTTGGGATCCTGTGCCCCTGCCCGGTGTGGTGATGGGAATTAGAGTTTAACTGGGAGGCTGAAAACGGTTGCAGGAAGCATTACGTGTATCACTCCTGTTCCCGGGTGCCTCCACAGTAGCTCTGTGGCAAAGGGCAAGGAGTCAGCGCCGCTGTGGGAGTGTTCCTTCACTCGGCTGATCTCTGGGTGAAATCTGGAAGAGATTAAATGACAGACATAACACCAACCACTCGCACGCACGAACTGAGATAAAAGTTCAAGGTTTGCATTCCGCTCTTGCTGTGTGCGAGTGCTCAGCAGGAGATGAGCGCTGAGTCCATCAAACCAATTGTCAAGCCACCTAATGAGCCTTAATGCACTTGGAGAGCCAGGCATCAACCCTCAAGGATTTGCATATATTAAGGGCTCCGTCCTGGGGTCCTCACTCAGGCAACCCCCACACTGACATCGCTGGCAAAGTGGCCTGAGGATGCAGAACGAGGCCTTACGTGGGTTAATGTTGCAGATGGACAAGCAGGGAAAAGGCAGCAGGGTTTTCATATTCCCACCCCCTCAGCCTTTCTCGGGCCCTGGGGAGGCTGCTCAGAACCTTGCCTAGTTTTCTGTATTCCTCTCTCTTGTGACATTAAGGCCCCAAGGGCTCAATTTTTACATGCCCTTCTCAGTCACACCTAGGAAACTTCCCAGGGTACGCACTTGCATGTACAGACTGTCTTGGGAAGGCAAACACAGGTGGACGTGAGCATTAGGGTGACCAGATGGTAAGTGTGAAAAATCAGGACGGGGTTGGGGGGTAATAGGAGCCCACATTTAAAAAAAGCCCCAAATATCGGGACCGACCCTATAAAATCAGGACATTTGGTCACCCTACATGAGCATGCACAGTATGAGCTTAGAGAGTCTATCGAGAATTTTGGCCTTTCCATGTGTTTACAAACTTGAGCTAAGATGCTGGGTTCTAGTGGGAGAGGGATAGCTCAGTGGTTTGAGCATTGGCCTGCTAAACCCAGGTAGTGACTTCAATCCTCAAGGGGGCCACACAGGGATCTGGGGCAAAAATCAGTACTTGGTCCTGCTAGTGAAGGCAGGGGGCTGGACTAGATGACTTTTTGGTCCCTTCCAGTTCTAGGAGATAGATTGATATATCTCCTATAATTATTATTGTACTGGGCGTAAAAGCCCATCTGCAGAGAGGGGCAATGCAGGAGAGCAAGGTCCAGCAGGCGTGGCCATCTATGGACAGAGGCTGTGGAGACGAGAACTGCCAGTTCCCATGGACCTTACCTTCTCTCTCGGCCGGGTACTTTGTGGCGCCGATGGCCCTGTTGCCACTTTCCCATTGGCTGCTGCTGCTGCTGGATTCTGGTCAGCTTTGGGGCGCCAGGTGGTGACCAGGCTAGTTTAGGTGTTTGTATTGCAGTAGAGCCTGGGGCCCTGAGGTGCTAGGCACTGGACAACACAGTGAGAGACAGTCCCTGCTCCAAAGAGCCTGCAGTCTGGACAATACACAGGCAAACAGAGGGGAAGAGACTTGCCAAGGACAGTGACTGAGCTAGGACTGGAACCCAGCTCTCCTGACTGTTTCTCCGGGGCACAATCCACTTGGGGTAACATTTTCACAAGTCCCATCGAAAGCCTTGGGGACTTGGATTCCTAAGTCACGTCCAATCCTTTGCACGTTACCCTAGCTCGGGAGTACAGGGACAGATTCACAGCAGTGTCCCATAGCCTGTTGGACAGCACTGGGGCAGAGGAGGCTCATGGAGCAGGAGAGTTGCTCTAGACATTTCAGTTCCACACTTGTTGCTTGGAAGCAGGTCTGCCTTTTGCCTGCTGCTAATCACACTCCTGTTCCTTTCTCCCTCCCTTTTGTGTTGGATTTGTTCCTTTTTAGCAGATTGAAGACTTTAAATATTCCCCCTCTCGGCCTATTAGCCCTATGAAGGAAGGAAGAGAGAGAGAGACAGCTTTAGAAGAGCTTTCCTCAGTCCTCTCTCTGTTCCCATTTCTCAAGCAGTTTGCAGCCACCCTTCTCTGAATCCATGCGACACCAGGAGACGCACGGATGATGTCAGTCAGCTGTCATCATTCATCCTTTTTAAATTTCAATTTTTTTTTTCAGAGCGAGAGGAGGGAATCTCTGTCCAAAATCACTCGTCCTTCCTAATAATGAGAGCTGTCACCAGCCTGGCTTGGCTAGGAAATGATCCTCTCTGTAAATATTTGGTCTGTAACTGATTTATGGGTGGAAAAAAAATAAGATTAGTAGTTAATCACCAGGCTGCAGGAAGCTCTCTTGGGCTGGATGCCTGCGAAGAGCACGTTGAGGAGACAATGCCAGGGGCTTTGTCTGGGATGAGCTCAGAGGCTGGGCAGGAGCTCAGCTTTGTTGCAAGTGGAGTGCACTCCATGGTGTCTCTTTAGGCCACGTGTTTCCAAAAAGGCTGCTTACAATGACCCTTGGCATGGTCCATCAGCAGGGTTTGAACCTAAGAGTTTCAGGTCTGTAGTAAAGATCTCCGCTACTTGAGCTGTAGGAGTAACTCCATTAGCTAGTAGCAGCAGTAGGCTGGTATCTTCCATGGGGACCAGCCACTACTGGGTATGCAACACACTTTCTGTAAATGTGGGTGGCGTTTAAATGGTACCACGGGAGCAGCGTGTTTGTGTAAATCTTTCTGAAGCTGCTTTGGAGTGTGTCTACGGAAAGTGCTATGACGGAGGGATACTGGGGGATCCAGGTGGGAAAGGAAAATGTGGGGATGAGAAATGGAAACAAGGGACTCTCAGGAGGACTGGTTCAGGCCATGCTGCCAACCTGCAGCTGCTGGACACATGGGCTCCACCCCAAGGCTGGAACATTGGTGTGAACTTTCCTGTGGCGCTTCAGTGTGCTGTGGTACCCGGGGACTGCCCTGGGCTGACTGGCAGTTCTCTGTTGCAACAGTAACTTGACCCTCCTCTCAGAAATTGGGAGACATCCCCTTTTACTCTCTTCTCCTGCTCTAACCATTTGCTACCCTTCCTCCTGGCAGTGAAATCCCCTGCAGGATTGATTGTCCTGCTGAAAAGGGGATTATCCTTGCCATATCCCTTCCTGCCACTGCTAATGGGCTCTCCAGTGACAGGGGTCCTAGGATCTCAGGAGTTCTGGGACCACAAAGGGGTTCAGAGTCTCAGCTGCCCCTTGTCTCCAGGCTTGCCTTGAAACTGCAGCTGGTTTCAGAATCCGCTGTATTGACCAGATGATAATTGGGGATATTTTTAAAGGTCCCACTAACTGTTGCAAAACTTAGCTCATCCCAGGGTTTTCTGTTGGTCTCTGTAGAGGATAAATGTGTTGCTAGGGGCTGCAGAGACCTGGACTTGTCACCATAGAGACAACAGCAGAAGGTACCCTGGAAACATGGAAGGCTTGGAAACCTGGGGACAGCTGTCTGGGGTTGGGTTGGCTCTTAACAGGTGAAGACACATGATTACAGGCAGGTGTATTAGAGTGTCCAACTCAGTGGGAGTCCCTTTGAGCGCGTCCTGGGCCATTACCCTCAAGCGTCCCAGCCCTTTGCTCCAGCCTGCTTCAGAGACAGGAGGCTACATTGCCGAACCTCATCTGATTCAATTGTCTGTTCGGCTAATGAGCCCACATGCCACGCAAAACAAGCTCCTTGACGGCGAGTTGTTTGCACAGAGACATTGAAATGAGCAGCAGCTTTTCCTGTGCAAGGAAACAATTAGTGCATTAGAGTTGGGTTTAATAATCACATGCTATGGAGGACTGTAAAACGTTTGGGGTGCTGCAAGGCAGTCATTTCCTAGCAGTTGGCGTCTCCAGCTGCCCGTGGCGTTGTCATGAATTTGGGGTTATCGAAGATGTGCTGTGGTTGAGAGGAAGGTGAGGATGCTGTTGTGGAGACGGCCCAGGGCAGCGAGCCAAAGTGTTCTGGTTTGGGCTCTGACACTGCCTTCTTGTGTGATTTTTGGGAAGCCACTTCACCTCTCCAGGCCTCAGTCTCCCTCTGTGTGCAGTGAGGGTGATAATGCTGGTGACCCTCCGACAGGATGGGGGTGGAGGGACATTGCTGTATTGTTAATGGAGAAGGGCTCACATTACAAAGTCCAGATAGACATTATGTCTTGAATCGTTATGAAGAGGGACAATCTGAGATCTGGATTTCAAACTGCTGTATGTTCTTGTATGCATTTAGACCTGACCCATAGGCTCACATCTACTGAATGAGACACTTGCATATCTAGTTAGTTGAGCAGTCATGTCACCAAAGGGTCTGCACACCGGCTGGGAAGTGGCTGAGACATGAGGGGACACAACTCAGAAGTTAAGGAAACTAGGAGTAAAGAGAGGCTTTGGATAGAGCAGTTTCGTGCCAGTCTGATTACTGGATGGAGTTAGCTACCTAGGAAGGCGATGAAGCATGAGACTAAGCTCAAGACACTCTGATTTTTTTTCTGGTAAAACCAGGGGAATGTGAAAGAGGAGGAATGTGTGTGCGTGCAGGGATAGGAGGGGGTTAAGATAAATCAGAAACATCTGTTTTGAGTTGGATGGTTTTCCGGGGCAATGGCCAAAGCACTAGTCTCCTGTAACTCTGCACTCACTGAGACCATGTTTTCAGAGGGACGATGGCTCCACCTCCTTTGGAAGCTCTGCCTACTAGTTTCCTCTGAGTGTTGAGGTTTGTCCAGAGCTTGGTGTGATCGATGTTGGTCTTTCTCCCTGCCCTTGCTGTCTCTGTCGTAGCACGCTTTCCCTTCTCAAGCTGCTGCATGTAGGGTGACCAGATGTCCCGATTTTCCAGGGACAGTCCCAATTTTCGGGTCTTGTTCTTATATAAGATCCTATTACCCCCCACTCCCATCCCGATTTTTCAAACTTGCTGTCTGGTCACCCTAGCTGCATGCTGTCTCCCAGCTGCCTTTCTGCAACTGCCTTCCTTTGTGACACATAGCTGGACTGTCCTAGGGGCTACCCCTCTCCTTGTCCCCCTGACTGCTCTGTTCTAGGGGGGCTAGGGTGTTAACAATGCCCAGAGTGCTGGGAGCTGGGCGTTTGAAGATTGTGACCTCCCCCCCTCCCCAAATCAGGCTGACACTAGATCTTTCCAGTTTTAGAGTGACAGGTACAGCATTTCTGAAGGCTACAGCCTCTTGAACCATCCTACAGAGCACTGGATGGACATACTGGAGTGAAAACAAAAGGAATGCAATGAACAGCAGAAGTAATCCAGTGTTAAAAAGAAAATTAACAGTAGAAACATCCAATGTCTAAAACTCCCTGACAGGGAGGCTTCTGATCAAACCCTGCTGTAAATCATCCTCTTGATTGCCAGACGTCATGGTGGTGGGCAGGATAGGAATACTTAGAGACTGCTTGGTGTCAGAGGGCTCATGGTGTAAAGAAGGTGCCACCTCCCTATTTCTTTATCAGCTCTAGTTGTTGCTGTGTTGATGCAAGCTGCCTTTGGGATTCTCAGGGAATGTGCACGTCCAGTGTTTGAAACAGGAAAATGAGGGAATTCTGTATGGTGCGGAGTTGGATCTAGTTACAGCTGTCAGAGACCTACTCCTGTGTCTTTCCGCCAAGCGATGTCATCTCAGCACCGGATAGATGCTTACTTCATGCCAGGGCATGGCTGGGGCTGCTGGCCCTATCAGCAGCTGGCCTCCTAGTAAAGCCCACTTCAGCAAAACGTTTAAGCACGTACCAAAATCCACGTCTGTTCAACCGAGCGCTCAAGCACACACAAAGAGTGGGACTTAAAAACATGGGCATAAAGTTAAGCACACGCTTTGGTGCTTTGCTGAATAGGGGTGTCAGCGAGGAGCGCTAAACAAGAAAGAGAGTCACTCAGGGATAGGGGTGGAGTGATTTAGCTAATCGATTCCTAGTGTCCTGTCACCCTTGTATGTGGGCACCATTCTGTGTTCACACCTCCAGGAAGCAAGCTTCTTCCAGTCCAATCCCTGCCTAAAGCAAGAATTGCTGCCAAGAGCAAATGCTCTGGCATTTGTGGGAAAACATCCACTGAATGCAGGGAGGAGAGTTTTCAAATGAACTCTCACCAGGGTGCCGGGACAATGCCAGGGCACACACAGGCATGTGCCTCACCACAAGAGGGCTCACTGGGCTACGTTAAGAGCAGAACATGCCAAAGGTGCTGTGCCCCTGTATGTTCCGAATGCAGCTCAGGGCTGCTGGCATTGGAGATGGGGTGGTCAAGGAGGGGGAGCCCTGGCCGGAGCTGGTGGCACTGTCTGTGGTTGAGGGAGCTCACCGGCTTGGTGGAGATGGTGGGCATGGCAGCTCCCTGAGAACACTGAGCAAATACAGCCAGGGTCCTTCTTCGTGATGCCTGAAACCAAACCAGGTGGGAAAGGGAGGGCACTCAGTAGCACCCACAGAGCTGTCTGGGCTTTGGGGTGAGCTGAGCTGTTCTCTGGGGCTGGAATGTTCAGAGGGACCAAAGGGAATTAGGTCCTGGAATCCCACTGAAATGCTTTGGGATTTGGTGCCTGATTCACTTAGGCTATCCCGGCACCTAAACCCCGTTAGGCTATCCCACCTGAATGCTTTGTAAGGATTATGTGGGGCTTCACCTTGCATAGCCCCTCAGCCCTTTCTTCTGCTTCAGTAAAACTCCTCTGTGCCAGGGAGGACAGTGCTAGGGGTGGTACAGAACAGAACTGGGCACCCAGCCCTGGGGTCCTTTGTAAGACTGCGTGCTCTTTTGGGTTCTTCAGCCAAACTCCCAGGGATGGGTCGGGTGAGGAGACCCCCTCTGCAATAGATTTCTGGAGACAAGAGCATCTCCCCTGGGGGAAGGGTGCTGTAATTCCCCATAGGAGACATCTCCCACTGTGGGGGGACTTATCCTATGAGATGCTGAGATGGGGAAGATGGAGGAAATCCCATGTATAAAGGTCTCTTGGAGGAGGGTCCTGTCTCCCTCAGGCATCTCCTGTATCCAGTTTTCAGGGGTCAGTGGACCCTGCTGTGAAGTGTGTGAGAAGTTAGCCTGTCTCACTTTGGCTTCCCTCAGGAGCTGGCAAGTTGGGTTTGTGGTGGAGGGATGGGGCACCTCACATGCTGGACTTGAAGGGGGCTGGGTGGATCCCTCAGCCATGGGGGAGGCCACTCGTTGGAGGTCTGCCCAGGTGCAGAAGGAGACTCTGATACCTTGGCATGTGGTGGGGCTGGGCTGGCTGGAATCTCTCTTATGAACCGCTGGACAAGGGGATGGGTTTAGTGGCTTTAGAAACAAGGAAGGAAATGCTGCTAACAGGCAGAAGAGCTGTGCCAAAGCTGCCGGCCCATGAATGCAAACGTGCACCACAGGAGCTGTCTTTGCCTGCCCCAAGCGCTAGAGACAACCTCTCGTGGTCGCTGGGCGAGTGGCAGCAAACCTGACGCAGAACCTCGGAGTGACGTGGTCCCTGGAGCGTTCAGCCTCAGTGCTTAAGTCCGTCAGGAGACAGACTTGGCTGCCAGTCTCACGCCCTCTCCAGCCATCACTGACCAAGCATGGTGAGGTGCTGACCCGACCCATCAGCAGGAGCGAGGCTGGGGAGGCCTCTGCATCTTTCCCTGGAGCTGTAGAGGGCTGATCCAGCTGGATCCACCCTCCGTCATCGGAAGGTTAATACGATTCATTCTCTTCCCTCGCCACCCCTGCATTGTTGTTAACTAATTAGTTACAACAGTATAACCAGAAATCAAATGCACCTGATTGAATAAAAGGCTGTAATTCAAGCCGGAGTTGTTGCTAACCTCATAAATCGTGAGAAAATATCGCCAGTGGTTTCTGAGTGTCAGAGCTCAGGCGGCTGAGTGATGGCCCTGGGAGCCCCTCCAGGCCCTGGAATTGTTTATTGATAACATCAAGGGCTATTGTGCTGCCTCCTTGCTGCCAGGGGACAGAAAAAACGCCAGCAACCACCCAAAAAAACCTCTCCAGGATTAATGAAAGGGACCTGGGCTTCCTTAATGGACGCTGCGGCCTCAGTGGGAACATTGTGTCCCGTTGAGAAGAGCAGAAAGTGCTGTAATCGGAGATCCCAGGGACTGGGGCAGTGAGCGAGGCTGGGAAGTGCTACCGCAGAACGAGCTCTCTCTAGCAGCTCCTCAGGGCACAGGCTGGCTGCAGCAGCCAGTGAGGCACCTTTCTTCTCCCCATCCCCATGTTAATATCCAGGCCAAATCCTGAGAGGGGGTGAGCACCACAATCCCGATGACTTCAGCAGGTGGTGGAAGTGTTTCACCCCTGTGCAAAGGCCCCATCTGAAGTTTGTGTGCCAGTCGAGTCCCACGCTAGCCCTGTTTTGAGAACTGAAGTGATGCCATATCCCTGGGCTGAGTCCTTGCACAGGGTGAATTTCACCTAAGGTGCTCACACCACTCGAGGTCTGGCCCTTTATACCCCCCTTTGCCCTCTGCCAGTGGACACTGACTTCCCATCAGTCCTGGTTAGATGGTGCCAGGCAGGATCTAATTCAATCCAACAAGCTAGCAGAGCAGAGAGAAAAATCTGCGTTTTCCCTCCACCTCCAAGAACAGCTGATTGTGACTGGGGAGCCCCGAAACTTTGGCCAGTGCCTGTCTGGCTAAACTGCCCACTTGGCCGGCTTGTGCCCTGCGTCAGATCAGAGTGTGTGTGTGGGGGGGGGCGTGCTTTTTGGGGCACCCACATAAATGGGTTTATGGACTGGCCTCTTGCTTTGAAAGTTGGCCCTTAGCCTAGAGGCCCAGTGGAAAGTTATATGGATTTTTTCATAATCCAACTGCTAGGCTGGGGCTCAGGAAATGTGGCTTTACCAGACTTCTCGTGTGCCTTTGGGCAAGTCACTTTAGTCTCCCTGTGCCTCCGTTTCCTTTTCGTACAGTGGAGACAAGAGCAGTGGCCTGCATCCCTGGGCTGTGGTGCGGAAAGCCAAATTAGAGTGTGAGGCACTCAGACACGACACCAATGGGGGCCATCACTGCTGGTGTATTAATTTAGATGGCATAAAAGAACCAAATGCGTTAAAGTAACCCACGCACTGACCAGCATTAACCAGCGTTAACTAAGGCCTGAGCTTTGGTATACAGAGCTCTCAGCCTGCTGAGTGCCATGGCAAACACACAATTGAAATTCCTTTTAACCTTTTATTGAAGACCAAGACAACAAGGAAAACCAGTTCCATCCTTTGAAATGTAAAGTATTAAATAAGACTTTAATTGCATTGATATCTCTTATTCTCTTTCCCTTTAGCTGGAGAGAGTTTTGGAAGGAAAAACCCCTTGTCCGACCATCTCTTTGATGGCATCAAAGATGGGACTAACTGTCCTTTAGGGGAAAAGAGAAAGAAGTTAGATGAGATGAGCTGGAGATGTTGCTGCTGTTGAAGTCTGATCCCATTTTGTCCCAGCTGATGGTTGGGATTTAGCTGGAGCTGAGAGAGGTGGAAGGTATGATCTGGCCTGGTTTGGTCAGGGCATCCCTCAGGATTAGGATGAATAAGGTCCAAGATCCCAGGAGATGGCGGGGGTAGCCATGATGGTGAAACTCACTCCAGTAGCCTCTGTCTTCCTCTTCCATCATTTCCCTGCCAGAGTCTGTTTCTTTAAGGACCCCAAAATGGAGTGATGGGTGGAACAGCCCATTCTCTTAGGCCTATGTTGATTTCATTCATTGGTTTCTGGTTCTACATCTTCTGTTTTTATCGAGGATGATTTCAACACAGTCCATGGATTATATCAACAGCCTTTTGGTTTAGATAAATCCATTCTGTCTCCCATTTCTGCCTTTTCCCATCAACATTTATTGGAGGTTATTGTGACACTTCATGAACTTTCACACAGTTCTTACAGTTGCGCTCACAATTTGAGTAAATGTGTAGGCCCTGCCCAATTACCGTAACAGAACCTCTGTTGTAGCACGGGACCAGATCCTCAGCTGGTCTAAATTGGCATAATTCTACTGAAGTCCATGGAGCTGCACTGATTAGCACCAGTTGAGAATCTGGCCCTGGAATCATCATCTCATTCATCAACTTGCCAAACTGGGCAATACATTATAAATTAACTGGAATGTAAAGATGTTAAAAGACTGCAAAGAAATTCCAATTGAACACCCATAGGTGCAGTAGAGCTCTCATCTCTCAACTTGTCTGTAAAACAGTCAGTCTACTGTTGGCATTATATTAATGATAAATGGTGCCTGTTGTCTGTGTGGCCAAAGAATCCAGGAGGAGATTTTGAAAGATACCTAAGGGATCTGAGTTCCCAGTAACCTAAAGGAACGGCAATTGGGTATCTAAACCCCCTAGGTAACTGAAAATCTCAGCTCTAAGGTTTACTGGCTCCAACAACATTTGTATATCTGTCTGTCTTAAGGTTTTATACTGCCGCCCATCACCATGGTAGCTGGACTCCTTCCATGTTAAATCAATAGCATTATCAAAGTCCCTAGTGCAGGTCATGGTGTCTGGCTTCTCTCCTGCATTAGGATATAAATTTTGTTTGGGATAGGGTGGTTTTTTAATTTCATTTTGTGGATTTGTGAGGCCGTTTTCAGGGTTTTTGGTGGGAGAGGGTTTGGGTTGGTGTCGGTGTGTCATTTTTGTGATGGTAGATAGACCTTACCAAACAGGGAAGTTTGGTACCCAGATTTGTGCACATAAAGACCCATGTGCATGGAGAGTGCAGCTTGGACAGGCATAGTGGATGTGTTTTAAAAACAAACCTTTTGTAGGAACAGCTTAAGCACCAAGTTTTGAAAACGTAGCTCTGGAGGAACAAGCTGGTAAGAGAAGAGATTTCCAAAATTCTCACTGGTCAGTGCAGACTCCTGATTGATTTGTTCCTTTCCAAGTCTTGACTGAAAGCGAGTTTGAAGAATGAATTATGGTGAGGCTCCAGTACCCCAGCATGGCATCACATTTGTCTGTCTCAGGCACTAAAGATTTTTCAGGTAGCAGTTGAGTGTAATTTCTGTAGGATGCTAAAGATTGATGTGCCATGTAGCGTTAACATGCCGTAGTTTCAGAACTGTGAAATGCAATACGGACTTAGCAAAGCTGGTGTGTGAAGAAATGATGTGATTTTTATTAGCTTGTGTTACCATGTGGGTAATTATAGTTTGCATTCACACAGCACCTGCCATCCAAGGATCTCCAAGCACTTGATAAACACCTCCACTTCTGTAACGTGGCTTGGAGGTAAGCCTCGGAACTGAATCTGACTTTGGAAATGGGCTCATTATTAAGATAAGGGGCCACGTGCAAATATGGATCTGAGCCCAGGTTTGGATTTCACGGCTTCCAATGTGTGAGGACGTGGGTTCGGCCCATGTCTTCCTGTGCTTGTGTTTTAGTCAGACACATACAAGTGTTTCCCTGCCTGGCTTGCTGGCACTTCTTCCCTCTCCTCTGTTTACCATGAGAAAATGTATTATTTCCTTTGCTGCTTTGCTTCATTTTTTCTCCTTCTCTTTCCCTTAGAGCCAAGAAAAAGAACAAGCCCCTGAACTTAAAGATTCACAACAGTGTGGGAAGCTGTGAGAACATCCCCTCCCAGCGCTCTCCCCTCCTGTCCGAGCGCTCCCTGCGTTCCTTCTTTGTGGGATATCCGCCTTGCATTCCTTCCACTCCTCCTGTCCACATGGAAGCCACCTTCTCAGCAAGTAAGTCAGACCAGCTCAGAGGGGAGCCTCTGCTTGCGATCACGTGTCTCTTTCCTTGATGGCTCTTGGAGTTAAGCACCTGTCGTGCTCCACTGCTGCTCAGGTCGGCAGGGAAGAGGAGTCTGGAGGCAGGAGGCTCCAGGATTCTGTTCTGTAGCCAGTCGTAGATAAATGGCTTAGAAAGCGTTGGGTACATTTCGCTGGCCTGTGCATTTCTCTCACTGATTTGGCAGAGGGAAATTTGTTGCTCTAAATATTGATGGTGATCTGTGAGTAGTTAGAATGAAGTCTGGTGCGTGTGTGTAACTACAGATATGTGTACATGTGTATAAATACTGAGGGATTAAATATAAGCATGTGTATATAAAATATGAAGACAGACACAAATCCAGCCCTTAGTATGGCCCCAGCCATAGGTATGCGTTTCAGTGCAGGTGTTGGAGAGCGGTTGCTCCAGGCTCTGATTCAGGAAAACACTCCAGCACTTTGCAGTGGTTTTCAACCAAGGGTACACATGGTCTTCCAGGGGGCCCATCAACTCGTCTAGATAGTTTTACAACAAGCTACAGAAAAAGCAGTAGCAAAGTCAGTGCAAACTAAAATGTCATACAGACAATGACTTGTTTATACTACTCTTTATACTATACAGTGAAATGTAAGTACGGTATTTCTATTCCAGTTGATTTATTTGATAATTATATGGTAAAATGAAAACGGAAGCACTTTCTCAGTAATACTGTGCTGTGACACTTTTGTATTTTTATGTCTGATTTTATGAGCAAGTGAGGTGAAACTTGGGGATGTGCAAGACAAATCAGACTTCTGAAAGGGGGTCAGGAGTCTGGAAAAGTTGAGAGCCCAAAGGCATTGAAGGATTAAAGAAACCTCTTTCATTTTGGATATGCAGGTCTCCCATGAGATTGCTGCCGATTCTGGCTCTCAGCTTTGAACATACAGGTCCAGTTTTTTCAATGGGCCTCCTTTACCATACCATAAACCTTGTCAGCAAAGACTGGCTCTGTGTCTGTGACTTGTTTTGCATACAGATTTTTTCAGACCCTTTCGAGGAAGCCCACAGCAATGTTGGCCCCTCAGGTAAAAGTTTTGGAACAAACTGTATTAGGTCAATGTCTTTTTCAAATTTCTTTATACATGGTCTGTTTTCTGCTTCCATTGATGCTAGTGGCAAAAAACCTCCACTGACTTCAGTGGGAGGAGTGGGCCCTGTTTGCAATGCCCATAACTAGATGGTATCAAAGCAGGATGTACTGTGTTCCACGCTGCTGGACAGCTTGTGTAAATTCTGCCGGTGTTCAGATGGCAGGTTGGGGGGTGAGTGGGTCGCAGGTGGATGGTTAGCCCTGGATCCAAGGGGAGGGGAAAACACTTTTAGATCCTGACCCTTATTTCCCAGCCCCAAGCCAGAGTTCTGGTTAATTTTGGAGCTTTTGAAGCTTTTACAGCACATCTGTGAATATAAAGGTAAACAGAACCCACCCAAAAAATACAGGGAAAGTCACCGGAGAAGCAGAAATCCTACATATGCCAAGTGCAATGGATGTGGAAATATGGCACTGGGCCTGACACTTACTTACCGACTCTTTCTAGTTACTAATGTTCAGCTAAATCGCCTTTCTCTAATTCTTTGCATTTGCCTTCTACTGGCTCATCGCTTTCTCCCCTCTCTCGCTGTCTGTCCTTTTCTTTTTCTCCTTTTACCTGTTCTTTTTACTTTGTGTTCACTTCTCCTTTTTTCCTCCTCTCCAGAGGCTTTCTCATTCCTCCTCTTTGCTTCCTCTTTTCTTCCTACTCTTCATATTTCTATCATCTTATTTTGGCTTTCTCTGCTCTCCCTTCTCGCTCAGTTTCTCAGGGCCCTGGGCAGTGCTGTGAAATGTTGCTTGAACAAGCTGTGGCATCTTCCACGGCATTGCACATCCTTACAGAGACACCCTCCCCCCGGTCCCAATCCTCCTCTGACAGTCCTCCTCCACCAGGGAGCACACGCCAAGGTGGGAAGGTGCCAAGAAACTGGCACCTAGATACTGTGGTATTTGGCGCCCTATAAATATCTAAGATAGAAGAAATGTGATCTGGAGCAGCTGGCCACGGGGTCTGTGCACATAAGCCTGTTGTCTTTGAGGCATGTTGTGGTCGGGAGTGGATGGTACTGCTGTTGGGTAGAGGGGCAGATCCGCAAAGAACTAGGCCGTAGGTCAATGGAAAGTATCCCTCAGCTTAAAGGCAAGCTGGTCCAGTAAGTCAGCTGTAGCCATACTTTTCTCCAGAGAAACGACACTCCCCCTCCCTATAGGAAGCAATGCAATCATCTGTCTCCATAAAAAGCTGCTTCTAGCCATGCAGCCAAAAATAAATGGACGAAGGGGGAGCGTATGCATGTGTGTGCTCTGCTTGCCCCATTGGTATGAGGCCTCTGTGGGTGAGAGGCTGATGGAGCAACATCGCAATCAGGAGGGACAGAATTCAGCATGCAGGGGGTTAAATCTTCAGTGCTGCACCTGGCAGATGACACACACAGCCTCTTCTGCTGCTTTTAATCAGAGCCGCAGCCTATCCTCCAGGCAGGGCACTGGGAATTTACCAGGTGGTTTCCTGGCCCGGATAGATCCAGCAGATATCTGGGTACTGCAGTCCCTCGGGTGTTGGGAGTGCAGGGACCCTGTGTCCCGAAGTCACAAGGTAGCGCTGTTGCAGGCATAGCTTGCCGTGGAGAAAGCGCAGGATCGTCAGTTATTTCAGACACACAACCTCGGTTTTCCCCCCAGTTACAGAGAGAGCATCTTACCAATAATTTAGCATCCAGGGCTTCCGCTTCATGTAAAAGGGGCGGGTGCCAGGAGTTCCGTTTCACTCCTCATGAAGGGAAGGGAAAGTCACCATTTGGAGCCCCCTTGGGAGGCAGGAGGAGATCTGTCAGCTTCAGATTCATAGGCAGCTGCAGGACAAGAGGCCTTGGGAGCCTGAAGCCGCTGCTCTAAGTGAAAAGCACTTGATTTCCAAATGGACTCCCAGACTCTCTGCGCTCCAGGACAGAGAAGGCAACAGGTTCTGAGTATGTGGGGGTTACTTGGAGCCAAGGCGGATTAATTTAAATCAAGGCAATTTAAAGCGGTGATTTAAATCACCAAGTGGAAAGCCTCGATGTAAATCATTGATTTTAATCAACTTTTCCATTTGTACTTCACTTGTTGTCTAGAGAAAGGTTCATTCTCTTTGCTTGATAAAACCACTGAACCATGGTGATGCACAACTCAGTAGAGCCTCACATAGATTTAGTACATGGGTTTGCTACCTAGGAGGGTTCGTCATAACTGTATGCACTTATTTAAGCAATTACATAGCTTAGTATTTTCCCATTTTAATTGATTGTACATTTTGTGTGTCTTCGAACATGGTGAATGAGGTATTGCTTATTTACTAGATAATTAACTTTTTGCTCAGGATTTGTGTCAAGCTGCATTAGGACGGTAACTGGAATTTAATTAAACTCACAAAACCAGCATACTTATATTTTATTTAAATGTTTTAAGAGATTGTAGTAAGTTTAGGCCTAAACATATTTGGTATTCAATTCAGATTTCGTTTTAAATAGGTTTATTTTTAAAAAGAAAAACGTATGATCACTTAAATAACAAAATCAAAAAATAAAATGTAAATAAAAGAAACCAATTTTTATTTTTTTTAAATCATCAATTTTTATCCATCCTGCTTTAACCTTTTCTGCCCCCTCTTTATTCTCCCCCCTCTCAGCAAGCATAGCCATCCAGTGGTAACACTTTCAAACCAGTCCCATTATTTCCTCTGCACGCTGTCAGAACTCCAAGTGCTGGGCTCATCGGACCTGGAATGCAAATGCCAGAAAGGTCTTAGGTGCAAATGTCTCAGTAGCTTGAGGTTTGATTTTCTCTTGCACAGGAAAATGCTCGATCTGTTTGCAAATAGAGTGTGAAAAACACTTAGGAACTCATCCTGTCTTGTCCAGCTTTGCATTGTCATCCTCAGGCTTGTCTGCCTGCTTGTCCACTTTTGCACCTTGGTCCTTCCTTTCGCAGGGCCCTCAGTGTACGGAGCCACCTCCCTCAGCAAGGGACCCACCCTGTCTGCCTTTTAGTCCCTCAGAGTCTCACTTGTGCCATGCTGCCAAACTGAGTTGTCTGTCCATTGCCTATTGTCCTGCCCTGTTGTCTGCTCCTGTCTGTCCTCAGATTTCAAAGGATCATCCTCAAGTGTTTGGAAAGCACCCAGCATGGAGTGGATGTTACCTTAAACAAATAGCTAATGATAACGTTATGAGTCACTGAGCTTTGCAAAGGATCCACAACAGACTCCGCTCCCCTCCTGACCCACTCAACTAGCACTGGTGGCCACTGATGTTCTATTCTTATCACCATCTAGGTCAGACTCGCTCAGAGCTGAGTGGTTAAAGACGCTGGTGTCTTGTCTATAATGGAGCTTCCACCGTTGCCAGCAGCAGGAGAGCTGCACCGGGGAGTATCGCAACAGTGGGGAGTGTTCAGAAGACGCTCAGTGTGGATACTGGGATGCAGCTCCCCTTCGCTCCTTGGAACACATGAAGACAACATCTGGGTGAAGAGCTTGAGGATCAGCTTTGCAGGCTGCCTTCAGAACCGGAGCTTCCTTTGAGGCCATTTGTTTGCATATGCTGTACGTCGGCAGTGTCATGACGCAGTATGCCTGGCTTCTCTGCTTATGCCCCAGCACGGCACCTGGGGAGAGAGCAACTCTGCAGCCATGGCTCCCTTAGCCCTCCTGGGAAGCAAGAATCTTGTGATCCTCCCCCACAAAGCATCTGCCTTCTGAAATGGTTCAAGATTCAGCAATCTGTTCCTGGCATCCCCTTCCTCCCGTTTCTTAGGCTGCTGGGTCAATGGGACCTAGCAGCAACGCTGGGGGCTGGAGATATTATTTGTGGAGATATGTCCAACTACCTGACTCTCAGCGGCACAGCTAGGAGATTTGCCTGGAGTGAGGATATTTTTATGTATTGCTATTTCCCCCAGCGTCAAACCAATGTATCTTGCTGCCCAGAATGATGGTTAGTAGTGGACCAGAAACCAAGCAATAAAGGCCATTCTCAGCAAGGCATTGGTGTTTCTCATTGCATTAGGTTCCCTTGTGCATCTGTGTTGGGTTGCACCATGTGGTGGGATAACCTGATGCAATGCGGCATACACAGGAATGTGACACAATGGGATGTGATGGACTAGCAAATGCCTGACCATTTTCTGGAGTGGTGGGGTTTTCTCTTACCCTTCCGTTCTGGCTGGTCATCCTCTGACAGTCTGGGGTGTCCTGTTTGCATGATCAGAGCATGGGAGCTGTGCCTAGTCTGGCAAATTATTCACAACGGGGTGGTGGCTCTTCACTGGTGGATCTTGCAGTCCACCCTTTACCCTGTTCTAGGGGCTTTACAGATGAGATCCCAACACCAAAGATCTCGCATCATGCAGACTCCTGGGAAATTGTCAGTTCCATAGTGTAATTTACACTCCTCCCACTGAATTGATCTTAACACCCTTTTGGAAGAAGAACAATTGGAGGCAGTGTTGTCTAGTGGGTAGGGCACTAGACTGGGCATCAGGAGACCTGGATTCTCTTCTGAGCTCTGTTGCTGATCGGCTAAGTGGCCTTGGACATGTCACTTGGTCATTCTGTGCTTCTGTTTTTCTTTCCCACCCTTTGTCAGCTCACAATCTAACTACACAGAACACTTTGGCGAGGGTCGCTCTGTCGGTCCAGGGCCTAGCACAGCAGGTCTCAACTGTAGCCTCTAGTTGCCACAGAAATACAAATAACATTTGTGAGCACGCTAGGGGCATTCCTGCCTTTCACACCCCTGCCCATGCCAGGAGAGGTTAGTTGCTCCTGCTCACTCAGCTGTCTGCAAATGCAACTCACAGGAGCATGTTCTTCCAAACCTCGTCTGTTCAGCTTTTCACGCCCCTGCTGGTTTTGACTGTTTGGGGGTAATGACAGGAGATGAGATGTGTCCTACATTTCTATCTATCTTTGCCCCTTGAGTTGCCTAAAAGGGACATCTTTCTACAGAGCAGGCAGCCAAAGAGCAGTGACCCAGCAGAGAGAAGGTGACTGATCATACAAGGGGAGTGCAAGGAGCCAGCGAGGATGCCAGCAAAGCCAACCGCTGTTCTCATGGGGGAGAAATACATCCCTGCTCCACAGTGCGGAGCGATGCCTTGCCATTTTGTTGCTGCTGCTGAGCCTGGAGTTACAACTAGAGGGTGACTTCAAATAATCTCCACCTTCCAGAAAGCTCTTTGACGCTCCCAGAAAACAGACGACACGTAGACAGCAGCCAGATAATCGGTGTCGATCCTGAGGAAGGCTGACAATGGCCTCATTTGCATGGCGATGAAGCACGCTGCTCACCACCCTTCCTGCAAAACGAGCCGTTGGGGGCGTTAAAGCAAGAGTGATTACCCGGTGCGGTTTAATGGCGCTCGACACCAAGGGTCATTATGTCGGGGAGAGGAGACAGGCTGTGACACACAGCACCGAAGCATATTTGTTTGGGAAAAAAGCATCCCTGCAGACCAGCTCTCCTCTGGCCCTGAAGGGTTTGTGTCTCTCACAGGCAGCGGTTAGGGGCATTGTCCTAAGGGAGGCACGTGTTACGTCCACCCCTTTGGGGCACTCTGCATTTCCCCTTGTTCTGCCCAACAGACCTTACTTCAGCCTACCTAGTGACGTGGCCCCCATTTCCGAGCTGTCCTTAACAAATCACTGACCCTCTCTGCGGTAGGTTGGCATTAGTCTCCCTGTTGCACAGATGGAGAAACAAAGGGACAGACTGATTAAGTCAAGGGCATGTAAGGAATCTCTGGTAGGGTTGGGAATTGAACCTTGATCTCCAGAGTCCCCATCCAGCCTTAACCCCAAGACCACGCTTTCTCCTGGCCTCCATGCACCTAATCCCTTGGTGGAAAAAGCAGGCTCCTGAGGAGTGTTCACCATCCTCTGCTCCCCTCTGAAAGGCAGGACTCAAGCCACATCCTCAATTGTTGCCTGTAAACAGTGTGTAATTTGTGCTCAGTTTGCCAGGGCAGAGCCCCGGCACCTCTGGACTCGGCAGTTCCTAGTCCCTGTGTCACACTTGAATGGCCCCTTCCCTCAGGGGATCCCCTGGGGAGGCAGATCAGCTAATCCATCACCGGCATCTCTGGGCCTGGCAGTTCCTAGCCCTGGCACCTCTGGGCCTGGCAGTTCCTAGCCGTGGCACCTCTGGGCCTGCTGCATCATTTATGAATGTAAAAACATTGCTTGAGCCCCAGCACCTCTTTCATTGCAAATTAAGCAGTGCCTGTACGGGTCTGCGCCGACATAACTGGAAACTTCAGGGCAGCACAAGCACTTTTGAACCCAAATCCATGGGCCTCCCTTTGGAATTTGGACTCTTCATTTCGCTGTCCCTTCCACGGTCCCCCTGTCAGTTGGGGGACGCCCCACCCAGCTGCAAGCAGAAGCTGCACGTTCATTGGGTCCAAAAGCCACCTTTCCTGGGCTCCGTCCTATTAACAAAAAGGGTAATTCCGAAATCTCCCTGCACAAATCCCCAACCTAGGCCTTCTCCCTAGGGTTCCTGCTCTCAACTGCTCTGCCCCACACCCTCACATCCTCTCCCACCCCCCACTACCTACCCACCCTACCTCTGATCAAGCTGCTGTGTTAGTGTAGCCACGACAGTGGGAGGGGCTTGTTGCCTTGAGTTACGTACCTGTCTGAGCCGTATGTGGGCTGGCCAACCCCGCCTGCTGCTTGTGCTGCCATGGCTACACTTTATGTTTAGCGTACTGGCTCAATCAGAGCTACTGCAGGTACGTCTCCTCAAGCGGGGAACTGCATCCCAGCTCCAAGGCCAGATGTACCCCCCACAGTCGGGGGGGAACCTCATGAGTCATGCCTGCCCCCACCCACTCAGCAGCTCCTTGCAGGGCTACCAACACCCGCCATATGGAAACCTGTCCCCCTCCCGGGGTTACACTCTCCCTGTGAGGAGGAACAGGGAACATTTTGTCCCCTACCTGTTCCACTGTCCTGCAAAGGAGGCGAATTGATACAGGTCAGCAGCGAGGACCCTCCCAAATAGCTTAGCTAGGAAGTCAAGTGTATTTCTTTGTTTTTTAGCAGAGTGCTTTGAAATGCTTGCTCTGTGTGCCAAGGAATACTTGTTTCAGCAGCTTGTATGGGCTATTACTGCCAGAAAAAGGCACTGTCAGCGCGTTAAGAAAAACCACTCTTTTTCTGGCTGAAGCATAGCCTCGGGTTGCTCTCCTTGTGACACCCGACTAATCACACTGCTTGTGTGGGCTGCATGCACCTGTCTGAGCTCTCGGCAGTCCTTAACAGATCCCTGGCGAATGTGGTTTTGGATGCTTTTTTATTTTTTAACTGCTGATGGGCCCTAATTAGAATGAGGCTTAACAGATGCACAACTCCACAGGACAACGGAAAAGGAGGGCATTTAATCGCCTAACCACTGTCCTTTCACTGGTTTCAGAGTGATTCTTGGTGGGGGGACCTCACTTATGGCACAGGCAGAATTTCCATGAGCAAAGGTCGGTTTGTCTCTCTGGACTGTGCCCTTGCTCTAACTTTCCTTGTCAGTGGCGAAAGCTGTCACAAATGGGGAGCGTGTGAATTTGAACCTGGCTGCAGATTAGCATGGAGCTGTTGCATTCCGTGATCTCACTGGGTGATGGTGACCAGTGGGTGTCTTTTTACATCTTTGCCACATGTATTGCTGTTTAGGAGCTAGAAGTGCCTTCTCCTTTGGGCTGTACATTTTCCTCCAGGCTGTTTCTCTCTTCAGCTTTGGTAGAATGGACCCTTTTTTCCCATTGGCTGCAGGGTCTCTGCAGTTTTCCTGCTAATCAAGCGGCATTATGTCTCTCTTGCTTTTGCTGCAGGGATTTAACTACCTGGGATAAGCACTTTTTACATTGTCTTTTGTCCAGTGAGCTGAAAGAACTTTGCACCCATTAACTAATTAAGGCATCACAGACTCCCTGGGCAGCTGAAGAATAAATCTCTGAGTGGAAGGGGAGCCTTTGTTCTGGTTGGATCCAGTTACTATGCCCCTGTGGTCTCTGCATCTCTGCCCCACAGCACTACCGCCTGTTTCCCATGAATGTGTAGGGGGGCTGGTGTTTTTACTCAGGGGTGGCTACATTACTGTTATTGCCCTGTGAATTTCTGTGGCGGGTCCCTTTCTCAGGCCTTTCCTGCTTTCTAGGGTGGGTAGCGATATTAACAGTCCAGGTCTGGCACATCCAGCATTCCTTAGCGTCACCTTCATCAGGCTGTCTTGGAGAGGGTTGGTGTCATTCATATTTTCCTGTGATTCTGTGTCTCTTTAGCACTCGGGATTCTCCCCTCTGCAGTACCTCAATCTTGTAGACATGTACCCAACTGCTAGCATCCTGTGGGGTGGATTAATGATCAGCTCTCCTTGGTATGTCCTCCCCGAAGGCCGTGTGTGCTAAACAGCTCTCCTTTCCCCTCTGAAGGCAGTAGGGCACACCATTTCATTCGGTTAGCCGGAGTGTTCCATGCTCGGACTCTGAGTTTAAAAACCTTTGTTTTGGGGTCTGGCCCCTGAACAGGGGACTATTTTCTGGCCGCACAGTCTGTATACACTTCTCAGTGTTAGAGACGGTGGCCCTGGGTAGAACCCAATGCCCTGTAGAATTTCACCAAGTAGAAGTTATTTATTTTCCCAAATATGTCACTTGAAAATCTCAGTTGCTGCCAATTATTTCTTTATGTTTTAGTGCTTAGTAGACTGAAGCATTGTGGCCCCAGAGAGAACAGGCAGGACCGAGGTGCCACCATGGCCCGAGGCCCCTGCAATGGCAGGGAACTGATGGGGTAGGTTAGGCCCAGATAATCCTAGCAGGTGACCGCTGCTCCATGCTGCAGAGGAAGTTGAAAATGTTCCCCGGTCCCTGCCAATCTGACCTGGGGAAAATTCCTTCCTGACCCTAAACCTGGTGATCAGCGTGAGCATGGGAGCCCGGATCACCAGCGAAGCACTTAGAAGCAGAGGATTCTCTGTACCACCTCAGAACATCGGTCCATCCTGCCTCGCATCCTGACTCCTACTGTGGCCAAAACCTGATACTTCAGAGGAAGGAGGAAAAACCAAACACACCTACAATGCATCTCACCAATTGTGTACCTAAAGGGAAAACAGTCCTTCCTGACTCCTGCAGGTGTCTGGCTGAATCCTTGAAGCATGAGACTGAGACATGTTATCTAACAATGGAGAGCTGCAAGTGAACTCATTGTTAGAGTAAGGCAGGGCGTCTCTCCCTGTGACCTGGAAGAACAGACTCAGTGAACTCCCCGCCCACCAGGGGCTTTGTGGGTGGTCTCCAGTCTCTCTCTTTTGTTGTTGCACACGTACGCTTTCGATCGTATATGGGCTGTAGATGCTTGAGCACTTCGAGGCCTGGGAAAAGAAGTTTCAGTAACAGAAACAATACTGTTCTGGGGCACTGTCTGTGCTCTTTCCTCTCCCCAGCCTGCTACCTAATGAGGGACATCAAGGCAAATATTATGCCACCTTCACTGTGACACCCCTGGACTGCTCTAGAGCAATGAAGCTGCTGCATTTCAACCTCTGTCTCCTCCTAGTACACACTTGGGGCCTATTTGTCCAGGCAGCTCCCATCAGATCTGAGTTCAGGTCTTCCCCTTTTGCACCTGGAGTCTGTTGGGATTTTCGTGCAGACAACAAAGAGCTCTGGGACCAGTGGCTTTAGTTACCAAAAAAAAGTAACCTTTAGCCAAGATGCTTGGGCATCATAACCATGATACAGATGGATTATGCTAATAAGTTTCCCTTAATGTGTCAGGCCAACCTTACCCTATTTGGCTTCAGTCCGTTGCTCCTTTTCCTCCTCTCCCAGCTTGTGAAGACTTCTCTAGCTTTACAGTCTCACCTGGTCAATCTCCCTCACCCCTTGAGCTCTTTTCTTGGCTCTGTTGTGTAGATTTATCTTCCAGGGTCATTCCCCAGATCTCTCCTGCTCTCTCTCAAGCTGCCCCACTCAACCTGATTTCAGAGATTCCTTCAGTCTGTGGAACTTCAGATCCAGACACACACTTTGCGGGTGGGTGGGTTGAAATCTGGATCTGAACTTTCTGACTCAGCCCCAGAACTAGTATTAGTGAAATTGCTCCGAGTGGGATCTGGGAGGCTTTGATATCTCTTTGCCCTTTCTCGGCCTCCTGCTGAGTCCAGGGGAGCTGGGGAATGGGAAGCTGCCTTCACAGGACTAGCTGCACATGCCCACTGGAAGGTGATGGGCTTTGCTGGCAGGCCCTGTCCCCTGTGCTATCGGCATTGCTGGCTCTGTTAAGGATGGACCAAGACCAATCCCAACACCCCCAATCTTTGGGGAAAGGGTTGAAATCCAGCCTGGGATCAGCATTCTGTGCCCCAGGCCCATCTCCAATAGTGACCGGTCCCAGTGACTGGGAAAGCCCTGGAGGAGCTGGGGAAGCAGGGTCTCTCGTGGGGTAACGATTCTGACCCACCACTGTCCCTGCCCCAGCCTAGGACTGAGGGGCAGGGTCTGGTCCTGACAGGGATGCGGTCATGGGCATTGACACACCCATGGATGAGTCCTGCCCTCTCTGAACTGCTGAGCATTGAGATCTCTGCCTTTTGACTGGACTCACAATCAACGCCTCAACCTTATTGTCTGCCGGCAACCAGCCCCGATCCCCCTTGGCGCTAGTTCTGCCCTTTTTACCCTGGGCCCTCTGGTTTCCTTAGAGACCCTATTGTTATCCCCTGGCACAGGAGCCTCCTCATCCCCTCCTATTAGCTCAGAATGAGTCAAGTGTATTGCTGGCTTGGCCGTTCCTCAGGCCAGGCTAGAGCTGAAGGCTTTGGGCAGGTCCGAATGAAGTACCAGAGGCAGCCCTTTGCCTGTGGTGTGAGACTCCCACTGGCAAACACAGTGCTCTGTCCCGGGGATGCATCCAAATCCCCAGGAGCCTGCAGCCCTGGTATTAGGATCCTTCTGGGCTGTAGTTCTTTAAGGAAAGCTGTATTTATACCAGAGGAGAGTGTGTCAGAGCTGCATTAAATCGGCACTCGTAACTCCCCCCTCTTCTTTGCTCTTGGAGGACTGTCCAGGCCTCTCAGTTGATCAGGAATCAACCACTCTGTGTCAGGCTTCCCTTTGGATGTTGCTCCAGCTACATATTCTTGTGGGTCAGGACTCTTGGGGTCTGTCACTGGCTCTTCCACTGACTCATTGTGTGATTCGTGGCAAATCACTTACCTTGTTGTGGTGCTGTCTCCCTATCCGTACAAAGGCTAAAAATACTCTCCTAGCGTCCAGGTTTGTTTCATCAAGAAATCATTTCTCTGTGAGTTGCAGGTGCTGAGATGCCTACTGTGCTCCTCGTGTATTAGACATGCCTTGTTTACCCGTACTTTGATTGCTGTGAAATTCCCTGACGCCTCTTCCCCCAGCTCCTGAGGAGCAGACATTTTGGCATGTGCCTAAGTACATTGCAGACCAGGGCTGCATCCGTGCTAGGAGGTAGGGGTGTGATTCCCATCCGTGTGGGCACATACTTGCTCGCATGAGTGTAAATAGTAATGGTAGCACAGGTAGCAGCAGTGGAGGCACAGGGGAGCTGTCCCAAGTACAAACGCGCCCAGAGCCCACGGGTGCATCTTTGGGGCAGCTAGTCCATGTTGGTGCCCATGCTACCGTGGCTACGCTACTATTTTTAGTGTACTGGTTTGATCAGAGCTAGCCTGAGTATGTCTGCACAAGCTGGGAACTGCAGCCCCAGCTCCAAGCATAGGTGTCGGCAAGACGGACTGCGGGTACATCTGCAGTGGAACAGAACAGGCACAGCTCAGCCGCGACTGGCCGGGTCAGCTAACTGAGGCTCGCAGGATTCAGGCTGTGGGCCTAAAATTTACAGTGTAGACATTCACACTTCGGTCCTGGGACCCTCCAACCTCGTGGGGTCCCAGAGCTCGGGCTCCACCCGAAGCCTGAGCATCTACACAGCAATTTTACAGCCCCGCGAGCCTAAGTCGGGGCAGCAGTGGGTGTGTGTTTGCTGTGTAGATGGACTGTAAAGGCCCCATTTTTAGTGGGCAGTTCTGTTTTCAGTTCTAACTGTACATGTGCGCACACAGCACACCGGCTCCTGCTTTCTGTCACTCCCCTTGTGCAACCATGCTGATGGTGAGGGGGTCCGGTTCTGTGCCCACCTCTGTGGGTGTAAAACTGGAGTAACTCCACTGACACGAATAAGGGACAGTAATGTGAAGTCAGTGGTTAGCGTGGAGCCGCAGTCTGGTCCAGTTGATTCAGGGGTTGCCTGTCAGGTGTTAACTGACAGTAGAATATGAGCGTCTTTCTTCCCTGGCAGGCATATCCTGCTAAGACAAGCGCATCTTTGGAGAAGCTGAACGCTGCAACATCATTAATGACGGGCCGCTGTCTGGCTGCTCCATGCATCAGCACTACAAAGCCACGCTGGCAAACATCAAGTCCTGAATCTGGAGGATTTCCTATTCTGGCAATGTAGTGCAGAGAAGAAAGAATACAGCTTTGGCTGATTAAGTCTAATTGATGCTGAGAAGCTGAGAATGGGGGGAGGGGAATCATAATGTAAGTATTTAAACAGTAAAGTGACTGAATATGACATGCCTGCTATATAAATACGACTGTCACACTGTAACAATGAGATGCCATTATTATAAAGTGACTTCTGTTTTCCTCTCAAAGAGGGAGTCTCAAAATAGCTTTGCCTTGTGCACCTCAGATGCTTTTGATGAGCTAATTCGTAAAGGTTGAGATTAAATTTCAATGCTGTCGAGCTGTAAACTCCAATAAAGTATAATACAATAAATGCTGCCTCTACCATGGTATAAAGCAAAGCAAACCTGTGCACAGCCTGGTATCTGTCTAGAAATTGATATAGATGTTAATGTTTTCAGTGGTTTGCATTTGAAAACCCAGGTGGCAGGTCAAAGCCTTTAAGCTTTAATTCTGCATCAAAATGATGCTATAGAGTGGAATGCTGCCACTACTCTCTATCTGTCTGGATATTACTATGGCCCATAGTGTCTGAGTGCCTTACAGACATTCAAAGTAGGTCTGCAGCTGAAGGTATAGTGTCCGGCTCAAGCAGATGTCCAGGCGCTAGCTTTGCTTGAGCTAGCGGTGTTGCTGAGGCAGCTTGGGCTAGCTGGCTGAGGACCTCTCTAGGGCCTCGAACGGGCTTGCACTCAGGTGGTTTAGTCCAAGCTGCTGCCCATGCTGCTGCAGCTACCCGGCTCTTTTTAGCATGCTAGCTCAGTCGAAGCTAGCGCATGTACATCTACCCACGCTGGAAATGACCCTTCCAGCTGCAGTGTCGATGTACCCCTAGGGTTAGCCACCTGTGCACCTGGAGTGGGTAGTCTGCATTCCTCACCCACAGCTGAAAATCTGCGTCAAGATGCCTCTGGGCAGGTAGCTCTCAAAGCAGGATTAAAAAGCAGTTCAAGAAGCATGTCACTAAAGGAGTTCAGACCCTCAAGATACCCGTAGATGTTTACTTTGCCATCCTCCCCTTAACCGTCGCTTAGCCAAGTTCTACTGTGTACATGTTTAGTTACCTAAAATCTTTCTTCATAAACTGAGCTCTCCAGCCCCCAGTGGCTCCTGCTGCTGTTCTCTGCATCTCCTCTGGTTTGTCCATACCTCTCCGTAGGATATTATCTTTTCTCTACCATCAATCTGGCAAATTTATTTTAAGGGCCTGCCTGAAGAGGTAATTAGGAACATCTTTCCCTCTGGATGATTAGCTCTTTGACCTTCTCTGCACACCATTCTTGAGGAGACAAGATATCTGTGATGGGCTTAGCTGGCATAATTTCCCCTCATTACCGAACTGGAATTCAGTAGGTTAAGTGTTGGGTATGTGTGAAACAATAAAACAAAGGCACTTCTTGTAGCTAAATGCCTTTCCCGCTGACTTTTAACTCAATTTCCATTCTCTTGTGTATTCAGAAAGCTTTGCAAAGTTTTTCTTTTGCATCAGTCATCTGTGTGATTTGCTGGCGTGAGTTGCCTCGGCCTACCACCAGTATAAATCTGCTTGGCAAATGCAGATGTGAGAATAAGCTAAAAAATGTTGTTTTCAAAGCACCAGCCTCCCACCCCGGGGCTATAGGTGTAATTTCTGGATCACTTTGCAAATTGCTTGTCTTTTAGTGATGGATTTCCAAGCCTAGAGGTCAGATGAGCGAGGATCTAGTTCCTGGGTTCCCCGTCTATAAAATGGGGATAATTATCTACCATACAGGGAAGGGAGGTTGCTGGGAAGATGAATTCACTAGCTGTAAAGTGTAGCACTGTTCTGGTGGCTCTAGAGCAGTGCAAAAAATGAAGTCGTTCAAGTGCATACTCAATTTCCCTCGACCCAGACAAATGCTGGAATGCGGAAGACCAGCACCAGTACCATAAGCTTGATTCCGTACTCGACTGGGCAGCCATTGAAATAATTAGAGCACTTGAGTGATGTTGTCATTGATCCACCTTGGCTGGTAGGTGAGCTGCTGTGTTCTGCACCAGTTGGAGTTTCCTTAGTCTGCAGTTTCATTTGCAAGCCTAGAGGACAAGCCCAGCCACCAATGCATGAATCACCATGGCTAGGTCTGTCTAGCAAGAAGGTAGTGTCCTGGCCAGACAGAGGAGGCTTGGTCTAGCCATTTGGGTGTATAGTAGCAAAGAGACATCCTTGAGGAGCCCGAGTCTGTGAACCACTCTGACAGTGGCCTTTGTACATGAGGGTTAGGCATTGGCCAGTTCTTTGGTTTCCCTCTGCCAGTTAGCATCACCTTGGTCTGGCTTTAGTGACTTCAGCCAGTTCCTCTCAAGCCAGAGGTTGACCTTGCAGTGGGGATAAGTGGGGAATGGTGTTTGCCTTTGCAATGGGTATCTTGTAGCTGTTGCTGGCATTTCAAGCCACACTCCTCTGCACTGTCTCCATCCTCTGCACCCTAGAGCCTGATGTCAATGTAGAACAGGGTTTGAGGAGGTGTGGGGTCTCAGGAGAAAAGGAAGCTTTGTGGATCCCTGGAGGGGGGAGCAGTCTAGAGTTGCATTGCCTGTCATCCCCGGGTGCTGGGGTTGAGGAATGTGCAGAACCATCTCTCTTTGTTGCTGTCAGGTCTGAGAAGAGCTTTTACTGGCTGAAGGTGTCAAGTGCTGCAGAGAGCCAGGAGAACGCAACTGGCTCTTTGCCCGGGGCTCACCATACGTATCAGTTACTTTAACGTTTCACTCCACCTTCACCGTCATCCGTTGGTTCAGATAAGGGGCTGGGAACCAGGACTCCTGGGTTCCGTTGCGAGCTCTGCCTGTGGGCTTGCTGTGTGACTTTGAGCAAATACCTTATCCTCTCTCTGCCTCAAGGTCTCCTGGCTGTAAACAGTGGTGAGAGCCTTCCCCACTGCCAGGGGGTTGGAGGTGTAATTCACGGGTCCAGGATAAAGGTGTTGCCTAAGTGCAGAGTCGTGTCGTTTCCCAGCTTTGAGATGATTCATTCCAGGGCTGGTTTCCAAGTGTGAAGAGTTTACTTCCATCAGTTTTATCCATCCCATTCATAATTTTAAACTAGACTCGCATTGTTTATTGTAGTAGTCAGAGGAGGGTTTGTTTATCTGGCTGTCACCATGATGGATAACAAATTCATACAAATTCCCTGGGCATCCAGAGAGATGCCAGTGAATGAATAAGGGGAATCTTATGCCAGAATGCAATCACAATAGATACACTTCAGTACACATCAAAGTGATTTCAGGGGCAGCTGCTGCTGTTACTGGAAGAGGACTCTCTATAAAGCCAAACCTCTGGATAAGAACACCAGACAGGTAAGCAGCAAGGGGCTGAGTTCATATAAAAGGCTAAGCGGGACCCAGATTCCGTATGCCTTGGCATGGGTGGTGGGTATAATAGGCCAGGGGAGACTAAGTCTCCCCAAACAGCCAGGCCATAGCCCTGCCCACGCTCCTCCCTGAGTCCTCATTCTTGCATCCCACTATTCTCCTGTGATCCCACCCACACTGGTCCTCTTCCTGCCTTCGTGCCGCCTCTTCCCCAAAGCCAGCTGGACCTCGGGGTGGCTCTGGGCAGGAGGTCAGACTAGATGATCATAATGGTCCCTTCTGACCTTAAAGTCTATGGGCGTGGGCCGGCCAGTGGGCTTGGGCCAGCCAGTGGCCTGGGACTCAGGGCGGCTGGGGTGGGCGAGCCAGTGTTCAGGCCTGGGTTTGTGCTAGCCAGCGGGACAAATCTCAGGGTGGGGCCAGGACTCGGGATGGCTGGGGCAGGTGAGTCAGGGCTCCGCTGGCTCAGGGGGAAGGGGAGCGGGGTAAGAGCGGAGCCTCCCCAAATGGGGGGTTCACACACCACCCACACACCTTGGCTCAGAAAGGGTTTGCTCATCGTACCCATCTAGTACCTCAGGAGCATCCCTGCAATCAGCATCCCATTAGCAATAAGTGATGTTGCAGGAAACAGAACTGTATGAAACCTGCTGCATGCTGAGGCTACTAGTGTTTGTCCAGTAGCAGTTGTGGTCCTGGCTTGCATTGCTGAGAGAGACCCTGCAGCCTTCTTCAGGGAGCTCCCCTGGAGACAGTGACCTTACACTGCAGCTGGATTTGGAGGAGGATTCTCATTAGTAGGAACTTTGAGGGGCCAACCCTAGTGATAGTGGCAGCAGCAGCTTCCCAGTGGGGCAGAGGAGCTTTGGCAGCATGGCAGCTGTCTGGCCAGTGAAGGCACATGTCCCCAGGGAAGGCGGAGTCAGGGCCATTCCTTTCCACCTTGCCCTGCTCATTAAACACACTGGCCATTACTCAGCCCTGCCTCGGACTATTATTCCCCCCGATCTGAAGCTGGAAGTTGATGAAATGATGCCAGCTGGGAATTTGGGTCGCTGTCCCCTCTGTGCCTTGCACAGCGCTGGGCATGGTATTGGCACTGAAAGAGCAGGTCTGCTCTGAGTGGCACCTTCCACTCCCCATGGGGGTCGGAGTCCGGCTGGCTGCCTTTAGCAACTGAACCCCAAGTTTTACTGTGGTTTACTTCAGCTGGCCTGGCAGAGCTGACCCAGCCAGGGAAGGAGGATTCTAATCCTTGAGCATTCGCAGCGGGATTGGTTGCTAAACTGCCCCCAGCGCCACCCACCTGAGGCAGTAGGGGTCATGCAGGGACTAACTGGAAGGCAGTGGGGCTGGACAGGTGTTGCTGAGGCCCTGGTTTTTCCTGAAGCAGCCTTATTGCCTGTGAGGTGTGAGAAAGGAGGAGCTCAGCTTGTTTCTCCAAGACCAGGGTGAGTTTGCAGGACTGGCAACTGGAAAGCTATGTTCCTACTGGGAAACGAAGGTGGTTTGCTGTGGAGACCTGAAAGATGATAAACGGGGACCCTCCCAATGTCACGTTTGCAGAGCCACTCTTCGGAGCGAGCTGTACTTCACCAAAGACTAGCAGCGTGAGGGGAGTTCTGCACACCAGCTGCAAGCCCCTCCTAGCGGCCTCCCTGGCATGCACACAGCTGGCCTAGCTGGCCTTGTGCCGTACCTCTGGAAGGCGCACGCAGGACAGGTGGCATGCCAGGAGATACGCTAGGGACTGGAGGGGGTGTTCCTAAGCCCTGCTTATTCTGCAGTAGCATGGTGACCCACAGAGAAAAGGTATAACTGGGGCACAAGATGGGGCAGCCTCAGGGCTGCTCCACCTGGCACAGTGGGCTGAACCCAGGATGAGTGAGGCATGAGCCACCTGGGCCAGTGCAGGGATGACTCGGGGCCCTGCTGTACATTGAGTTGAACAGCCACACAGTGACACCGTGGAGCGGCCTGCTGTGGACATGGCAGGAAGCGAGGATGCCGTGTTGTACAGTGAATGCATCACAGCCGAGGCACTTACTTTGCATAGTCTGTGTCACCTGCTTTGCCTCGATCACCTTAAAAGAGCACAAGTGCCATTCAGGCACCTGCACTTGTCACATCTGCCTGTCACCGGCGGATTGCTGGGGCTCACAGGTTCCATTTGTTGTGTCTCCTGTCACAGCCATGCCAGCACGGCTGTCACTTCTGCATCTGCCAGCCTGCTGATTTTCCTGCTTGCAGTTCCCAGCCTCTGAGTGCATTTGATCCCCGTCAAGTGAAGTCTGTTGATTCAAGGATAAACTGTACTAGACACAGCAAAAGCCATGTCTATTCGGACTGAGTGCCAAAACCCCATCCAGGGCGCACACTGCATAGTAGTCCCTTCCCGCTGTGTAGCCTGGCTCTGCAGCTCATCTGATGGGGGCACACACAGCAAAGTGGGGGGTGATGATGTGAGAGGAGATCACATGTGAATCAGGCTTCCAGGGAGTGATGTTGTTCCTAGACAGCTCTGCCCTAGGTTCATTGGGGGCAGGGGGCTAAGAAGGGAGCTGGCAATTGAATGATTGGCCTGTTATGGCATCAGTATCCTCTGCCTATAAACAGCGCATAGTACGCATTAGGGCTCGTGTGCTCCCCGGACAGGAGAAAGCTGCCGCAGATCCAGCCCTGCCTATCCCCTTTGAGCTCTGCACTGCAGCTCCATCTTCCAGCCCGTAATCGGAGAGTTTTATATAATTTCTCCCCTCAATGAATCACTGGTGGCCTATTTTCAGGGCAATCGCTTCCCAGTAACTTTCCTTCTCCCTCTTTTTAGCCTCGCCCTGATGGTTCGGCTTTGCCCCCTGCAGCCATCACGATCCATAACTGCCCTGAGCAGCTGCACGGCGAGGCGGGAATGGGCTAGGAATTGCTTGCCTCTGTGGCCATGCTGCTGGAGAAGGTGGGGTGCTGGGTTATGAGTTGCCCCTCTCCACTCCCTGAGGCTAGTGAGGCAGGCGGGGCAGGTTTTATGGCTTGGGTGAGGGACCATGGAGTGGCTTGATTTGCTTATGCCCGGATCTGGACCTGACCAGAGCCTGCTAGGAGAACTGGGTGGTTTCTAGGGAGCAGAGAAGAAGAAGTCACATTTATGGAGCTGGAGCAGGCTTTGGAATCGAATCCATCTCATTGGCCCCAGTTCTGAACTTAGCATGGTGTGGGGAGGGGGAGGGAAAGGCCTACGCCGCCATTGCCGCCCCGAGACTGGTCCCTAGCTCATGCTGAGCTTCAGCATCCCCCCACAGTGTCCCCAGAGCAGAAGAGCACAGCTGGGGCTCAGAGGGGCTCCAGACAGGGCCTCCCCTGGCTCTGCCCCTGGCATGTCTCTCTCAGGAGCTGGGGGCAGTTGGCTTCAAGTGTGAGCGAGGAATCTCCACATGCCAAGAGGCTGGTTGAGCTGATTTACTCCTTTTCTCTGGGCCCCCTTTGGATGCTGGGAGCCAAGAGGAGATGGTGATGGGGCAAAAGGACAGGCAGGGATGCTGTGAAACACCTCTTCGGACAGCCACAGAGCCCAGAACCACCTGCCCCTGTCCTCTTTGAAGAGGGGCTTTGATTCACAACCTAGCTCCTCCAGCAGAAGGCCGCCTGCACTGGCCCTTTCTGCATCTCCCAGGTGAGCTTCTGCTGTCGAAAGCCAACTGCTGAGAATTTGTTTACCATGAATGTGTTGTGCAGAGCTTAGGCTCATTGGGACCAGGCTTCTGTTACCGGGGCAGCTTTTCAATCACCCACACATCCTCAGCGGCCACTAAACGCGCTCAGGAATGCATTCCACAGAGCAGCTCTGCATGGAGAGAGCGGCCCGTGGTTCTTCTGTGAGCAGTTACCTCCGTGCTTGTTAAATGCAGCCTTGCTGGCTGATAGAGAATAACGCCCTTCTGCACTGGTGACAGTTGCTCTGATTGAAGAGTCTTATAATATAAACTAGGTTCCAGGCAATAAATGTATACGTGGTGCGTGGCATCCAGCAAGGGGAGGTCAACTACATCAGTCGCTATAAGGCAGCGAAGGTTTATTAAGGAGGCTCAGCAAATGGCAGGCAAAAGAGGGCCGGACGGACCAAAGGGGAGCCCTATCGGATTTCAAGGAGCAGGGGAATCTCCTCTCTGATCCCAATTTGCTGGTGTTTCAGAGCAAACACGCAGCACTTCTGCTCTTCCCAAGCTGCGCCTTAGCCGAGAACTGTTCCTCCCGCTCTTTCCCTGGGTTAGTGGGGGCTGCATGCTGATGGAGTGACGCGGTGCATTGCTTCTGACAGCTGCAGGGAGCTTTGCCATGTTAACATTGGCCTTCATTCTCGCAGGGGTCAAAGACCCAAGTGCTTTTTTCTTCTCTTTTTGGCTCTGCAAGCTGAACTTCAGTGCGCTGGCAGCAGCTGTCAGAACCCCCGCCTGTCAGCGTGGCGCTTGTTTGTGCCAGCACCCCTCAATATGATAGCCTTGGCAATTGAAACTGATGGAGCAGAGGTGGCTCGCTTTCTCTTCCTTCAGGAAAACTCATGGTGATGGCAGCCATGCCCTCTGTCTGCTCTCATCTCACCCCTGCCTTGAGCTTGAGCTAGCGATGGAAGGCTGCCTTCCAATTATTATGTGCTTTAGAGGGATAGTGTGGGCTAGTGGTTAAAGCAAGACATTAGGAGTCGGCAGGGAGGTAGTACCTGTGACGTTGCACTCCATATGTTTATGGAAATATGCTTATGAGTGTAAATATAATGGAACTGGAATATGCTTCATGCAAAAGGTCTCTTGTAAGGTATCGTTACAAAGCTTATAATCTACTGAGTGTGTTCTTCCTATAATATATAAACGTATCATTCTTGTATCTAAAACTAGGAATATGAAATGTAACTCTGAGGTCCTAGTGTAAAGTGTGGGCCATTAATGGTGGCTTGGAATCTTAATGGCTCCCATTAACTAGGACAATTGGTTGTAAATTGCTCTGTTTACTTGTAAACCTTCCTCTATAAGCATGTGCTAGCAAGTAGGTAATGAAGTCTCACAGGGCATGGGAACATGTCACCTGATACCGGAATCCATCTTTAACCTGATGCTTTTCCATTTAGCAGGAGGGGTGGGGACCCAGAGAGACAAAGGATTCCCGCCTTGTGCCAAAGCTATAAAAGGGGGTGCAACAGAACAAATGGGGCTGCCAGTCATGAGAAATCCCCGAGTTACCACCTCAGTTGGAACTAACAAGGGCTGTACCAGGAAAAGGATTGGGCCCAGACTAGGAAGGAGTCTAGTCTGCGAAAGACACTTATTGGACCATCTCTGAGGGTGAGATTTTACTTGTAAACAGGTTCTTAATGTATTAGGCTTAAACTTGCGTGTTTTGTTTTATTTTGCTTGGTATCTTACTTTGTTCTGTCTGTTATTACTTGGAACCACCTAAATCCTACTTTTCATACTTAATAAAATCATTTTTGTTCATTAATTAACCCAGAGTAAGTGATTAATACCTGGGGGAGCAAACAGCTGTGCATCTCTCTCTCTCAGTGTTACAGAGGGCGGACAATTCATGAGTTTACCCCGTATAAGCTTTATACAGAGTAAAATGATTTATTTGGGGTTTGGATGCCATTGGGGTCTGGGTGCTGGAGGCAGGAGCACTTGCTGAGCAGTTTTCAGTTAAGTCTGCAGCTTTGAGGGTGTGGTTCAGACCCTGGGTCTGTGTTGCAGCAGGCTAGTGTGTCTGGCTCAACAAGGCAGGGTGCTGGAGGCCCAAACTGGCAGAGGAAACAGGCTCAGAGGTAAATTCAGCTTGTTGGGTGACAGTCCCAAGGGGTCTCTGTGACCGAACCCATCACAGTACCTTCTTGGTGGGGTTGATGCTTCGGCTGTCCATGCTACGAGCACTAAAGTGACACAGCTACAGTGCTGTAGCTATGCCACTATAACCCCGTAGCGTGGACACAGACTACAGTGGGTTTTTCCATCACTGCAGGCACCCCATGTCTCTGAGCGATGGTGGCTAGGTTGACAGAAGCATACTTCCATCGACCTAACTGCGTCCACACCGGGCGGAGCAACAGCACAGAGGGGTGTGGATTTTTCATGTTCCTGAGCATCATCGCTATATTCACCTACGATTTAAGAGTAGACTAGGCCTTAACTGATGCTTTGTGATCCTGACACGGCAAGTGCTGTGTAAGGGCAAAAGGTTGGTATCATGGAGAGAGCACCTCTGTGCCACTGGGCCGAGCTGCATTTACTGGTAAATGTTTAAAGCCAGTCAGTGAATGGAACTTCAGGAAGCACAAAACCAGTGTACTCAGAGAAATGCCTGACACTTCATTAAAAAACTCTCCCCCTGTGCAGGGCTATAGACAAGCAGCTCTGGGATTGGCCTTGGGGATTTCATGGTGTAGCTTCTTAATGATGGTGCTGGGAGCAGCTGCCACTCCACTGGCACCCACGTACATTGGACGTGGACTGTGAGGGTGGGCACACTTTATCTTTCCAGCCCAATGAGCATTATGTGGTCTTTGCCCCTCTCCACCCCCCGCGAGGTAGGTAAGTAGTAGTGTGCTATTCAACAGATGGGGAAATTGGGGGACCGCAGTTAAGGGGCTTGCCAAAGGTCCCGCAGCAAAGTGGTAACACCCATGAACAGAATTTAGGAAACTTGGCTCCTAATTCCACGCCCAGATCAAATATTGAATGTACAGACAAACTCTGTCAATGCACTTACTAGAGACACACCTGAAAGAAACCTGGGTCCTAACACAGGACCCAGATCTCAACTTTGCATCCTGCATATTGAACAAGAAGGTTTGCAATTTGGGTCTGAACTTGCCCAGAGTTCAGGATGTTTGGGCTATTGGGATTCATCCTGGTAAAGAATGCAGACCAATCTGTGAACCCAATCTGGATTTTAATTTGAATGTGGATTTTTGCACAGTCCAGTCTCAGGTGTTCTCACAGGAGGATTGGTGTCTCTTGGGCTTAGCTTCCCCCACTGCATTTATTTAGGCAAAGGTGAGGAGAGAGCTAATCTGTGCTAATGCCTCTTTTCATTGATAGAGTCTCTGAAACCACTAGTTCAGCCCCTCGGTGTTTATATTAAATATCCAGGTAGCTTCTGAGGGTGGATTCTGATTCAGTGTTGCCCTCCCTAACTATAAATACACAATGTGTGAGAGAGATAGCACTGCCCTATATGAGTAGAACTGTCACAGCATGTGGGCATGAGCGTTGCTGGCAAGCAGGTGTCAGCTCATGTTCATACAGAGATGAACATTCAGCATCATCAGTGGAGAGCTATTCGGTGTCATTGTACCGGCTAGTCACTTCCGCTGAGCATTGTCTTCCTTGCTTTTCCACCTCCGATGAGAAATAATTCATGCCTGGCCTACAGCTGCACAGGCTGTTTCTACCTGTTTTGGGGGTAGGGGTAGTGACGTTATGATTAGTTACAAAATGGGCATGCAAGAAACCAGGATATTCTGACCTAGCATTGTGGATGGCTCAGCTGAGTGGAACATCTCTTTTTCACGTTGGAGATGGCATTGTTAGGGGTCTTGTTCAGTGTTGCCAGGGCACTGGCCCTGCAGCACTCCATCATCTGGCATTAATGGGGTGCTGCAGTGGACCCCAATCTTTCTTGTTGGGAGCCCCCCTTTGGGGTGGATTGTCGGATGGATGACTCTCATGGCTTCTCCTGATAGTCATTGCCTTCTCTCCTTATCTAATGCCTCTCTTTTTTTCCCTCCCTTTTCATTTCCATGTATTTTCCCCCATCTCAATCCTTTTCCCCCCCTCCACTGCCACAGGGCTTGTTGCTGATGCTTCCTCCTTAGTTCTGCAGTTTCATATCTGAGTTCTTCAGAACTCCTGGCTGGATCCCATCTGGCCCCAGGGACGTATTCCTGTTATCAATTTACCAGTTTGTTCCAAAACCTCCTTTATTGACACCTCAATCTGGGACACTTTGTCAGATTTGTCACCTAAAAAGAAGGGCTTGGGTGAGAGAATCCCCGTCACATTCTCTGCAATGAAGACTGACACACACAATTCATTTAGCTTTTCCACAATGGCCAGGTCTTGCTCTTTTAGCATCTTGATTGTTCCATTGCCTTACCGATAGTTTGGCAGGCTTCCAGCTTCTGATACTTAAACTAGTTGCTCTTCAAATTGTTTTTTTGGGTTGCCTAATTATATTTTTACCTTTGACTTGCCAGAGTTGATGCTCTTTTCTGTTTTCCTCAGTAGGGTCTCACTTCCAATTTTTAAAGGACATCTTTTTGTCTTTAACATACACAGATCCTCTCCAAAACCCATCCCTGATTATCCAAGACATGCCTTGAGTCCACATTCCTCTCCATCCTACAGCCAGGCCTGAATTTGTGTCCTGATATTCCTTTTATTTCCGTTCATCACGTTTCTTTTATCTCAGAACGTTAGGCTCCTCTTGCTAGGTGGAAGAGAGAAGGCTGCTTCCCCTTTCAGAAACCATCTCCAATCTTCCTTCTGGAGCTTGCCACTGAAGTCATGTCAGGTAGGATGACCAGATGTCCTGATTTTATAGGGACAGTCCCAATATTTGAGGCCTTGTCTTATATATGCACCTATTTACTCCCCCATCCCTGTCCTGATTTTTCACACTTGCTATCTGGTCACCCTAAATCAGACCAGGAGAAGGAGAAACGGACATCTCTCCACATCTACATCTCTCCCCCAGATTAGAGGGGAGAGTCTGCACTTAACTCAGAGGTACCTGAAATCCTTCAGGTTGTTTCTGGCTACAATGTAAAGCTTTCCTGTGCCCTTCTGCCTTCCCACTCTGGTTTCCTTCTCTCCTGCAAACAATTAGTCTATTGTGAACATCTCAGATCCTTCATAGATCATCCCTGTAATGAAAATAATTACCTGTGAATCATGTAGGTCTCTCATCGTTTTGTTAGGAGGTTAAAAACCCTGCTACAATTCAATAAATTTTGCAACGAGCACATTATAGAAGGTAATTAAATACTTTAACCATCCTTCTGCTTCTTTTTTCCCCCTCTCTCTACCATAGCGGGATTTAATTGAGGCCAGCTGAAAGTTAGCTGAAATCAATCGTAGATGATAAAGCGGAGGTTTTAATTTAACTCTGGGACTGTAGCTGTAATTGCTCACGTGTTCGATTAATAAAGAACTGATAGAGGGAGGGATGCTCGTTTGTATAATACAATTTAGTGACGAGAAAATGGCATTTATGAAAATAAGAGCACACTGCACTCCCAGGGCCAAATCCTGGTTTCGTATAAATCAGTGTAGCTGCATTGAAGTCATTGGAGCTACGCCGATTAAGGCCCCTGCTGAGGATCTGGCCCCTAGAATACTCTTCATCTGAGTTGCTCAGAGCAGCTCACATCCCTGCGAGGTAGCTAAGTATTATTTTACTTACTGAGGCCTTTACTCCCAGCTTTGGGCCCTCACTAGGGCTGCCAACTTTCTAACTGCTGAAAACCCAACACTATGCCCCTTTCCTGCCTCTTCTCTGAGGTCCCACCCTCCACTCACTCCACCCCCTCCCTCTGTCGTTCGCTCTCCCTACCCTCGTTCACTTGCTCATTTTCACTGGCTTGGGGTGTGGGAGGAAGTGAGGCCTCTGGCTGGGAGTGCAGGCTTTGGGGTCGGGCCAGAAATGAGGGGTTCAGGGTGTAGGAGGGGCCTACAGTCTGGGGTAGGGGGTTGGGATGTGGGGGGGGGGCGAGGGGTGCAGGCTCTGGGTGGCGCTTACCTCAAGTGGCTCCCGGGAAGGCCGGCATGTCCCCCTGGCTCTATGTGGTACCCCCTGGCTCTGCGCACCGCCCTTGCCCGCAGGCACTGCCCCTGCAGCTCCCATTGGCCAGGATTTCTGGCCAATGGGAGCTGCGGAGCCGATGCTTGGGGAGGGGGCAGCACGTAGAGCCCCATGGCTGCCCCTACACCTAGGAGCTGGAGGGACATGTCGCCAGTTCTGGGAGCTGCATGGAACCAGGTAGGGAGCCTGCCAGCCCCGCGCCAACCGGACTTTTAACGGCCTGGTCAGTGGTGCTGACCAGAGCTGCCAGGGTCCCTTTTCCACCGGGTTTTCTGGCCATAAACTGGACACCTGGCAACCTTAGCCCTCACTAAGTCCCTGGTCCCACAGAGGGACCTATATGGACTGACCCTCAGCCTTGTGTGGAGTTCTGTTGCCTTCAGGGGCATTGCACAGGGGCACGAAGGTCCATCCGTCCCAGTGACTGGGAGTTAGGGAAGCTCTTTCCCCAAGTGGTGCTTCAGAGGGAGGGATGGGCAGGAGCTGTGCACTTTACAAGGAAGCCGGGCAGCTTGAGCCCAGCTGGCCCCAGCTCCCTGGGAAAGCTGGGAGGCTGGACATGCTCTAGGGTGACCAGATGTCCCAATTTTATAGGGTCAGCCCTGATATTTGGGGCTTTGTTTGATATAGGCACCTATTACCCTCCCACCCCCTATCCTGATTTTTCACACTGTCTGATCACCCCCCTGGCTCCCATCCTATCTTGGGGGATGGTGGCGGTGAGAAGCTGGGACAGCTGGACCCCACTCCCCAGGGGCACAAAGCTCCAGGGGGCCTTCCCCTGCTCCTGGCAGGGAAGAGGGGGGCGAGGAGCCCTGGGTGGCTTTCCCCCTGCTCCTGGTGGGGAATGGGGAGCCGAGGGGGGGCGCAGCCTGCTGGGAGCTCGGGAGCCTGTGGTTGATGGAAGTGCTCTTGGTGAGGACGCACACCACCGACCCAAGAAAGGAAGTGTGCACCTGCACCACTGCAGTAGTTACTGTGGTATCTGTAAGTCGACCTGAATCACGCCCCAAATCCATAATAAATACTATTGGTAACGACTGTTTCCCGCCCCTCGAGTGAAGCATGTGGCAAGTTAACTTTGCACAGGAAGTGGCATGTAAATGTAACCTTCAGGAGTAGCGTGTAATTAAAACACACCTCAGCTTGATATATTAAAATGGGATATTAAAGCACACAAAGGCACTCGGCTTATTGAAAGTATGTTTAGTGAGGGATTGGTTGGCATACTGACTAAACCGCTGGGATCGCAGCTAGGTTCTGGCTTGCAGTCCTAGGTGCTAAGTCTGGTGGTCTGGGCTTACGTCCGTGATGGACAGCTTTTTGGCTGCAGAGAATCGCTACTGGTTACTGTTTGTGCGTGGGAGTCTCTGAAACCGTTTGTCATTAGCAGGCCTGCCTCTGCAACTGCACTTGCCAGAGCAGAGTGAGCAGCTCCCAGCCTTCTTCCTTTCCAAGGGCTAAGGTCAGAGGAAGACTGACATCTGCTCCCCAGACTGGATGTCTTTCTCGGAGAGATGCTATAGCTCAACCAGAAATGACTCCAGCTGGAGGCAGGAATGACGGGGGAGGTTCTGGGGCCTGTTATGCAGGAGGTCAGACTGGATGACCTCTCACAGTTCAGGCAACTGCTTCTATATTCCCTCTCCGTGGTCCAGCAAGAGCACCCACTCTAGGCTTGTCACCTCTCCTGGGCAGAGACCTATGTGTCTCTCCCTCCTGAGCAGGGCTTTTCTAGGCTGCACGGTTCCCTGCCTGCACTGCCATATCCCCAACAAGTCAGGCTGCCTAAACAGGCCGGGGGCTGTTCTCTTCTAAGCTATGCACAGCTGTAATTGCCAGATATTGTAAGTTACCACACAACCCTTATAAGCAAGCACATTCATTCTTAAGGGGAAAGTATTACAGAGAAAACGTATAAAAACCCATCAGAGTTCTTATACGCATGCTAAAAGCTTACCGTGGGGCCGCACTAGGCAAAAGTCCTTCCAGCCCTTCCCAGGAAGGATTTGAGGTCCCCTTGGACAACGAGTCCTGTCTGTTTGCTGGATCAGAACGAAGGCCCTGAATCAGTTTAAACTCAGGCTGTTTATCCAAAAGTTCCTTCTTTGTCTGTTGGTCTCTGGAGAATCCAGTTTGAGCCAGTAGAGTCTCTCCATGTGGTGGTACCTCTCTGGAGGTGTTACAAGCTGAATGAATTTGTCTAATCATCCCCCACTGTTCTGAATTCCTGGAGGGCTGTGGTCACACTTCTCCCTGGAATTACATACAGTCGCTGGCCCACAATGAAACATATCCCTAGTACAGTAAAATCTCCCACGGATAGTGCAGGAAATGGCTGTATCTGTTACAGGTCTGTTTTGGGCTTTGAATCTGTGGATCAGTTCAGTGCCAGTGCAGGGACTGGGAGGGGAGGGAGTGCACATTCTCGCTCTCAGGACAGCTGGCTAGGCCCTTGGTACAGGTTACAGCCACCTGGCTTCAGTGTCCTCTAAGGAGTGCAGCACTGCCAGGGAATAGCCAGGAAGTCCACCACTTTTATATTCTCTTCCACCCGGCTCCTCCCTCTGGACTCCTCAGTCTTCCTCTCAGTCTGTGCAGGGAAGAGGCACTTTCTCCTCACTCCCCTGCCACAACTCAGGGGATTCCTTGTTCTCCTCCTCCCGGGTCTCTTCCGTTGCAGCCCTGTGGGCTCCAGTGGAGCTGCAGCTCTGAGCTGTGCTTGGCCCTTAATTTGTTACTGGCTCACTGCCCCTCGGTCTGCTAGGCCTGGTCCTTTGGTGTGCTAGGCCTGGTCCCTGATCCTCTGGTCTTGATCCTGCAACCAAATTTGCTTGGCTGCAGGCCAGGGTCTTCCCACATGGATCCAGCTGCAGGATCAGATATGTAACCAACTCCATAGTCTTCCCCACCCAGGAGGAAAATATTGCACTGCTCATTCTAACCGTTCCTCTAACACCTCCAACTTGTTTGCATTGGAGAGGATGTCAATGATTTGGGCCCAATTCTGCACTTCCTGACATCACTACTAGTCCAGTGTAACACTAGGGACTTCAGTAGAATAATCACTCCTGATTTACACCAAGACAAGTAAGAGGAGAATGAGGCTTTTTGTGTTTCAGGGGCTGATTCAAAGCCCATCAAAGTGAGTGGGAGGCTTTCCGTTGGTTTGATGGGCAATTAATCGGGCCAACTGTGTGTGTGTTGCACGTCAGTGCATGACACAAACACTATGAACTCGATGGCCAGCTTCACTATGACTTACCTACCCCAGCCAGATCAGCTAGGAAGGAGCAAGGTGCTCCCACTACCCTTTTCTTCCCTTTTCTCTCAGAAGGGGAATGCAAAAGAGGTCTTTTTTATTTGTAATCATGCTATTCTTGCCAGCAAGTTAAAGAAGTTTGAGCTGGATGAATGGTCTATAAGGTGGGTAGAAAGCTGGTTAGATCGTTGGGCTCAATGGGTAGTGGTCAATGTCTCGATGTCTAGGTGGCAGCTGGTATCAAGTGAAGTGCCCCAGTGGTCGGTCCCGGGACTGGTTTTGTTCAACATCTTCATTAATGATCTGGATGATGGGATGGATTGCTTCCTCAGCAAGTTTGTGGATGACACTAAGCTGGGGGGAAGACGTAGGGAAGACTGCACTGGAGGGTAAGAATAGGGTCCAGAGTGACCTAGACAAATTGGAGGACTGGGCCAAAAGAAATCTGATGAGGTTCAACAAGGACAAGTGCAAGTCCTGCACTTAGGACAGAAGAATCCCATGCACCGCTACAGGCTGGGGACCGACTGGCTAAGCGGCAGTTCTGTAGAAAAGGACCTGTGGATTACAGTGGATGAGAAACTGAACATGAGTCAGCAGTGTGCCCTTGTTGCCAAGAAGGCAAACAGCGTATTGGGCTGCTTTAGTAGGAACATTGCCAGCAGATCGACGGAAGTGATTATTCCCCTCTATTTGGCACTGGTGAGGCCACATCTGGAGTATTGCATCCAGTTTTGGGCTCCCCACTACAGAAAGGATGTGGACAAATTGGAGAAAGTCCAGTGGAGGGCAATGAAAATGATTAGGGGGCTGGGGCAAATGACTTACGAGGCAAGGCTGAGGGAACTGGGCTTGTTTAGTCTACAGAAGAGAAGAGTGAGGGGGGGATTTGATAGCAGCCTTCAACTACCTGAAGGGGGGTTCCAAAGAGGATGAAGCTTGGCTGTTCTCAGTGGTGGCAGATGACAGAACAAGGAGTGTCAAGTTGCAGTGGGGGAAGTCTAGGCTGGATATCAGGAAACACTATTTCACTAGGAGGGTGGTGAAGCATTGGAATGGGTTACCTAGGGAGGTAGTGGAATCTCCATCCTTAGAGGTTTTTAAGGCCCAGCTTGACAAAGCCCTGGCTGGGATGATTTAGTTGGGGTTGGTCCTGCTTTGAGCAAGGGGTTGGACTAGATGACCTCCTGAGGCCTCTTCCAACCCTAATCTTCTATGATTTGAACAGTAGTTAAATTGGTTTCTAAGAGGTTGACACTTGCCTTTTGGTTAAGATAGAAATACAGTCACAAGTATGTGATGCCTTATTAATAAACTGAGTTGCTGGTTAGGCTTCATCTTCCCTTTCTTGTTTGGAAATCATTAACTGTCTCTAACAGATTTGTGTTCCCAGCTGACCAGAGACTGTGCTGGACTGAATATATCTTGTAAGAGTAATCAACTGGTGCAAATCCATGCATACTTCTCTCTTCCTCTGGGTTAAACCCCTCCTGCCTGTACAAAACTAGTTACTTTCTTATTGATCTTGTTTGATTCTTGTGAGTGAGAGGGGAGAAGAAGCTGCTTCCTTAGCTGAGTTAAGGATCTGACCCTGCAGTACTTGCTCAGCGGTTTAGGAAATGAAGTCAGTAGGAGTTCTGCCTGGGTAAATGAAGTGCAGGAATGGGCTGCATTTAATAGAGAACAAATAACTCTGGATCTTTCTGACCTGTAAAATTAGCAATAAAAGGTGTGGGGGTGGGAGCAGGGTTTCTCCCACCCCAGGGTGGCACTTACATGCTTTCCCAAGTCGAAATGCAATGTCACCCCACCTCCACCCCCACACCCAGACCAGGTCTTCAGTGCAATTTGGGCTTGGCTGGGTTTGGTGAAAATATTGTTCGGGTAAAGACTTTTTTATTTTCTCTCATGCTGTCTGGTTACAATTAGAGCCCCGTGCAGATACAAAATTTGTATCCACATCTGATCCGCAAACATGGCCCATGGATATCCACCTCTGCGGATGCGGCTCTCCCGGGACAGAAAGCAGGTATCAGCAGGCTTGGAGGGCTCTAAATATAAAATTTAGATCTGCATCCATCCACGATCCGCAAACATGGGCTGCAGATATCCGCAGACTTGCAGGTTCTCGTTATATCCCTGTGGTAACTGATGCCCCTCTCTCTTTGGTTGTAATGCGGCTACATGCTCCTCTGTTCAGAGAGTAACGTCTGACCTTTTCCTTTATTAATCCTTGTTTGTTTCTGTTCTATCTTCTCACCCTACAGATACACTGTCAGTGCCTCGCTGGTCCCCACAGATTCCCCGCCGTGATCTAGGAAACTCAATCAAACACAGGTACCGTATTTCTGAGAAGTGCCACACGAATGTGTCCTGGGAATTCGCACTTGAACACCAGGTTCCTGTAGTTGCAGGCAACAGCCTTTCTATTCTGTAGTATGCTCTATCCTATTCTCTGCAGCCCCTTAGCCCCCATCATCTGGGGCAGAGGCATGCCCCTGGTATGTGTGAGAGAGAGAGAGAGAGAGAGCTTCACACCTGACCCAACAATTTATTCACATTTGATTTTGACCAATGAACAAACTTCAAAACTGACCATTGTGAAGGCTGAGAGCTGAGATCCAGAAAATGTGTGTAGCACGTAGGGACTCCAGTCATAGACTGGCAGCCCATGGTGCTAGGTGCGGTACAAACCTACTGAAAGACAGCCCCTGCCCCGAGCAGAAAAGCTAACTCACCCTAGGGGGCGCCGTTGCAAAGGACCGAGGGAAAGCAAGAGTAAGTCAGATGTTGCTGAAAAGCATGTGGTGGGTGGGGAGGGATGCAGAGTGCTTTCCTATAGCAATCCAGCTTCAAGTCCTAACCATCTTGAATATTGTAATTCAAGATGGAGCGAAGGGGAAAAGGAGTGAGCCCGAGAGACAAACGTCTCACGCAGGCAGCAGATTCGCCAAGGCAGCTACAGTATCTAATCTGTTTGTGTCACAGCTTTGCACGCAGAAGAGAAGCTGTTCTTGTTAGAAGCCACTGGCTCTGTTGTTTGGGGTTTCACACCAGCCCTGAATAGGAATCTCCTTGCTGGGAACTTGCTGTCAGAGACCTGATCTCTCCCCTCCCAGCCTTACTGAGTAGGTAGCTGGGGGAGGTTTACATTTTGCTTTAGCACCCAGGGGCCCCTGACATGTTCATGCCAGCCTGACTGACTGGATGGGGGCAGGCTGGTCAGAGCCCCCTGTCACACATCTCCTCTCAAATTGTGCCCGGCTGTCAGACCTCGGTGCTCCTTTCTCGAGTCCCATGACAGCAGGAAGTGGCAGGCTGCCATAACAGAAATGCCCAGCAATATATTAAGGTCGAGGGGATGGTGAAGCAAAGGGGAAACTCGTCAGCTTCATCACCCTTTCCCTAAACGTCATGGAGCTAGATCCTCAGCTCCTGCAAATCTGCACTGCTCACGTGACGTTACAGCCGAGCCATTGTCCCCGGCCTCTAAGGCACGGGTGAGGAAAAACCCTCTGGTGGTCATCATGCCCTAGTGCCCCCAAGCTTGCTGGCCAGGGGTTTGATGGGGTGAAACATGGAGCCCATTCAAGATGCATCTGTTCAGCCACATAACTCAGACTGCACTAAACTCCCAGTTGCCAGCATGAAAGAGCATAAATGTGGCCACCCCAATTCCCTCCATCTCCAAACCAGAGAGAAAACTAGTTGCAGAGGGCAGAACGCTTCTGAGCTGCTTCCTGGATTGTGTAATTTACTGAGTTAAAACCTCTGATCCAGGCCAGACCAGGGGCAATAAGCCCCATTGTTTCTCTTTCTGCAGCGCAGAGCTAGTGGGCAGGGCAGGAGGGAGTGCAGAGGGATCCCCTTAGGGTGACCAGATAGCAAATGTGAAAAATCAGGACAGGGAGTAGGGGGATGATAGGAGCTTATATAAGAGAAAGACCCAAAAATCGGGACTGTCCCTATAAAATCGGACATCTGATCACCCTAGATCCCCTTCTACTTCCAACGTGTAGTCACAGCATTCTAGGAGCACATTCCACTTCCATTTCAGGTGATATGCAGTTTAGACAAGGCTTGAGCTGAGGTCGATAGGGATAGTCTGTTACCTGTGGCCTGCCACCCTGCAGTAAACTCCACACCAGCAGTTTGCTGCTTTCGTATCTCCCCCTCCCCCACATCAGAGCATTCATCTAGATGGAGTGGGAAGCGTCTCTCGTTCTGCCCATCCTCACCCTGCAGCGAGGGCGACTCCTTTCCAGACCTTCTCGAGGGCGCTTGCAGTTATTTACTTTCCCTGTCCAATCGTTGGGAGTTGTTTGTATGCCTTGGGACCCCAGCAGTGATCGGAGCCCCTGTGGCAGGCAAACATTCCCTGCCCCAAAGAGCTTCCAATCCAACTCGACTAGGCAAACGGGCGAGGCCAGGGAGTGTTTTAATACCCATTTTACAGGTGGGGACTGAGACACGGAGATGAAGGGACTAGTTGGATCACACAGGAAGTCCATGAGCTGGGAGCTGAAGCCTCTTCTGAGTGTAGAGCCTTCACCAGGAGGCCACCCGCTTCTCTTAGCTGTGGGTAGTTAGCTGGGAAATGCCTCTCCACGACAGCTGTTCCAGCTCAGCTCTGTGCTGCCTGGTGGATAGTTTGAGATGGCTCTATACAGAACACGTTTATTAGGGTTCTCCTTTATGTGGCTCCTGCATATAGTAAAAAAAAGTTTGGACAAAACTTTTTTATTTTTACTGAAAAATGCAGATTTGGGCACTGAAACATTCTCCGCATTTCGTGCCCCCCCCCCAACAAAAAAGTTCTGGAAAAGTTGAAACATTTTGATTTAAAATGATTTCTTGTTTCAAATTTTCCTTCTATTTTTATTAACATGTTAAAACCCTGGAAAATTATATAAAATGTTTTGTTTGACTTGAAACAATTCCACCCCCACCCCCAAAATATTTTGTTAGGGCCACTGAACTGAAAACTCTGTTCCTGTCAGTCATACTGGCTTTCACTTGTGTGAGCGCCCTGCCCGGTCTGTGCCTTTGTCGGAAGTATGCTGCTAAATCCCGGCTGCTCGTGCACAGTCCCATGAGTGCTTAGGATTCATGGTCCCTAGCTGAAGGTTGCATAGAATGGGCCAAACTCATCCCTGCTGTAACTCCACCGACTTCATTGTGGACACACCAGGGATGAGTTTCTAGTGGGCTGACAAAGATCAAAATGAGCCCCGTCTGTTTAACACAGACTGACAAATTGACAGATGTGACTGTGGCTAAGGGCAGATTAACATGAAGGGGGATCTAGTTTGTAATTGTCAAACTCCTTCAAATTTTCCAGTTCCTTCTCCTTCCTCCTTATCTGAAGTCAATGTCTGTCAAATGCCATTTCCACCCACGTCCAGCTGGGTGGCGAGGCCCGAGCTCTAGGGTCTGTCTGCACTGCAATAAGACACCAGCAGGGGCCAATTTCAGAACCCGGGTCTGCAGATTTGGGCTTACGAGGCTCACGCTGCAGCACTAAAAATAGCAGTGAAGATGCTCTCGCTCGGGCTCTGAGACCTGGCCTGGGGGTAGGTCTCGGAGCTGGAGATCCAGGCCAAGCGGGAACGTCTACCCTGCTGCTTTTTGCATCGGGACTGCTGCAGGAAACTCACCGCTCTGGTTTTTGTTTTGGCTTAACTGATCGCTGGACCAGACTCGAATGCTGGTGCTGTGTGGAAGGGGCTAAAGCGCGGAGGGTAGCGATGCTTATAAATAAAGAGTTTCTCCACCCCGGGGTAGGGCATAGCAACCTTGTTTGTTCTTAACACTTATCTGATGTTTTCCTCTGCAGATTTTCCACCAAGTATTGGATGTCTCAGACATGCACCGTCTGTGGGAAAGGAATGTTGTTTGGATTAAAATGTAAAAACTGCAAGTACGTCATGGTTTCTAAGCTGGCTTTGTTGTTGCTTAATGTTGCAAAGGGAATGACTGGGCCGTCATCTCCTGTGCGCTCTGGGTGTGTTTTTTCTGAATGGGGCTCAGGCGTACCAGGGCCTGCCATTGTCTCCCTTCTCATCTGCATGAAAAATTCTTCCCATGACTTTGAGATAAGCAAAACGCCCCTAATGGCTGAAGCCCAGAGTTCATCCACCAATTCCCCCACACGGCCCTGCCTGTGCAGCTCAACATCACCGGTCCTAGGTTGCAGGGCTGGCTTTAGGCTGATTCACCTGATTCCCTGGAATCAGGCCCTGCATCCGTGCCTAAGAGGGCCCCGTGCCGGCGCCTTTGTAATTTTTACCCACCCAGCGGCGCTCCCGGGGGTCTTTGGCAGCATTTTGGTGGTGGGCCCTTCAGTCGCTCCAGGTCTTTGGCGGTATTTCGGCAGTAGGTCCTTGAGTGCCGCCGAAGACCCGGAGCGCTGCCGGGTGAGTACAAATTGGGTCCCGCACTTGCTAAAACCGGCCCTGCTAGGTCGGAGGAGAAGTTTGTTCAGGTTCCCCAGCCTGTTCAGCTCTCTGCTGAGCCTGCCGCTCAGGGTGGCCAAGCGTGAGGAGTGATTTTCGAGAGCTCAGGCACCTGTCTACTATACGCTGACCTGAAACAGCAAGGGCAGTTCCCACTGTGCACCAAATGCCTCCTCAGCTGATAACAATTCTCAGGAAGCCTTTTGATTTCCCATCACCTTCTCCTGGTGCCTCCTCCTCACTTTGGTGTTTTACCCCCTCAGGGGCTAGATTCTAAAAACTGAAACAAACGAGGGAGCAACCTCTGAGTGTTTGAGCTTCCCGGGAAAGTCACCTGGCGTGCTTCGAGTCCTGTTAAATCTCTGCCTTTCCTCAGCAACAACAACCTGCAGCGGGCAGGCAGAGACGCAGGAATTGAAACACTACTGAACATGCCGAGAGGCCCACAATTCAGGCTGAGACTGCTAGTCACTGTGCAGTAGCAGCCGGGTCCTAGCTTGCATTGAGGAGACCCTGGCACCTACCTTGACCCCCTTCTCCAGTTCTACTCCTGCTGCATCTGCCTCACTCACAAGCTGCCTTTCTCCGCAGTTTGGAAGGTCAGGATTCCCCCCCGGTGGGGATCTCCCTGGCTGGTTGCTGCTGCACCTGGCTGACACAGAGCCCAGCTGGTGCCTCTGTTGTAGCAGACTGACATGCTGGGCAGGGCAGGATTCTGTAGGCCTACCTGCTGGTTAAACCCCATTGTGTGGCGCATTTTACATTAGCTTTTCTATTAGATCGTGAAGAACGACCTGCCCCTTCAATGGCTCAAAAAATCCAGAAGGGCTTCCTTTGCCCATCGTTCCGGGTGAAGGTGCAAGGTGCTGCATATTTCAGCCAAAACCACTGCAAAAGCCTGAAATGTGGCTCACTTCAGCCAAGCTCCAGAGAGACAGAGAACATAGCCCCCTAGATCTCTGCTCTGCTCCGAGCCGCTTCCCAGGGAGCCAGACTCAGACCCTGCTTCCTCCCAGCACATCCTCCCTCTAATGTGCTGGACATGGAGCAAACGAATGAACTCCTCCCTCCTCCCAACTAACGAGCTGACCTAGCCCTGCTGCTCCACAAATCCCTGCCCTCTGGGCTGGCAACTGCGGGGCCTTCCTTTAACCAGAGGGGGAAGAGGTAACCCCCATTTCCACTTCCTCCAGGCAGGCATGTGTTTGTTTTTGTGTAGGGTGCACAAAACGAGGATTACAAAATTCTGATCACATTGAATCAATTTGGGAGAGGGAGGTGGACAAGAGCTGATTGGGAGAGGACCCTACTCCTTTCACCACTGGAAAGATTGCTTTGAAGGCTAGTAATTTGGAGTGTCAGAGGATGGCTGATGAGACTTGTGCTCAGGTTGCTTGATTCCAGTGGCAGAGACTCCAGCGCTGTATTGTGCCCCTCAGAGGAGGGGTAGGAGAAGATCTAGGACAACAACTGATTGGCATCTGGCAGCTAACCTGTCCATTCCTGCTGTCTTTCCACCAGACTCAGCCCATGGAGCACCTTGGTTGAATCTGGCCCTCTTTTGTGTTACCTAGCAATAAATCAACTCCTGGCAGTAATTGTGTTTGCTGTACAGCTCTGTGATTGAATCTGAAAGTACATTAGTAATAGATAACAGGGGTAATTTTATGCCTACGAATAACGTGTACCTATGCAAGCCGAGAGAGAGGTAGTCCAGTCACCTGCTCTGGGGTGTAATGCACACTTCCTGGAAGAATAGGAAGGAATTCTCTCCCCCCTCCCTGACATGCAGGCTGCACAGCTGGGGAGATTCACTGTCTTACTCTGAAGTTTCAGGTGCGTGTCACTGCTGGAGGAGGGATAACCAGACCTGAGAGACTCACGATGGTTCTGACCAGTGTGGCAGACCTATGGTCTGTGTCCAGTTAATCTGTCTTTAGTGTCCTTTCACCCTAGTACAGAAAATCCACACCGTGCCTAGGTGATGCCAGCAGAACCCTTTGACTGGACATTAAGCCAAGGGAAGTTGTACCTTCCATCTCACTAGGAGCAGCATCAGGCCCTAACTCCGAGGGCTGTTGCAAGGTGCCAATCACCTTCTGGAAGGTGAGCACCCTCCGCTCCCACTGACTGTGCAACTCACAGGATCAGGCCTTTTACATGCAGCTGGTTGCTCTGCAGTATCCCACCACCTCTTCCATACCCCTCAAGTTTCCTTTTGCAGGGCAACACTGTGGATTTCTGAACTTTCCCGCCCCCGTGCCTGGGGTGTTCCACTTGCTGTCCTGTAACGCTTTCTCACAAGGCGCCTCGGCAGCCGAGCAAGCAAGGAGGCGAAACAGCTGTGCCAGCAGACGAGAGTAACTAAGATGAATTGTGCGTTATCCAGAGTGTGGCGTAGCTCAGAGCTTTGGATGCGTCTCGATTTATGGCACTGTCGCCTTGAGCTGCCGTCTCTCATTTATGGCATCAGCAAAAATCTTACAAGCACGTGTTTATCCGGGAAGCTCACTGTGCTGTAGAGGATCCAAACACACACAAATTGCAATAAGGATGTGATTTAATAGAAACGGGCCATTCTTCGGAGGCCACAAAGATGAGCAGGAGTGGGCCAGATTCTGATTTGTTACACTGCTCTCATTCTGGAGTAACCCTGCAGGAGTTACTCTGGATATCGAAGATATCATTTGCTTTTCTAAGGCTAGGGAATATGCCATGTCACTGCCCTGTGACTGAGTCAATGCTCACTTCTTATGGTGACCACTTTTATGTTAATTAAATATCAAGTTAGTAGAATGAGGGGAGGTTTAACCTGCTGCAATACATGACAGCATTGCGTAGTTAAAGCTGATCCCAGTGTTCTGATAGTGACGTTGCCAAGGACTTTTTGTAACTTTTTTTTTTTTTTGGGTACACCTTTGTAATCCCTTGAGAATTGAACGTAATTCTCTGTTAATATTGTCCTGTCCAGCTTGACAAACCTCTCCCTCTTTGTGTGCAATGGCGTTGCAATGGATCGTTCTGATTAACAGTGGCAGCTAACATTGCTCCTTCCCACTGGCAGAAATGGACACCTGGCAGAAGGAGGTTTGAGGGGCCTGGGTTAGAACAGCAAGGGTGGTGGGATTGGAACCCGCTGCTTTAAACAGCAGGAAGGTCTGAGGGGCATTGGCCAAGCGAGAGTAAACAAGAGGAGTGCAGACCTGGATCTCGGGATTGAAACGCACTATGCAGGAGCCTGTGTCTGCTTCTGTGTCAGCCTCCTATGAGCACTTACTAAAAATCACATTAATTGTGGATTTTAACAAAAAATGAAACACTAACGAACTACTCCAGTTCCTCATCTTCTACCTACCCAGCAGCACTGGCTCTGTTCTTCCCTGTAAAGAAGCAGGTTTCCAAACAAACAACTCCCCCTCTTCCCCAAAGCCTCAAATATCAATTTAATCCTTGGCTCTGCCTCTAGGAATCTATGTATAATGAAATCTAACACCCAAGGCTCCTGAATTTTAATTACCCAGCTCATTGACTTGTGGCCGCTTTTTGTATTTTTTTTTTTTTTTACTCCCCTGACCCTGTTTCTTTTATAATATTGTTTTTTTCCTTTGCTTTCCATGCATGAACACTGAGCGCTTATACAGCCCTCCTCTGCTCTGGCCCATTGGGGCAGAATGGAAGGCTGGGACTCTTACATTCTTAATTAGGACCAAGTGAAAAGGTTTTAGGGGCATAAGAGCCTGCTTATGTCTACATGTCTGAACCAGGGGTGGAGCCCTCAGTAAACTCATATTCCCGCCTGTCTTAAATATTAAAGGCTGCATAGAATATTAAATGAATCAATCATAGCTTGAAATGGTCTAATCACTTTTGTTAAATGTTCTGGTAATAAAGCCATAAGGAAAATTGCAGCAGCAGAGAGAAATTGCAAAACAGAGGGAGGAAGAGCAGGGGGCTACCTAAATATTTCTCCTCTGCTGCCATATGCTGTAATTAAGTGCAGCCCAGCATTAGCACTGGATCATATTCAGTAGGAAATAGCAAAGAGCAACTCTCTGCTCCGTTTGTCTCAGGCTGGATTGTCAGAAATGTCAGTTTCCGCAGCTCTGAGCAGTAATGAGATTGCTGGGTTTTCCTAGTAGAGGAAGGGTGCTTGGGTGTCTCCTTCAATTCACCTTGCAGAATCACAGCAGTGAGCGAACAGAGAGACCCACTAGAGTGCCGGCTGGCTCGCCTTGCCAAGGTAGATTTAGTTCTTGGGAAAGCCCATGGTGAAAAAAGTCCAGATGGTGGAGGAAATTCTGTGGGTGACTGGCTAGGTATCACTGCTACAGTGAGCTGGAAATGAAGCAATCCCCCGGCATGGCACTAGGACAGAGCAGCATTGGGAGGGGTCACCATTTTGGGTGAGAGGTAAATCACGGCATTAACCGTTTATGGCCTAGAGTCCATGGAACTTTTCCAAAGCAAGAGGCAACCCTAACTGAGTTACATTCGTCCAGCCTAAATTCCCTGGTTACTTTAACCAGCTAAAGTTGTCCCCCATGATAACTTGGGTAGTCAGGTGCCTTTAGAAGCTCCCTCCCCCTCCTCCAAAGGAGTCACTTGATAGTTCAAGGGGGATGGTCCCAGCCAAATGTATGTCTGGGCGCTGGGGTCCGTTACTAATGAAGGGGAACTGGGAAGGTGAGCAGCAGCACGTTAACCTACCACATTACAAGGGATCTCTGTAGAGGGCAGAATGGAAGCATCCCAGAGCTCATGGACCCCTAGCCAGGGAGCTGGCTTTGGAGACTGTGTTTGGGGATAGCTTGAAGAATGTGTTTTGCAGTTGGCTCCTTTTTCGGCTCCTCCACCCCATGCCACAAGTTGGTTGGGAGGGGGAAGGACAAATAGACCTTGTCTATATGTCTGAGTGGGGTCAGTAATCACAAGGTGATCCTGTTGCTTGGGCCCTGTGAAACTACTCTTTGGCTCTTAAGCAGACAACTGCATTTCTGTGATGGGCAAAATCATCCCATTGCAGTTCTCCCAAACCCATGGCTATCTGAACGTGTTATTTTCCTCCAGGATGTTCTGATCGTCAGAATTGTACTGTATCCTTTACACCCCCACCCCCTGTTCAGAGTCAATAGGCATGATTCACCTGCATGGGACTGTGGTGTTTTTTCATCTCCTGCGCGGGTTGGGTGGGGGAGTATTGACTCCCAACAGCAAGCAGTGGCTATGCTGCAGCCATCCTCTCCTGACGGCTCTTCTGGGGTGGGAGTGGCTCCAACTCTGGCCATGGTCCCATAGGAGCAGGTGGACTCTGAGATTTGCTAAACCAGTGCATCTCCTAAGTGCCCCATCTCCTCTCATCCCAGCCAGTGCCCTCTTGTTTCCGGGAGATGTACCTCCCACCCCCGCTACCTTCTGGAGACCCTTTCTGCCATCTGGGACCTGAAGCCCCAGTTCCACCACTGGAGCTACTAGTACAGTGAATCTAGCCCGATCTTTGGATGAAAGGTGCTGAAGGGGGGGCATCTTTTGAAGTGACAGCTGCGGGATCTGGCGGAGCCAGCAGGATGCCGCCAAGCCCTGGTGCTTCCCCCACACTGTTGAGCAGACAACGCCGCATGAAATAAAAGCGACCTGGAAGTTAGCTCAAGTCACCACCATCCTGTCTGCAAAAATCATTTCTGCATTAAGGTTCCCTTGTTCTCAGCTGGGCCGTGTGTGACAGTCCCTCCTGACCTCCATCCGGGGACTGTGATGGATCTGCCTTCACATTTGTTTTTATTGCTTCTTCTCTTAGGCTAAAGTGCCACAACAAATGCACCAAAGAGGCCCCGCCCTGTCACATACTGATCATTCACCGTGGAGGTAAGAACCCCTTTACTAGCTTTGGCTTCCTTGATGTTTTTGCCAGGCAAAAATTTTCAAAAGCGCCTAAGTGACTTAGGAGCCTGAATCCCCATGACAGCCAGTGGGACTTAGGCTCCTACCTCACATAGGCCCTTTTGAAAATGTTACCGACCGTCTTTTCCGCTTATAGGGAGACGAGCTGTCCGATGCGAGGCAGATTTGCATTCCAAACCACTTCCACCCACCCTCCCCCTGCCACCTTTTCTTTTCAGATTCCCCACAACGCGGGGTAAGTGCAACAGGTTTGAGCCTTTTGCTAACGTTGAAAGCTGGCCTGGGTGGAAGTTTGGGAGCCTAGCTCTGCGATGGCTCTGTTGATGCATGCGGGTCTCATTTCACGACATGAAACAGCAGCGTTAATGTCAGGCAGTGGCACATTCAGATGCTAATTGTGCTGTTGAAATTGTCTGCTTTCCTCTCCTCCAGGAGCGCTGTTCATAAATATGAAAAGGAGCGGGGCACATTTACAAGTCCAGAAGGGAGGCTTTGCACCAGGAAGAGTTTTTTCTTTTCATTCAAATTCTGGCTGCGTGTTCCTAGGGCAAAAGGGGGTGGCAGTGGTTTGAGATTACCTAGGGGGAATTAATTTAAATTAAAATAAACTGAAATTAAGATTCTAAAATATGCATATAATTTTAGCTCTAATAAGGCCGTTAGAGTATGTTAAATACCAACTGATTATGAAAAACATAGTAATTAAGAATAACCCTTTTTGCTATTTTTTTTAAAAAAACTTAATTTTTGCACCTAACGAGGCCAGCTCAGCTCTGAAATCCAAAATTCAGAATGGGGCATCATCTAATTCAGAGGTGGTTCACTTCTTTTCACATGTCGGTTCCCTGTAGCACCCCGGTGGTAGGGAAGAGACAGGACTCCACTACCGTGAATATTAAAATGATAGTTCTGTACTGTGACTGTTTGACTCAAACAGACCCTGTGGTTCTCTCTAGCTCCCAGACTGACTAATGGCCAATGCTGCCTAGCGTCTCCCAAAGTCCTGGCCTGGAGCAAGCAGTCTTGAACGGGGCTGATGATTACTCGCCTTGCCTTGGGGCTTCTTTGTTAACTTAGCTGCCCTTCCAGTTGCTGGCTTTGCCCACCATTTCTCATGCCAACTTTTCAGCAGGTTATTTCCTCGTTGATTCCTCTGTCCCCGTGAACTGTTGGCAGTAACAGAGAGCAGGGAAAAGCAGGTGACAGTGCTCATCTGGGCTGCAGGCATGAGAACTCCAGTATCACTGTCGAGCACTGTCCTGGGAGATATTAGACCCGGGGGGCCGTGGAGTAGTAGCATCATAGCAGATGTGAGGAGCCCTTCCCGGCAGAAGAGGTCTGGGTTGCTGCTCAATAATTCATCATAAAATCCACCCTTGGGAAAACTACACCTAAGAGTTGAGTGGAAGTAGGGAAGGGCTGTCCTGCTCCCTGTGGGAAAGCGGAGAAGCTTCTAAACATGGAGGCTACGGGGGCCATAGCAAAAATAGGTTGAGGAGGAGCAAGGAGGAAAGCATGCAGGCGTTGGGTAAGATTGGCGAAAAGGGGTCTTAGACTGTCCTGAAACGGGAGTGAGGTCTTCACACTAGGGTGAGTGGTGGCAGGGCAGAAGTTTGCATCGGGATGAAGCTCAAGATAGAGGCCTCGAATATAGCCAGAGCCTATGCCATTTGTCTGCCTTGGCCACTCCGGACATGTGCTAGTGGAGCAATGGGAGAGGGTGGAGTGATTCTGCAATCCACAAGGGCTAGTGCTCACAGCAGGAGAGCAAAAGAGTTTTAGCAGTCAGAGAAAAAACACTTAAACTGCCCCTGACCTGGGGGTGGAGGGTGGGGTGGAGTGTGACCTTCCCAGGCATGGTGACATGGTGCAAGCCCATGAGAGGATGAGCAGTGCTTGAGCTTAACTCCGCCTTCCCTGCTACACACAGCAACAAGGCCCCATTGTCTCACTGCTACAGATCAGGAGGCATTCGACTGAAATGAGTGGAAAGCTGACATAATGCAGAGAATCATGTCACAGACAGGAAAGAGGGTCTAGTCATCACAGTGCAGTGTGTCTTGTTCACAAATATTGGCTCCTCTCTGGGTCAGGAGACAGTTCACATAAACCACGTTCTGCACTGATGACATTAGCCATGTGATCAAAATAAACCAACTTGTTCCTCCTTGAGCTGGGAGCCGCTGCCTTGCAGGATGAAATTCACTCCTGGGCACTACTTAAGTGCCACTTGAGCCCTTCGGCATCAAGTCCGATTGGATCCTCAGTGTGTTCTGATTGGCTGAGGAAGGTTCTAATTGTGGTGGGGGTGAGGAGGAGTGTAGATACAATCTGGCTTCAGCTGGCGCACTGTGTTCCAAATGTCCCAGGTCATTATGGTCCCACGGTGGGGAAATTGACAGTTTTAGGAGGAAGGTTAAGCTGTATAGTGAAGAGGTTACTTTGGGGTTTAGCTTAGGTATTTTTAGACATTCAAGAAGCAGACCTGGATTGTCTTCCATGTGCAGGGCTTCTATGGAGAGTGACCTGCACTCAGGCCTGAAGTTTTGTTTTGACGCTTTGATCTCTCTCTCTCTCTCTCTCTTTTCTTCTTCAATTCCTTCCCCCATCTCCCTTCTTGATCCAGCAAGATTAGTCCGGACAGAATCTGTGCCGTGTGACATCAACAATCCTTTACGAAAGCCCCCCAGGTATTCCGACCTGCACGTCAGCCAGACCCTTCCCAAGACCAACAAAATCAGCAAGGTGAGGCATACCCTCCTCCTCCCAGTGGGCTCTGCAGTTCCTCAGAGCCCTTCTCCATGTTGGTACATTGTGACTAATGCACAGGAACAAATGCAAATGCAAATCCCAGGTAATGAGCGAGATGTCAATGGATTCAAGACATGGAGGGACATGGGTGGGGTGACCAGACAGCAAGTATGAAAAATTGGAACAGGGAGTAGGGGGTAATAGGAGCCTATATAAGAAAAAGACCCCAAAATTGGGACTGTCCCTATAAAATCTGGACATCTGGTCACCCTACTTACCCCATGCCTACCCCCTCCAAAAGGACCAGGAAGTAGTTGTGGTGGCTGGTGTGACCATCTGGTTATGGTACCAGAGTCATGGGCAGAGGTGAAACTAAGCCGGTTCGGGCTGGTACAGTGTACCGGTAAGAACGTGGCTTCCGGCTCAGGCCGGAACAGCGTACTGGTAAGAATGTGACTGCCAGTTCGGGCCAGAACTGCATACTGGTAAGAACGTGGCTGCCGGCTTGGTCTGGAACTGCATACTGGTAAGAACGTGGCTGCCGGCTCGGTCCGGAACTGCGTACTGGTAAGAACGTGGCTGCCGGCTCGGTCCGGAACTGCGTACTGGTAAGAACGTGGCTGCCGGCTCGGTCTGGAACTGCATACTGGTAAGAACGTGGCTGCCGGCTCGGTCCGGAACTGCGTACTGGTAAGAACGTGGCTGCCGGCTCGGTCCGGAACTGCGTACCAGTAAGAAAGTGGCTGCTGGTTCGGGCTGGTACACAGATGATGTTAAAGAGCTGTCACGCAGTGTTTTAAATGCAATACTGGCAGAGCCGCTGATGGGGGGGAGGCAAAAGAGGAAGCTGTCCCAGGGCCTGGCAATTGAAAAGGGCCCGGGGGTCCTGGCAGTTGCCGGAGCCCCAAGCCCTTTAAATTGCCACCAGAGCCCTGGGCTTAGGAGGAGCAGTGCTTCTACCGGAAGAGGCGGGGCCTTTAAATCCCCAGGGACTTTAAATCACCATCGGAGGGGGCTCCCAGCTGCCTCCACTACCTCAGGGCCCCGGCCTCTGGAGGAGCTTTAAAGCTGGCATAGTGGCTTACTTTCATCTCTGCTCCCGCCTGAGGCCCCACCCCTTCTGGGGGCCCAGAGCCACCTGCCACACCTTGTCCAGGAGCCCGGCTGCCCTGCATACCGATAAGTCCTTTCACCCTGGTCATGGTTACCGTAATCTGTTGGGATACTGCAGTTAGGGAAGTATGAAGCAGGCACAGACAAGCTGTTGAGAGACCATAGTCCTGCTTCTGTGCCGGTGACCTTAATTTGAAAGCATCAGGGATGAGAAATGCTGAAAGGTGGTGAAGAAATACTACCCCTAAGCAAGCTGCTTGTCAGAGTTTTCCAAGAGGCATGGGCAGCTGTTTAATCGTAGTCATAAACTGGGCATTAAAAGATGCCAAGTGTGCAATCCTAGTGGGTCGGAGCGTGTTCAGCTCTTTGCAGTAGGTCAGTACTCCTTAGACTGAGCAGAATTTGGCCCATGCAATTCACTTCAAAGTACATCCAAGCAAGCGCCTGCCTTGAATTCAAGTGGATGCCAGGGGTGCAAAAGTCAGAGCAGAATTTGACCCCAAATCTGTGGAATCTCACTCCTGATTGCTGTTACTTAACCGGCCATTCTCTTGGCTGGACCCAACTCTCATGTGCTGGGCCTTTTTGGGAAGGAAAACTGGTCTTGTGGTGCAAGCCCAGGACTCTGGGAGTCATGTGACCTGCGTTTCTATTCCTTGTTCTATCACTAACTCATGGTGTGACCTTGGGCAAATCACTTAACCTCTCTCTGCCTTGGTTTCCCCATCCATAACATAGGAATGCTACTGATTTCCTACCTCCCAGGAAGGTTATGAAGCCTAATCCATTTGGATAGACAGCTCCATAAAATTCAACATGCTGTTACTGTTTGGCTTCTTTTTAGTTCAGGGGCAAGAATTTCTTGACCTATTTTCCACAGGAAAAGCAGTGACTCCCTCTCTACTCCACCCTTACGGTGTATGGCTCAGTCCTCCTTCCATCAAAGTCCATGGGAGTGTTGCAGGTGGCCATTGTCTGCCTGGAAGCATCAGAAGATAGTAGGTGTTAATCTGTTGGGAAATGTTTGTGTGCTTTGCTGAGGGAGGGAGCTATTGAGGACAGGGGCGGCTCTAGGCATTTTGCCGCCCCGAGCACGGCAGGCAGGCTGCCTTCGGCGGCTTGCCTGTGGAGGGTCCGCTGGTCCCGCGGCTTCGGTGGACCTCCCGCAGGCGTGGGGTCCTCTGATTCTGCAGCTTCGGCGGACCTCATGCAGGCACGCCTGCGGGAGGTCTGCTGAAGCCGTGGGACCAGCAGACCTCCGCAGGCAAGCCGCCGAAGGCAGCCTGCCTGCCACCCTCGCAGCGACTGGCAGAGCGCCCACAGTGGCTTGCCGCCCCAAGCACACGCTTGGCGTGCTGGTGCCTGGAGCTGCCCTGGACTGAGGAGGAGCTGTTCCTGAATAACTCCATCGCTGAACACCCTTCTTTTGGAATAAGTTGTTCTGGGACAGCAGGAACTCAGAGGCAAGTGGTGCGTTGCCTTACCTGGGTATAAGAGAGGTGCAAGGAGATGTCTAGAGAAATGAAGGACGTAGGGTACGGACTGTGCAGTCCTCATAGAGGAACCTTGGGAACAGCCAAGCCTGAGATTTCCCCTCACCATCCCAATACCCAGGAAAAGCTCTGACTATTACAGAGCACCCAATAGCACCAATTCCCAGTTGTGAGTCTCTCTGGAAGGAATGCATGCATGGCTGCTCCAACACCAGGAGAGTGTTTGGAAGGGCAAGGGCATGTGACTATTTTTAGGACCCAGCTGATAGGGGCGGAGCTATTCTGCTGATTCACCTTGGCAGTTAGACTAGATAAGTCTCTGCAGCTCCACATCAGGTGTATAAAAGACTGAACATCTCCACAAGACTAGAGAGCCAGAAGGAGGGACAGGATATCTGGCTTTTATAAACTCTTAAGTTTGCAAGTGCAGCCCTGCCTTAGGACTCCGGTACTTAGTTAAAATTGAAGGCAAATGCCAGGAAGTCTGTGTCTTCGTTAGGGGAAAAAAACTGTTCTTAACTGGAGTTAGCTAAGCTCACACTTTAGGTCCAGTTTTCTTTTTGTTAACTCAGCCTGGTAACTCAGGTGAAAACTGCAGACTCCTTTGTCTTCTCTAGGATTTTACCTGGCATTAGCTAATCCATGATAAGAACACACCTTTTTCTCCTAGCAGAGAAAAGGCTGAAGAAGCAGTGACCTGGTGAGTGTGAGAACTCCAGCCAGGCACGAAGTCACAGTCATAAACCTGCCTACCTCAGCCCCGATGGGCTGCACTTACCTACCAAAGAATATGTCGTATGCACTCGCTGCTACATCTTCCTCTCTCCTGTCAGTGCTCCCACTCCTCTCCTCTGCCACATTGGATTCCTTCATCTTCTGGCCTCTCCTCTGTAGCGTTAAGAACTCTTAAGGACGGGCACTTGTAGGTTGTGCTGTGAGTGCCACAACCTGTGCTGGCTGCACAGCATGAGGCTGAGCTGCGTGAAGGTGAGGAGCTGCTGCTTATGCCTCATTCCGTTCAGAAGCAAATGTTACCTTATGACAGGCCTGCTGGAACACAGTGAGTCCTTGGGAACATACATAGTGTGAAAGAAACACCAATGAGCTGCCTGTTGAGTACAGCTGATCACAGCCTGCAAAGATCTCTGTAGGGCAACAAGGCTGGCTACCCAACTTCATGTGTACTTACAGATCACCCAGACATGAGTGGGTTAAATCCTACAACACTCCCATGTGGTATGCAGGTATCACCTCCTCCATTTTTCAGAGAACAAAACTGATGTCGAGGCACATGGGTTACGTTTACAAATGCTGGTTTACTTGAGGCGCCTTGGTTCCGGGGTGCCTAACGTGAGACACCGTGGGTCTGACTTTCAGAAGAGCTGGGCACCTGCAGCTCCCAGCGACTTCAGCTAGAGCTTGGGACGTGCAGCACTTTTGCAAAACAGGCTCCAGGAATCTGATGCTGCACATGTGAAAATCGGGAACACTTTAAGGCTAAGCGACTTGCCCAAGAGGAGTGAGTGGCATCGCCAGGGGAGGAGCCCAGGAGTCCTGAATCCCTGAGACCTTTCTCCCCTAGAACATGAAATGCACAAAGCATTGGGAAAGGATGAGCCCGTGTTGACCATGGATGTCTTACCTTTATTACAGCCCCCTAGTCGCTACCCTGCATTTACTGCTATGGATGTCACTTCCCCGTGAAAGGGAAGAGGGGAAAGTGAGCTCTCCCTGGGCTATTCAGCTGGGAGTTGAGCTTTGGTGAAGTGTCTTCCATCTGAGGATCTCAGTCAGTAATTGAGCTTCCCAACAAGTGTTTGAACTGCCATTAGCATCTAGGAAAATAGGGCACGGAGATCAGCGACTTGCCCAAGACCATGCAATTTGTCAGAGTTGGACCTGCAGCCCAGATTGCCTGACTCCGTTGCGCTGCTGTAACTAGTAGGTGACACTGCCTCTCTGGCTGTATAATCTGATTATTCATGGCCATCTCATGTGACTTTAAAGGAGAGGCTCCAAATCCTGCCTCTTTGATCTGAAGAATAAACTTTTTGAGGTCAGGGCCAGATCCTGCTCCCCTCTAAGTCAGCAGCAAGACTGCCACGAGTAGTGCTCACATTCTGAAACTCTCCCAACTGGTTTCTTAGGGGCTTTGCACCTTCCTGTTCGGGCTGCTTGGTGGCATTGCCTGCGGATGCCGACAAGGATCATTCCCCTGTCTGCCATGGAAACATGGTTACTTTGGAGTGTGTGCGTGGCTGGGGGAGGAGGGGCCGGTCTGGCAGACTTTCCTCTTTGCAACAGCACCTTCCAGTTTGCTCAATGGTCTGTTCAGCCATCTGCTGGGGCAAAACTTCGCAGATGGCTCGTTGGGTTTCCAGGCACGTCTGCTTCTCCAAAACACCAAGGGACTGATCTGTATTTCAACAAATCTGGTAGAAACTGAATAGAAACCTGTTTAGGGGGTTGTAAACCAATGAATCATAAAGAGCTGCGCTAATTGAAGAAGCAGACCCGGGCCCTATACAATAAGTGGAGATGCTCAGACCGCTTCTCTAACGAGGGCAGTCGTTCCGCTGCAGAGCACACACTGCAAACACACGTATTGGGCTCTTTCTTTTAAACGCTTTCCCCCTACTCTTGTTCTACTTTACTTCTTAGGAAAGATACGGCCTTTTTTACAGTCTCTGGTCCAAATTTTGCTCTGTTCCCCTGGTGTAAATCTGGAGTAGTTTCATTGCCCTCAAGCGTTACTCCAGATTTGCACCAGTGTAATGGAAAGCAGCACTTGGCTCACCACCTTCCCACCCTCCCCGTCAGAGCTGCTGTGTATGAACAGCAGTAAGCTGGGGCTGAGATTAGCTGGGACATAGAGTATCTAACATTGCACCTGTTGGGTTTTCAGTGTGTTTGCCATCAGGGGAAAGGCAGCGTTTGTCAATGTTATTTGCTTTAACAGCTTAAAAATAAAATGGAATCAGTGCCGTCGAAATGGCTTGTGTTCCACCAGTTCTGCTTGTAACTCTCCAGAGGCAACAAATCTAACCTGAACGTCTGTGCACTCCAGGCTGTCTAAAACGTTAGTAAAAAATATTAAAAAATAAAACCTACAGCAGCACAACAATTTGATCATGTTCCTGCAGGGTCCATGGACGCTGATAAGCCCAGACCTAACCACACACCTGGCTGGTTCTTTCTCCTGCTCTGTGATAATGATGGTAATGGTGCTCAGATTTATTCTGGATTAAATTTGACAGAGCCTGTTGAGTCCAGCTCTGTCTAATAGAGAACTTAGAAGCCCCAACAAGGGATGGGTCAGGCAGCATATGGCTTTTCATTCATTCTGAATGGCAAATTTCAAAGTCTTGCTGGCTGGCTGTGCCTATACCTAGAAGTTTAAAGGTCTGATTTTCAGAGATGCTGAGCACCTTTGCAAATCAGTCAATAAGGGGTCTTTGGCACACCTTTCCCCTGCGACTCTGCTGTTTCAGGGGCAGTTGGATACTGGATTATTCTCTCTGGGATGCAACCTCTAAACCTGCGGCTTTTGGAAAATTCAAAATGGTAAAATTACCTGATTTTTTTAGGGTGCAAATTATTTTTGTGGGTCCCCAAGCAACAGCAGACCCATATGGGAGTTCACAAGCAAAAAAAGCTACAGGTTTCTTTCAGTGAATTGTGTCATTTTGGGCCCATCATACTTTATCTTAACAGAGGTCATCATTGGAAGCAGGCTGGGCAGCGGGTAGGGCACTGAAGGGGACTCGGGTGACCAGTGTTTTCTTCCTGGCTCTGCTGCTAGCCTGCTAGGTGATGTGGTGCAAACTACTTCACCTCTTTTATGCCTCAGTTTCCCTATCTATAAAATGGATATAATGATGCCCATCATGTAAAGCACTTTCAGACCTGTGGATGAATTGTTATATATGTATTTTACTTTGCCTCTACCACTCATAAAATCACATCAGCCTTAGACAGCTTGTAAAAGTAAATAGAATATTTCCCATTAGGCCAAGTAATAGCTTCTATTTTGACACCTACTTCTATTTAAAAAATAGCCCCCCAATCTCCTATTATCTTACCACCCCACTTCAGCCCAGCCTCCTGCACCAGTTAATGGCAGTGATACTTGTTTTCTGTATGAATGTGACTGTAAGCTCTGTGGGGCAGGGATCTCCTCTTTCATATGTCTTAAGCTCCTTAGCACCAATGGTGCTATATAAATAAGAGCACAAATCTTCAGTTCTACTTGCTCCCAGAGCTGACTTGGAAATACCCTCAGGATGAGGTGCTGTAAATAAAGTGGAGCACCGTGTTCCCTGAAATGTCACCTTCGTTTAAGCTTGTTTGAGCCCCTCTTGGTGACTTGCTTGTGACTCTGGCCAAGAGTTTCATAGTGACCAAAGATTTTGGGTTCAGCTTGAGACAGCTTAGGGGGGACTGATGTTCAGAGAGAGGGTGATCAGCAGTGTTCTCTAGAGGGCACTGTCTGTGCTGAGACAGGGAGAATGGCTGGCGGAGGCGCACTTTCTCCTGGGGAGCCAGGTTAAGAACAAGCCGCGGGTAATAAAACACCTTCGCTTGGCTCACCTTGAAGTTGTGTCTCTTGCCTCAGTTAAATGGCCCACGAGGCAGGATCAGTCGAGAGAGATTAACAGGCAGTAAGGAGAACGGGACGGTGTTTTGTATTGAGAACACTGACCAATACTTGCAAACGTAAGTGTGTGAAGTTAGACACGTACATCGCCTAGCCAATGGTTTCATTTCCAGGCATGCCGAGTGTCCATAATGGCTGCTGACATCAGTAGATGCTGCCAGGGGCCCAGCACCCCTGAAAATCCAGCCAAGTATGTCAGTGTCCGACTTCTCACCATGGCCTTCCCATGTGACTAGTTCCTCTTTGGGTGCCCAGCTTTACCATGGCCTTGATTCCCAGAGGGTGATGCCTCAGCAACATCACTAGTCATTTTGGGAAACGGTGGTCTCCGGGGCCTCATTCTTTAGCTACGGCTGGGTCTGAAGCCACTGGAAGCTGCCGGTGCTCAGCACCTCTGAGAATCAGGCCCCTCCATTTGAAACGTTGGCCTGGACAGAGTGAGAAAAATGGTGAAACAGGCCCTGGTTTACCTTGTTCGGGGCTCCCAGCTGCTGGGGTGAGCAGAGCGCTCATACCTCACTCTATAAAGCAGAACGTCCGCTGGGACTTGGGGCCAGATGAATTGGCAGAGCCTGTACAGGACAGACTGGGTGGCGGTGTTTTCTGCAGCCCCATGCTCCTTCTGCTCTGAAAGCCCCAACCACACAGTGACTTGGAAAGCTGCACTGGTGACTTGGAAAGCTGCACCACTCTCATAGGCTTGTGTTGTATTTTCCTTCTTCCTCTCCCCCTGCCCTCCTTGTTCCTGCAGGACCATATTCCGGTGCCCTATCAGCCAGATTCCAGCAGCAACCCCTCCTCAACGACATCCTCCACCCCCTCCTCGCCGGCCCCGCCGTTACCGCCCAGCGCGACTCCGCCATCTCCCCTTCACCCCTCCCCGCAGTGCACGCGGCAGCAGAAGCAGTTCAACTTGCCAGGTACCTTGCTGCAGGCAGGCTGCCCCCACAGGAGGCGCCGTGAGGGGCTTTGAATAAATTGCTCTGTAACAAAGGCAGTTATCAGTCAGTCGCATGGAACTTGCTGAGTCCCCCATCCATGGGGGAGTCCATTCCCAGGGCTTGGCAGGGATCTCACCTGAATACGTCCTCAGGGCAGGGAGCCACGCTTCTCCCCTGTTACCGTTATGGGATGCTGGGTCTGCTTCTGGGATCCAAACAGGATGTTGAAAACCTTGGGAAGGGTTCAGAAAAGAGCGACAGGACTGATTCAGGGTCTGAGAGGGAGCGATTGACAAAGCTCCATCTGTTTGTCCAAGAGAAGGTTAAAGAGGTGACTTGATCTTAATCTACAAGGAGTAGAGATGTCCGGGAGCAGAGGGTTCTGTAAACTATCAACAATCATAACTAGATCCAATGGCTGGAAGTGGAAGCCAGATAAATCCAGGCTAGAAATAGGGAGCTGAATTGAAGCAAGAGTAATATACCACTGGAACAACCGACCAAGGGACATGAGGGCTCCATTGCTTCCAGCTTTTAAATCCAGTCTGCTCTAGCTCAGCCAGAAGTCATGGGCTTTGAGGCAGGAGTAACCGGGGGAGGTCCTTTGGCCTGCATGACGTAGGAGGTCAGACCGGATAATCTCATCGGTCCTTTCTGGCCTTAAGATCTGACTCATCTTGTCCAAGTGCAGTGCTCCTTCCTGGGTTTCTTCGAAATTCACAGGCCCTGCAGTCCAGTGGGAGGCTTAGTGTGCACTCAGCTCTGGTGAATGGCTCCCGAGTGGAGGGTGACACCCTCAGATGAACTCCATGATTTGCAGAGTGTGGTCAGAGGGAATACTCGCTTTTTCAACCAGCCCCTCCTCTGCTCCATAGAAGGACTGAGGGTTGAATGGAGGTGGGGATTAGCGGTATCCTCCCCAAACCAGCTTCCCCCACTTGAGATGCCAATGTGACGACACGGTTGATCTTTCATAACATGATGACTCCTTCCCTTCCTTTTGCATGCGTTCGGCAGTGAAACAGTGAGCAGTGTTGACATGTCCGTTGCCATCATTAGACTCCAGAGCTAGTAGCGCATTAAAATGGACAGGGGCAGTTCCCCCTTTCTGAGCTGTTGCTTTAGGCCGTATGGGTTCCATTCCATTCATGTTCTGAAGCTCGACTTTACAGCCATAAGGGCGAGGTGTGTCCTAAATGAAAGCCTGGGTTCTGGTGCACAAGCTGGCTGCCTCCTGAAAAGAACAGTCACTGAATCCCCATGGACTGACCCATTTCAACCCTAGAGGGAAGCACCCTCTCTAGGAGCAGGAATTCACTCCCAGCCCATTCATTCTCTAGGCAGGCAGGCCACTCTTCGTGGCCCAGGCAATACTCGCCTATTCTGGTGATGCTGCCAATTAGTGCCTGCTTGTTCTTGGTAGTCCCTGTGTCATAGAAACCCATTAACCAGGATCAACACCCGTTTTCTTGTCGAAGACCTCTAAACAGCCACCCACTGGTCACCACTTTCCCCTTCTGTCAGCCAGGGCTGGAATCAGGCCAGTGGCCCAGCAGCATGGCCAGTGGTTTCTGAGCTGCATGGGTGAGATTACTTTGTGGCATGTGTTCTCAGCCTGGGGGTCATACCCGTCCTCATTACCTTTAAGGGAGCAAGGTAACATGGAGTCCCAGGAGGGAAACAATTGGGTCCTAAAGAAACCAGATCTTACACCTTTCTGCTTGGCTACGTTTGATCCTGGCCCTCATCTCCTTGAATCGCCTGGAAAGGCTGAGAGATGGGGTGAGGGGGACTGAGCTGGGAATAAGTAACGGTCACCAGAGAGGTACCAGACTTTGCCAAATGGGGGAGTAGGGAGAGCAGCTTGCCAGCAGCAGCCAGGGTCTCCCGTCTCTAAGCTTTCTGAGCTGCCTCCTTTGCAGACAGTGTGTAGCCTCTCCAGATATTCATATGAAATTGGCATTCATTAGAAAGTCAGAATGGACAACTGAGGGAAGCAACGGAGCCATGGGAAGTGCTGCAAGGAAGCACTTGAAGCACTGATGGCCTTGTTGAGAGTTACTTGGGAAGGAACAGTGAGTGCTTAGGACATGTGCGGTATTGGGTGGCATTTGATTTTTTATCTAGTAACTGCACAGGGCACTCTCTCTAAGATATTTCCCTGATCTAAAACCAGTAAGTCAACTCTTCTGACCTACACACAGGCCCATTAGCGGCTCCTTTTTCACCACAGGTCGTTGGGATGTTTGTTCAACATTTTAAAAAAATGCACATGTGGGACGTTTAACGAGTAAGTGAACAAAGTCTTCTAACTCTCCCGTGTGATAGAGGCAGTATGTCCAACCTATCCCTATTGCACAAATGGGGAAACTCAGGCAGGGGTGCTGAGCAAACAGGTAGGGTCACATCACAAACCACTGGCAGAGCTGTGATTTCGCTCTAGCCCCAGCTCAATCCCGACCACACGGCCTCCTGAAAGCAACCAACCAAAGGCACTGCCCAAGGGCAGGTACAGGACGCGTAAAGAGCGACTTCTGGTTGAGAAAACCCAGAGCAGTGCTGAGGCTTCCATTCGGGCTCCCTGGCTGGGCTGCTTCCCCTAGAGCCAAAGGCTCTGGTTCAAGTCGTGGCTGCGTGCTAATTGGCAGAACACACACAACGATGGCTTAACTCCACACTGTTGGATCAGGCACCTGGCAGGGGCTGTACAAGGTTTCGTCATGCAGGGGCACCATGCATCATCAGACAGGTTTGCAACAGCCTGGCTGGGCCATTCCTTGGCCTCCCAGGAGCAGAGGCAGCCATTTGTGCTGACCTGGCCTGTGGCTTTATGCTTTGGACAAAGGGCTCCTTTGAGGGTAGGATAAATGCAGACTCTTTGATCATGTCAAGTCCTGCGCTGCCCTTAATCAAGTCCTAGTGCATGGGAGGAGGCAGACAGGGGCAAGCTTTGAAATGTCCCTCCTGGCTCAGTGCTGGCCACTAAGAAATGACCAATGGTTCCCTGCAGTTCAGAACTGCTGTTGCAGTCACTGGGGTGCATTTGCTGTGGCACAGTGGCTAGGATGTTGGGCAGGGTTCTAATCCCAGCTCTGCCACTGACTTGCTATGAGACCTTGGGTGAGTCACTGGGCTTCCGTGCCTTAGTTTCCCCATCTGTAACATAGGAATAATGATCCTGACCCCAGCTTTGTGAAGTACTTTGAGGTCTGTGGATGCAGAGCCGCAGGTGCATGCTATTTAGTATTATTATGTCCAGTAATTAATTTCAAAGGTAACTGCTAGCAACTGTAGTGACTGAGAGGATTTAAAAGCACCTACGCATTGTAGTTGGAATCAGGAATTAGGAGGGAATTTACCAACATGCCCCGTGCCCCAACTCAGATGTGCCTAGTTCTCAGGAGCGGTTTTGTGGAGTGGGCCTAGAATATTTCAGACCGATACAACTTGGGCTAATAAAGCAACCCCATTGTCCTGGGTACCCCACTCACTCAGCTCACTGTCTCCTCTCCTTCCTCCCAAGTCAGCTTTCTCACCCTACCTGGCTTCCCACTGGGACCGACTAAACAGACCCAGTGTCCAAGAAGAGGTTAAGTTCTCATTAACAATCCCATTTTTAGCTTCTGCTCTTCTCCACTGACAGCTCCTCCTTCCCACCAGAGGGACTGGGGTCCTCAAAGTGCTGCCCAGAACAGATTCTGTTGCAGCCTTGATCTGCAGTATCATAGAGGCAAAGTTCTTCCTGTTGTCTGACAAGTGTGGGACAGGATGCTTTTGCACAGGCGTAGTCCCCTCAGCTCCTAGGAAATGTGAGCACCCTCTCCATACTGTCTGCCTGAGGGAGAGATTTCCACACCTGTGTTTTCAATTGTATGTGTTTTAATGATGATGAATTTTGTTTAAAGTGGAAATAACGAAAAAAAAAAAAGTCAGTGGCAGCAGCTTCTTGTTGGAGCCATATGGCTGTTAGAGCTGCCAGCTTGCAGTGGTGGCACAGATGCCCATAACATGAGTCATTGCCACTGAATCATACGAGTTCATTCCAATGAGTTAATTAGACAAATTGGCATTTACACGGAGTAAACTCTGGATCGCCAGTCTCCAAGGCAGTCCATCCTCACTTCCCCTGCAAGGAGTGGAGAGACCAAGTCAGGAAAGATCAAACTCCCGAAGCTGGTACCTGCATGGCAACTCAGAGTGAGGGACGCTTTCTTAACGTGTTTCATTAGCAGCCTCACTCTGAGTGAAACGACCCCGAGCAGTGCTTGGGGTGCTTTTTCATCTCTGTGCTAGGGCTACCCCCGGGCAGCACGTCCCACTGCTGTCAAGATGCTAGTCTCAAGAATTTCAGCTTTTTTTAGAAGCTTTTTACAGGGTTAGGAGGTTTGAAATACAGCGACTTCTCCCCGGGAATCCAAGAGGCGTCCACTTTGATCTCAGCTCAGGGGAGAGTAGTTCCTGTCACACTGTAAACTGTGGTCTCGGGAGTTAATCAGGAGATGCTGAGCCAGATCCTTAGCTGGTGTAAATCAGCATAGCTGTATGGGCTTCAGTGGAACACTGCTTATTTACACCAGCTGTGCATCTGGCCCCATGGGTCAAATTCAGCTCTTAGTGTAGCACTAGGCACAGCTCCACCATGGCTTAAGTCATTGTCTCTTGTGGTCTTTAAAGAGTCCTTGGTGCTTTTCACAGTAACCCAGGAGTCCATTCTGATGTCGTGGCCAAATTCCTCTGTATAATTACATTTGGGTTCCCTGAGTATCCCCCATTGCTTTAATTGAATCCAATGTTCTTCATTGCCACCCGTAGCTACTGTGTAGTGCTGCTGCATCAGCGATTCCAGAGGTAACTGTGTTTTAGTGGTGGAAGAAGTGACTCTTATGCCATATGGACTTGATTCAACCATGTTGCACCCCACAGACCTTGTGGGAACAGCTTGGTGTGGGGCTGAGATTCATGCCAGAAGGCAGGTGGTTCTGCTGCAGTTCTGCAATGCAGAAGCAGCTTTACGTTTCAGCCCAGGCTCCCAGGAAGCCTTGCTGACGACTGACTCGATGTGCCTCATCAGTGCAGTTCCCAGGTGCCCTGCTCCGGCTTAGTGTCTGAACTGTGCCCAGGGGCTTCAGGCCCAGAGTGGGTGGTTGTGTGCGCTGCTGCGACACCCTTCCCATTCCCACAGCCACAGTCAGATTTTCATTGCCTGGGGACCTCAGTTTGGGTTCTGCCTCTTTGAAAAGCCTCCATTTATCCATGTCCAGGGTCAGCCACTTGCACCATCTTGATCCAGTATTGCACCCTAGCCTGGGTTTTCATGGCCCTGGCTGGCTTCTGGAAAGCTGGCCTGGGGGGTGGGTGAAGTGGGGGGAACTTACTCTTGGAGTGGTGTTTTGATGTACGTGCAGTGAGCGAGGGCAAGTCTATACTACAAACTTAAGTCGACATAAGTTACATCGACATGCAGCCACCGCAGTCATTACCGTGCTTTTGCACATCCACACTGCGCTCCTGGTGTCAGCAGCGAGTGTCTTCGCTGAGAGCACTTGCCCCAATTTCGCTGTCAGTGTGGGACACTGTAGGATGGCTTCAGAAAGGCAGCCATGGTCAATGTAAGCAATGCAGTGTCTGCACTGTCACTGCGCAAACCCAACTACATCAACCTCAGCGCTGTGCCTCTTGCAAGGGTGGAGCTATGTCAGTGGAGTGGGCGAGTTACCTCGGTGGGAGCTACATTTTAGCGTAGGTTCTTACAGAGTTAGGTCGACGTAAGCTGCCTAACTCTGTAGTATAGAGACAATGCGCTTCTGGAGCATAATTGCATTTCTGAGCTGTTTAAGAACACATGGCGCCAGCCTTCTGGCTTTAAACATCTACCTGAGGTGTAAAAATCACCCTCTGTTCTGCATCCTTGACGCATTGTCACATGAGATGTGATCATCTCCACCTTCGAACAGGCAGGTTGAGGAGCAGTCCCAGCTGCACTTTATGGGTAGGATCAGGCCCTGTGTTGGCTAGAAGCACTTACCTTCCATTCAGACCGTGGCTATCTGTTTTTCGTGGAGCCGGGGTCAAGGCTGAGAGCACTTACTCCTGGATGAGAGGCGGGAAAGGTTCACCATGGGCTGTAGGAATCCCGTGGAGTTGCACTTGTCTGCTCTTGTCCTAGAACTGAGGAGAAGGCTTCTGTGCTGGAGGAAAGAGTGCTCTCCTGGTCATTGCCTGTGTGTTCGCTGTTACCTTTTTTCTGTGTTTTGTGTGCCTTGGAGCTGCTGTGCAAAGTTTCCATTTGTAGATACTGTTACATAGTGGCCATCGTGTACTTCTAGGATGCTGTACCATACGCACACTGAAGATCTATATTTAAACAAAACAGCTCCAAGTGGGCAGGGCAGTCTGCCGCTTTGGGCAAATCCAATAAAGTGGGCGAAGGCAAAGAGACCCCAGAAAGGAGGAGCTGGAGGAAGACACACAGAAAAAATGCAGAGGTGAAATAACCTGCATAGAAAGGCCTGGTAGTGGGTCCTGCAGGCAGCCATCTGCTCACAGAGGGGCTTCTACAGTCAGAGGTGACCCAGAACTGAGAAGGTCCTTCACAGACCTGATACAGTTGGGTACCTTGGGATGGAGAGCAAGGAAAGCTGTGCCCATCACACCCATCAGTAGGGACAACATGAAGCGGGGGCGGTGCTTGAGTGTCTCAGATTTAGATTATGAAGGCTGTCAGCAGGACCTAGAACTGAATTCACCTCTGTGCCCTTAGAAGCTCTCTGACTGGCTAGCTGCCACTTCCTTCCCTGTTGATCTAGAAAGCCATAGGCAGTTTTGATATCTGAGCAATGCCCCCTTCTCTGTCTGCCATTGGGACAGCTGAGACCACCTGGGAGGCTGCTGACAACAGTCCCAAGACTGATCACCTAAGAGATGGAGGCAGGGCATTTTCAGAGAAGGGTCTTTGGCTAGAATTCTCCTCCCCCACAATCCTGGTAGAGACTGAGGCCTCTAGGGTATGTCTACACTGCAGTTAGAGGTGTAGACATACCCACGCTGGTTTTGATCTAGCTTGAAGAACAATAGGGGTGACATACCCAGGGTCCTGAACTGGGAGAGGCTAGCTTGTGCCACTGCCCATGCTGCTGCGACTAGCTAGCTAGATGTGTCTACATGCACTGTAATCCCACCTCCCGACTCAGCATAGACAGACCCTAAGCTCATCTGTTTTCTCACGTTGCCGCCTGAGGGGCTTGCTTGTGAGTTGAGTATATGGGGCTGAAACTGGTTGTGCTGATTTTGATCAATGTGTCAATGTAGCTGTAGGGGGGTATGGGTGTATTTGCATTACAGCAGGAGTCACCAACCTGAGCCTGAGCAGGAGCCAGAATTTACTAATGTACATTGCAAAAGAGCCACAGTAAGACATCAGCAGCCCCCCATCAGCTCCTCCACCCCCCCGCTCCCAGTGCCTCCCGCCCACTGGCAGCCACACCAATCAGTGCCTCCCCCTTCCTTCTTGCACCTCCCGATCAGCTGTTTCATGGCATGCAGGAGGCTCGGAGGTAGGGGAGGAGGAACAGGAGTGTGGCAGGCTCAGGCTCAGGGGCGGGAAGGGGTGGAGTGGGGCAGGGCCTGTGAAAGAGCCAGGGGTTGAGTAGTGAGCCCCCCCCGGCACATTGGAAAGTTGGCACCTGTAGCTCCAGCCCCGGAGTCAGTGCCTGTACAAGGAGTTGCATATTAACTTCTGAAGAGCTGCATGTGGCTCTGGAGCCACAGGTTGGCCACCCCTGCGCTATGGGGATGACTGTGGTGGGCACATTTTTATAAGTAGAGCCACTCACTTCCTGGGCAGTGAGCTGTCTTGGCCAGCTACTGCGCTGCGATGGCACTGACAGGGAAAGGAGTGGACGGGCTGGCTGATCTCCAGTGGCATGGTAAGAAGCAGTAATATCAAAGGTCGTTCTGTTCCCCACATCTTTTAAGAGCCATCCTTGATTGTTAGCTGCCCTCAGGTTACCAGCGGTACCTCTCCTGTGCCGTGTTCATTAGATAATCAGTTGCTTAATGGGTGCCTGGTGCCTTAGACATGTAGTCTAGAAATGTCAGAGGAGTCCAAAGGACTTAAGTGCCCAAATCCCATTGGCTTTCAATTGGGTGGCCAAATCCCTCAGGTGGCTTTGGAAATCTCAGCAGCAAAGTGCTGCATAACTGCTAAGCTAAGAGCTGAAGACTGTAGAATGAGGGAGTTGAATTTTGATAGGTAACCTGGCTCCTAAACAGATCTAGGGCACGTAAAGCAGCCAGATGCTGGCCTGGTGATCTAGCTGTGGCCTGGCTGTTGTTATTGAAGTGCTGTCCACAGACTTGGCATTTGCACAAGGTACAAAATACCCAGTCCCTGCCCTGAAGAGCTTACGGTCTAAGGGCATGACTGCACTTCAAGTTGGAGGTGTGAATTCCACCTCGAGGAGACATACTCACGCTAGCTCTGATCAGGTTAGCATGCTAAAAATAGAGTATAGCTGCAGGAGCACGAGTGGCAAGAGGGGCTAGTCACCTGCGTCCACACCTGTCTTAGATGTGTATTTGGGGCAGCTACCCCTCCCGCCCTGTTGTGGCTACATTCTATTTTTAGCATGTTAGCTCAATTTAGAGCTAGCGCGGATATGTCTCCTCAAGCTGGAATTTACATCTCCAGCTTGAAGCGTAGCCATACCCTAACAGACCCAAAGGAAATGGGGTGTGTTTGTGAGAGATTTAACTGAAGGCAAGTCCATGCCCTGAGCTGCCATGTGGGACAGTGGGATCAGATGCCCAATTCTGGTCTCTTACTCCCTGGTCCAGCAGAGGCTGGATGCTCTGTGATGCAGGACATAGAGATTTTGCAGATGCCACCCTTCCGATTGTGCTGTGTTGCCCTTGCTCACTTTTTTAACTTCTTCCTTTCTCCATTGCAAGCTTCCCACTACTACAAGTACAAGCAGCAGTTCATTTTCCCAGGTAAGTCATTCAAACGTAGTGCATGCAGAGTTACCCCTCTCTGATTTAGGAGCAGCAATACCTCCCTGTTATGAGTTGCATGTCTTACTGTCATTGTTTAGGGATCTGGATGGTGCGTGGGGTGGGGGATGGTCTTTAATCAGTTGGGACTTAAATGTGGGGAGGGGTTTTGGGTGGTGTTTCTTCTAGAAACAAATCATATGACGATGATTTGACTAAATTATTGAGGGTGAAATTCACCCCCTGTGCGGAGGGTCAGCTTCGGTCTCTCAGAATATGGGGGCATGGGGGTGAATGATACCCGTGCCTTGTGCTGGCTTTTTGCACAGGGGTGAGTTTCACCCTATAGCGAGTAAATTCACCCAAGAGTTGCAGTGTTTTTCAAGCAGGCCGGTCTCTTCTGAGGCTGTCCTTAGGGATAGGGTTTCCTGTGGGGAGGAGAGATGTAGTATTAGATGAGGAAAAGGAACTGGCAGGAAGCCCTGTCTGGAAGGTTTTCCCCTGCCCTAATCGAGGGTAGGTAGCAGGAGGTTTGGGAAGCCATGAGGGTAAGAAATAGATAGTTTTTTAAAGGTTAAATCCATCCCTAGGCAAGTTTGGGCTTCGTGACTGTTTGTCAGCTGAACTATTGAGCCTAGAGAAGAACATCGATTTGCCGTTCAGCACACATGGCTGTAAGCCATGGCGTGGGAGGGAAGCGTGGGTCAGCCGCAGGATGCCAGGAGAAACCTGCCAAGGGCAAGAAGTAGCTGTGGAAGCACCTGCTTCCTCTGGCTGTGTCTGTTCCTTTAATGTGAACTTCACATTAAACCAAGGCAGCCAGTGCCAGCTGGAGAAGCTCCTCATTGTCCTTGTTTACTGACTACAAGGTCCAGAGGAACTGGTAGAGTCTCTCAAGGTCTTTTATCCATCCTCTGGGGGTCTCCCTTCCAGTCTAACACCAACTGCCTCCGTCAAGCCCAGAAGTCACCTGATTCTCCACTGCTTTGCTCCTTGTGGAGTCACAGGCGCTTGTGCAAGGAAGTGCAAAGTGCTGAGGGATGTGGAGAATCCTGACATGGTCGCTTTTGATCCATGCTTTGCCCAGATTTCTGTGGCTCCAGTAGGTGCAGTGCCATGGGAAAGTGCTCAGTGGGAGCCAAGATGTAGCCGCTTCATCTCATATTTCCTTTTTCCTGCCAACCTCTCTTCCCTTTCTCCTCTTTCTCCTCCCCAGCCATCCTTCTCTGCTTTCCCCTCCCTCTCCAGGGCCCTTCCCCTGTCTTCACCTGACTCCCTTTGAAACAGGACTTCCTTTTCTCCTTCTCCCTCTTCCCTGAATGCTCCATCTTGGTCTCCTGCCCCTGTCAGAGGCAGTTCTTCCTCACGTTGGTTGGGTGACCGACTGGAGGTGCCACTGCCGAGGCTGTGCTGATGTCAGCATGGTGTTGGTTTGGGTTCAGCTCTGAGATGGGATAGAAGAGATTCTTCTCTCCCTTATGCAGGCGTGACCCCACCTCGGTGATTGAGAAGAGATGGTGGGCCAGAGACTAGGGGAAACCCCAGAAAATAATGGTTGTTTTACTGCAAACAAACTGCCTAGCTTGGAAACTAAACTCATGGCAGTGTGTCCTCCTCTCCGTTTTCACACTCTGCTCTCCTTTGTTTTCAGATGTTGTGCCTGAGACACCGACCCGGGCGCCTCAAGTTATCCTTCATCCAGTCAATTCTAATCCAATGTAAGTGGGGCTCTTGCCTTGTCTTTTTACAGTCCTCTTCACGTTGTGTTCTTCACTCCCTTGCACCCACGCTCTTGAGGATCACCTGCTAGGGACACTGGCACCTTCACTGGTTGCATGACTGACAGCTGCCTGCTTGCTGTGTGCAAAGGTCATCCATGGAAGTGGCAAACCGGTTTATTTTGGTAAGCAGACCTGTGCCGATGGATCCTCCTGTCCAACTAGGACCAGAATTCCAGGGCAATGATCCGAATGAGCACAGTGGGGACAGGTAGATGTGTCACTTGCCTGTGGATTTACAGCACTGAGATATGAAGATTGAGCTAAAGAGGCACATGGAGTATGCAGTCCCGGCCTCCCCTTCCATCCTGGCTAGTCTCCTTAACTGTCCAGTTCATAAGAACATAAGAACGGCCGTACTGGGTCAGACCAAAGGGCCATCCAGCCTAGTATTCTGTCTTCCGACAGTGGCCAATGCCAGGTGCCCCAGAGGGGGTGAACCTAACAGGCAATGATCAAGTGATGTCTCTCCTGCCATCCATCTCCACCCTCTGACAAACAGAGGCTAGGAACACCATTCCTTACCCATCCTGGCTAACAGCCATTAATGGACTTAACCACCTGAATTTATCCAGTTCTCTTTTAAACCCTGTTATAGTCCCAGCCTTCAGAACCAACTCAGGTAAGGATTTCCACAGGTTGACTGTGCACTGTGTGAAGAAGAACTTCCTTTGATTTGTTTTAAAAACCTGCTGCCCATTCATTTCATTTGGTGGCCCCTAGTTCTTGTATTATGGGAACAAGTAAATAACTTTTCCTTATCTACTTTCTCCACATCACTCATGATTTTGTAGACCTCTATCATATCCCCCCTTAGTCTCCTCTTTTCTAAGCTGAAGAGTCCTAGCCTCTCTCCTCATATGGGACCTGTTCCAACCCCCTAATCATTTTAGTATTCTTCTCTGAACCTCTTCTAATGCCAGTTCAATCTCACCTTGTAATTTACTCCTGTCGTCTACCATTATCTGGCTTTTGTTCCCTCTCCTTCCTCCACCACGCTGCCTGGATGCCAGCAGGGGGTTGCTTGCAATCTGTTCCAGTGCCCAGCCTGGAGCAGCAAGTACAGGGAAAGTCTGGCTTCGCCCCTGCCCTGGGATGGAGTGTGTTCAGTTGGTCTGTGGAGACGTGCAGTCTGGTCAGCACTAGGAGCTGTGAAAGACTTGAGCATGCTCAGTGAGGATGGAATCTTCAAAGATTTGAGGGGCTAAAAATCTAAGAAGTCTCTTCTGAGCATGTGCAAACTAACAGTTTTCCCAGGGCTTATAATTTGGCCAAATGGGGTGCATTTTTACAGAGATGGCAAAAGGCACATTCCTGACCCAAAGGCCAACCTCTTGCCAAATTTCAAACTCCTATTTCAAAGCACAGGGATGTGAGAGCTGTTCAAAGAAAAGGTTGCAATACTTTTCCCCCCTAGCCTGGTTCTCAGAAATGGCTATACCATTTTGTCTGAAATTAAAAAAAAACAAAACCAATCTGAAGCAGACACTTATCATGGAAAACTTCATAAGAACAGCACAGTGGGTCAGACCAAAGGTCTATCTAGCCCAGTATCCTGTCTTCTGACAGTGGCCAGTGCCAGGTGCTTCAGAGGGAATGAACAGAACAGATCATCATCAAGTGATCCACTTCAGCCACATGGTTAAAGTTTGGAAAAATTCGATGCAACTGAAAACAGGAAGCACTGGATAACCTGAACAAAAGCAGGACTCCCAGCTCCACCAATAGTATTTGTTAAGCTCTCTAAAGTTTGCATTAGGTGTCTAAAGAACTCATGAAACTTAGTCTATAATTGGCAGCTAGGAAAAGCTCTGCCAGGTGACCTTTGTTTTTGCTTTTATTTGTGGCTGCTTTCCCTATTTAGCTCCGTGTTCCCTAAGATCTTCCTGGTGAATGCTCTGATCAGCGTTGCATTAGCAGCACCCAGCAGTGCTGGTACATTTCAGGAGCTGTTGCCATTCCTTTTTATAAACTCCGCTTTTGGGGGATTATATAACTCAGAAATTTAGCAACTAAGATCTCAGCCCAAACAGAAATGTAGGTTCTATCAGGATCACCCACATTTTTCTAAATAGACTGGTAACCTGCTGCTGAGGGGGAGGGGGGGTAAAGAATTGCATCTGTGTCCAAGTGGGACCACCTGAATGACAAAGGCAGAGCTTCTGGTGGCCTGACAAATAATGCCATGAAGGTTATTTGATAGCCTGTGTCTGAGTCAAACTAGAGGTTAAAGTCCATTTTGCAACTCAAGCCAATGCGGGAGAGAGATGGAGATCTTACACCCAAATTCCCCTTGCTGCCTTCAAGCATATTTAGACCTTGTGAGATGGGTTGTACAGCTGTCACGCCTGCCTTCTGGTACATAAATAAATACATTCACATCAGAGGCATGCTGTAGTAAAGTAAGCTGAGGTACGTGGAGACTTTATAAATCTCTGGGCCAGATTCTGATCTCACTTCCACCAATGAAAATCTGAAGTAACTGCATTGACATCAGTGGTGTTAAATCCAGAGTGGTAAATCCAGAGTAACTGAGAAGCACTGAATCGATTTGGAAAGCAGGCTATAATCTCTACACTCTTAGAAATAGGGATCATTATTACTACTATTATTAAAAGCAAGGGGTGGAAAACTGCTTACCTGACTGTACAGCAGGTATAACAGATGGAAGCAAAATGGTTGCATGTTAGTCTGGGGTTTGCTACAGTTTTCATCTGCGTAGTTTTTTGCCAATTAAACTACCAGGACTCTTCTCATTTATACTTGTTTTGTGCAACTATAACTCCACTGATTCCAGTGGAGTAACTCTAAATTTACATTGGCACGTGACGGGGTGATCAGTTCTTGTCTTAAACATTTCCTCTGAAAGGTTTCTCCTCCACATTTAACACTTGAGACTTGATTCTCATTGACACTTAAGGCCCCTTTACTCTGCTCTGGAAAAATAGTCTTGATATAAGTGAGAAGTAGGCTCCAGAAACGTAAATCAGAGCGCGAAGGAATGACCAGAGAACAGAGTGTGCAGAGAGGACACAAAGCAGTCTCTTCACTGGATGGAAACTGATACAGCGGTCTGGGATAGAGGGACCTGGAGGATTTAACTGACAGTGTGTCTACAATGGCAGAGTTACAGCGCAGGCAGTTACAGTGCTGCTCAAAGAGCTCTGAAGGGAAACCGCTGTTGTGTGTTCACACTGTCAGCTGCCTGCGCAATAGTGTGTTCACACTTGTGGCATTTGCGGTGGTATTCAGAGTGTGGCATATTCTGGGCAGCTATCCCACAGAGCATCTCTTCCACTTATGCCACAAAGAGTTGTGGGAAGGCAGAGGGGATTGCGGGGCATCCTGGGTCCTGTCCCAATGTCCCATGATGCATTACTTCACATCCCAGCAATCCCTGTGCTTCTGTCCGCATTTGGTGCCATCTTTCAACGGTTTGTGTACTCCACGCTCTGCCTCTTCGGTCTGCAGGAATGGATCCCGCACCGTTGATCAATATGCTGCTTGCTCTAACATGTCACGAGTGGCAGTGAAGTTATTCCTTAAACTACAAAGGCAAGAGGAGTGTGACATTGAACTCGCCATGGGTAGTAGCTATGACACGAGATTGCTTGGGGCATTCATGGAGGTGCTGACCACCGTGGAATGCCGCTTTTGGGCTTGTGAAATAAGCACATCATGGGGCGTGTCTGGGATGATGAGCAGTGGCTGCAGAACTTTCAGATGAGGAAAGCCACATTCATGGGACTGTGTGATGAGCTTGCCCCAGCCCTGAGGTGCAGGGACACAAGAATGAGAGCTGCCCTGCCATTGGAGAAGCACATGGTGATTGCACGATGGAAGCTGGCTACTCCAGACTGCTGCCGATCGGTCCCTAACCAGTTCGGAGTGGGAAAGTCTTGGACTTGTGTTGATGGAAGTGTGCAGGGCCATTAATCACATCCTACTCCGAAAGACCCGTGACTCTGGGTAACATGCGTGACATTGTGAATGGCTTTGCACAAATGGGCTTCCCTAACTGCAGAGGGGCGATAGATGGCGCGCATATTCCAATTCTGGCACCTGACCATCTAGCCACCGAGTACATTAATTGAAAGGGGTATTTCTCAATGGTTCTCCGGGTGCTTGTGGATCACCGTAGGCATTTAATGGACATTAACGCAGGCTGGTCTGGAAAGGTGCATGAAGCACGCATCTTTCAGAACACTGATCTGTTCAGGAAGCTGCAAGAAGGGACTTTCTTCCCAGACTAGAAGATCACCGTAGGGAAAGTCAAAATTCCCATTGTGATCCTGGGAGACCTTGCTTACCCCTTAATGCTGTGGCTTATGAAGTCATACATGGGGCACCTTGACAGCATAGGCGCTGACTCCGTGGGTGCTCTGGGGCTAGAACACCCACGGGGAAAAATTAGTGGATGCTCTGCACCCACCAGCAGCCAAGCTCCCCTCCCCGCCCCCCATCCTACCTCATTTCTGCCTCTTCCTCCTCCCCTGAGCGCACCGTGTCCCCATTTCTCCACCTACCTCCCAGCGCTTGCCGCCATCAAACAGCTGTTTGGCAGTATATAGTATATAGCAAGCTCCGGGAGGGAAGCGGGGAGGAGCAGGAACGTGGCATGCTCAGGGGAGGAGGTGGGGAAGAGGTGGAGCTGAGGTGGGGATTTGGAGAAGGAGTCGGAATGGGGCAGAGAAGGGCAGGAGTTGGGGAAGGGACTTTGGCGAAGGGGTTGGGAGGGGAGGGGCAGGGGTGGAGTCAGGGCGGGGCCAGGGGCAGAGTGGGGGTCGAGCACCCACTGACACGAGCAGAAGTCAGCACCTATGCTTGACAGCAGCAAGGAGCAGTTCAACAACAGGCTAAGCAAGTGCAGAATGACTTTTGGCGGTTTAAAGGCCCGCTGGTGCTGCCTACATGGGGGATGGACCTGGCCGATGACTATTTCTATGCTTATAGCCATGTGCTGTATGCTCCATAATATTTGTGAAGGGAAGGGTGAAACCTTCACTCACGGCTGGACCACTGAGGCTCAGTGTCTGGAGGCTGAATTTGAACAGCCAGACACCAGGGCTATTAGAGGAGTGCAGTGTGGGGCCATAAGAATCAGGGATGCCTTGAGGCAGCAATTTGAAGCTGAAAGCCACTAATATTTGTTGCTATGCTCGGGAGTGCAGTGCTTGTAATGCTAGGAGGTGATTGTGATTGGTGCAGATGAAGCACTGTGAAGATGTAAGAATATTGCTGGTTGCTTTGCAGGGCTCTGTTTGCTTTCAATTAATGGAATAAAGATTGCTTTCAAACCAAAATAATTATTTTATTAAAAACAACAATCGGAAGAGAGAGACAAACAAAAAAACACATCAACACTGAGGGGGATGGGGGAAGGGGAAGGGTCCCAGGAGGAGGTGGAGTCCCAGGATGGTTAAAGATTTGTGTATGTCCAGGCATCATATTCAACCTTCTCCTTTGGAGTATAGTGCAGTGGGTACTGTACTTCAGCAGGGCTAAACTGCAGAGGGAGGGGTGTTGAGTGCAGTGGGTACTGGGAGTCCACAGGGCTGGACTGTGACGGTAGGAGTGGAATGCAGTGGGTACAGACTGAAGCCAGGAGTTGATAAGAGTGTGTTGGCAGTGTCTGGGGGGCGCATGGGCAAGAGTTTTGTGATAGTGGCTGCAGGGCTGGGTGGGTGTGGAGCTGCTTGGTTTGCAGTGCTAGTAGCACCTGAAGCATGTCCACTTGGCGCTTCACAATGTTTAAGAGTCACTCTGTGGCTTTGTTCTGGCACGCCACATTCTCCTTTCGGTCCTTCTTCTTGCTGTTCTGCCACTCCTTCAATTCCTGTGTTTTGGCCACAGAGTGCACATGACATCATGCAGAAAGTCCTCTTTAGTTTTTCGTGGCCACTTTCTAATTCTGCGCAGCCATTCAGCCGGCGATAACAAAGAGGGAGGCTGGGCTCCCAAGGTCTCCTCTGTGAAGCCAAAATGCAACATTTCACAGAAGCAGTGTTGTTTGCACCACACAGGCCACTGATTTAAAACACAGCCACTGGTCACATACCTGTCACTAACTGCCTGACCCCAGGCAAGCACACATGAGCCACAAGACCCCCATAATTGTGAGTAGCCGCAGGGGCAGGGGAAATCAGTGTTCCATGTCTGTACTGTACACTGGGCACAGTGTACCCAGCACTGCGAGGCGGCAGGGAGGGGCTTATAATCATTACAGTCCCCACATTTTCCACAGACTGTTCCTTATGGAAGGTATCTCACTTCTGAGGCTGAGCAGGGAATCAAGGGAGGGTCTTCTCCAAGCCCGCGGCTTCTGCCCTGGCCCTTAAGTGCTCGGCTGTGTGCAGCAATGGTCCCCTCCCCCCCATGGCGGCAGAGTGGCACGGGAAAGTAACTGTTAATGGGGCAAGAAACAAAGCAGCTCTGCCAAAGAACCCGCGGCAGCGGATTGCCCAGTGTCTCCATGAGAGTTCTGGAGATCTCTGAGGCAGATTCCCATGAAGCGAGGGAGTCAATCAACACCCTGTTCTGCCGCTCAGACTAGGCATGTGGTGGTACGCGCATCACACAGACACAAGCCTGCTTTCTGCAACCCTCCTGCCCCCAACAACTCGCTTCAGCAATTCCCCAAATCAAAGTCACTTACCAGCAGCCTCTTCTTCTGTTTGCACTTCGCCAAGATCTGACAGCTGTGACTGACTAGCCTCCTCCGGGGTAGAGAAGAGCTCCTGGCTGCATGCATCTCTGACCTCCAAGTTGTCCCCTGCCGCTGGGTCCCCCTCCCCCTCCACATCCTTGTCCAAGATTTCCTCCTCCTGGCTCGGTCCACTTTCGACTGTCACGCGAGCCACCGTAGTATCCACAGTGGCCTTTGCAGTGGAGGTGGGGTCACCACCAAGTATCGTGTCCAGCTCTTTGTAGAACCAACAGCTCATGGACACAGCACCGAAGCAGTGGTTTGCCTCCCGCGCCTTGTGGTAGGCGTTCCAGAGCTCCCTCACTTTGTCCCTGCACTGCAATGTGTCCTGGTCATGGCCCCTTTCTGTCATGCATCGTGAAATCTGTCCATAGGTGTCATAATTCCTAAGGTTAGAGCACAGCTAGGACTGGACAGCCTCCTCTCCCCAAATGCTGATGAGGTCCAGCAGCTTGGCATTGCTCCAAGTGGGGGATCGCCTGGTGCGTGGAGCAGGCATGGCCACCTGGAAAGATGCACTGAGACCACTGCACACGTCACCGAGCAAACAGGAAGGGGACTTTCAAAATTCCCAAGGAATTTAAGGAGTGTGGATGACAATTGGTCACCTGAGGGCAGGGCAGTAGCGTTCAAACCAATAACCAGATAGGTGAGAACAGGCATTGTGGGATATCTCCTGGAGGCCCATCGCAGCACTATAATCGACCAGGGTGTCTACACTGGCACTGCAGCGCTGTAGACCCAGCGCAGAAAGCTGTACGCCTCTCGTCAGGGTGGGTTTTTTTAAAGCACTACAACTGCGCAGTTTCTGCGCACTAAGCAGCTTGGCAGTGTGTGCGCCTCGGGAGTAGAAGCTTGCCAGTGTAGACAAGGCCTGACATTAACAGACAAGTGAAAGATTGAATCGGCAGCTGCACATAATTCAGCCTAAACCGAGCAGTGCATGACAGTGGTTTGCAGAAACCAATATTGTAATGGTCTCTGATACTCTAATAGCAATTACACTAAGGAGGACAGGCAGGGCTATGGCATGTGAATGCCTATGGGGCTTGGGCTAAGCTAAGCAAGCCCTTGCTTTCCTGCTAACAAGCTCTGCTGTATCCACTTTCAGTACTGTCATCCTTTGGTACTACAAACTAACCATGCTGTTACTGCTAATACTGCTTTGTGAATGCCTTACTGTGAATCCCTGTTGATTGCTATGGACACTGTGGTAGCACCTCAGGCATGCGTCAGGATCCCCGTGCGCTAGGTGCTGTCCAAGCACAGAACAAAAATACCATCCTCGCCCCAAAAAGCTGATAAAATAGTGTTCCTGGGCAAGACCCTGAGGCTCCTAATCAGTGTTTGTTGTGTCCTTATTCAGGCAAACTCCCTCGAGTCCCTGGTGTAAGGGCAGAATAAAACCTTGCCAAGGAGCACAGGAGATGGCTCAATAGTTATTTTGCAGCACCGGGGACTCTTCTGTGCTCCAGTCCTGCAATCACTAATGCATGTGAGGAACTTGACTCACCTCAGTGGTTCTGGTAGCTCTGTGGGGCTACTCCTGTGAGCAAAGGCTGGCCTTTGCAAGATCAGGGCCCTACGGAGCCAGTGTCATTAAGGATGTCAGACTCGCACCCTACCTGAGGCACCATAGTGACATCATAATTACGTCCAGCACTATAAAGGCTATCTCTGTTTCCGAGCCCTGCTTGCCAGGTGCAACGGGGAGCTGATGGAGGAACTCTTTACAATGCTCTCTTTTTGGTGATCCAGAAGTTCTAAAATTATGACAGTCAAAAAAATTCCTCTTTTCTTTTATGCCAAATAGATGGGGTTACCTGCAGCTTCATCTTCCAGCACATGTGCTAGAGACAACTATGCACTTTCCAGCCTTCCTAGGACCAGGGCATCCTTTGATCCTCAGACCCCCTTGTTACATTAACTGGTGATGGGTTCAAGTCACAGATTTGGGGTTGGAATTTTCTTTACTGGGGGAGGAGAGTGGGGGCCATTCAGACCTGTCTCTCTGAAATTAGCATGTCAACAAGGTGTGTAGCAAGCCCGAGGTTCCTGCACGCTGTTTTCTTTTGTCTTGGGGGAGGCTGAGCTGGAGGGAAGCAGGAGCTTACAGACATGTCCCGGTGCTGCTGTGCAGTGTCTGGGCACAGAACGTAGGGAACTTTCCATGCACGTGGTGGCATATTAATTTGTTTTATTTTTAACAGCCTTGAAGGAAATCCATTGCTTCAAATTGAAGTGGAGCCAACCTCCGAGGTAAGAGACATGCAATGCTACTTCAGGCTTTTTATTCCGTTGAAGAATGAAAGGAAAAGTTTACAACCTGAACTTCATTAAAACAAGACCCTGCCACGGCCTAATGCTTTGGCATCTTGTCCCCTTTATGATCTCTCTCTCTTCTCAGAGGCAGTTATATGGAGCTGGCTGGCCTCAGCATTGTACTTAATGGACCATTATATTATATACATCTCAGAGTGCATTGCACTGAAGCTGGCATAAAATTTGCATCTGCACTGTGAACTGGCCTGCAATTGAATTAATGGATGGATCTGATCCTACTCCGATTTATATGCTGGCTTTAGTGGAATTACCACTGCTGAACAGCAGTGGGAACAAACAGAGAACTAGGTTGGAGGGAGCATTGCTGTCCTGCTATCCCCAGTAGCTCAGAGGGAAGCAGGGTATAAAGGGGTCAATGCAGACTTTTAAGCTTTTAATAACAGACACCAGGATGGTGGGTCTCTGCTCAGACCAGGTGCAGAGCATAGATATAACAGGCACATGTGAAAAACCATCCTAAGGCTCTAAGCGATTTAGGAGCACAGGCTCCACTGACTTTCAATGTTACATGTGCTCTGAAATCACTTAGGCACTTCTAAAAATCTCATCCTGAAAGCGAAAGGGCCTGATTCTTGACTCACTTGCATGAGTTTTATGCCCATGTAACTCCATTCACTTCTATGGTGCTACATCAGTGCAACAGAGCAGAAGATCAGACCCCAAATGTGTCACAGCGACAACAGAAATTAGTAAAATAACATAGATACACTCTGGCCTAAATCTCTCTAGTTTTCCCTGATAATTTATAAATCTTTGAATTTGTCTGTCTATCGTAGGGTTATAGATCACTACAATACCCGAATGTCTAAAAGTAACTGCAGTAGCAAAGTCCCTTCATGGCTACCTTCAAGTCTATCTGTCCATCACAATACTGTGTCTATTTGCCAGGGCGCACTGAATGCAGTGAAAAATTATTTGAATTAACAATGAACAATGGCAAAATTCACCCGTGAATCATATTTGATCAGCTCAAGTATGTGTCTATCCTAATAGTGTGTGTCTGTCTGATCTTCTACTTACCGCTCTTCTGAGGGATTTTTTTTAATAGGGTCCAAATTCTGCTCTTGTTTACACTGTTGCAACTCTGTTGAAGGCAGTTTGCACCAGTATAAACAAGAGCAGAATTTTGTCCAATAGTGTATTTATATTTCAGTACAGTCTGTATGGGAATATCTGTATTTTGTGTGTGGGTGTAGGGGATTAGACTCTCAAATTTACACAAAACTTGCTAAAACATTTCATGAAGAAACAAACTCAGGATAGTTCTGAGGGAGTTTCAGTCTGCAGCCCTCTGGGCACTGCAGTAGTAGTGGGGAATCTTAGTGAGGCGAGGTTGAGCTTTGCAGGATCCACTGCTGGTGTCAGAAAAGCTATCCAAGAAAATAAGGTGTTGCATTTCAACCTCTTGCTTTGAGCATTTGGTCTGCAAGTTTCCATGGCGACTCACTGCAAACAAATGTTTCATTTCCCCCTTCTAATGCCCCAAAGCACAGTCTGGCTAGATCCAGGCAGTGGCTAGCAAACTTTCTGGTGCTCGCCATGTGCACCTGGCAGGTTTCCCGCCATGTTTGAAAAAGGTTTTCATGCAATCCAACTTTCCTAGGCTCTGCTTGTATCCCCTATTAATCCTAATCCCCAAGCCCCTCACTCTTGGTTTTACTCTCAAGTAGCCACCAAGCAGCACTGCTACAACACTAGCTAATCCCCTTCTCAGCAGAGTCTTGGCACCTCCTCTCCAAGCTCCCCTGCCATCTGGTTAATAGACTGCCTTGATGGAGTGGTCTCTTCCAAATCCTCCATCTGCCACCTAACCAGAGGAGGAGGAAGAATTGGGGGAGGGGAGAGGTGGGGATTATGACATTCCCAGGATGTGGCTTTGGCTGTGCCTGGATTCTTAGAAACACGTGTGCTGGCAAAAAGCAATCCTGGGAGGGAGTGGGATGGCTTGTGGCCATGATGGGTGCATCGCTGGGAACCACTCCACCTGGTTTAGTGGAAGCGCGTGTTCCCTTCCCACCCCTGGTTCCTGCATGCACAGATGCTGTGAAAATGGCTCTGGCTGACCCCACTCAGGCAAGCACCCCACTTGTCTCCCCGCAGAACGAGGAGGGGAATGACGAGGCTGAAGAGTCTGAGGACGACTTTGAGGAGATGAACCTCTCCCTCCTCTCCGCTCGCCACTTCCCACGCAAGGCCAGCCAGACCAGCATCTTTCTCCAGGAGTGGGACATCCCCTTCGAGCAGCTGGAGATTGGAGAGCTGATCGGCAAAGGGCGCTTTGGCCAGGTGTTCCATGGGCGCTGGCACGGCGAGGTGGCCATACGCCTCATCGACATCGAGAGGGACAATGAGGACCAGCTGAAGGCCTTCAAGCGGGAGGTGATGGCCTACAGGCAGACGCGGCACGAGAACGTGGTGCTGTTCATGGGGGCCTGCATGAGCCCTCCCCACCTCGCCATCATCACAAGGTAAGCTGTGGGCTCTGCCACCAAGCTGGGCAGCTGTCCCGAATCCATGCGGGGCAGGCCATCAAAGCTATGTGGTATCCTGGGCAGTCATAGTGAGGAGCTGGGATATCTTTGCCCTGTAACACAGGGTATTGCCTTCTCCAGGCCCTGCTGCTGGAGACGACGCTTTGGCACACCAGAGAGAGGCCTGGGCTCTTGGAACCTGTATATGTGGCTGTGAGGTCTGAGACTAGAGGATCTGGAGGCTCAAACATCCTCAGGGACACATGCCTCTCTTCTTCAGGAACCAAAGATCTAGGGATCAGTCCTGCCTGCGTTGGAGTTGATGGCTAAACTCTGGCTGATGTAATTGAAACAAGGAGCCAGCCATTGGTATGTTACAGCTGTCTGTAGGTTCCTCTAGAGGCAGTTACAGCTGACCTCCTTGGACAACTGAAATGCCTAGTATAGATTATGCTGATTAGCACCTTGTAAAGGCTTTTGAATTTAGTCATGAGCGAGAAGTGTTGTCCACTTGAACTAGAAGGGACATCACATGCTTTGGGTGTGAATGTGTCAGCGTAGATCTCTAAATGCAGTTGATGGAATTGCTATGCTTTCCGCTTGTCTGGTGTGTGAAGCCAAGTGACGACGGTTTCTGATAACTAGCATACAAATGGTGCCTCTCTGCTGGGAACGGGTCTAATTATGTAAGCTAGTTGAATACGTGGTGGTTTGCTACTGTGTAAGGACAACAGACTGCCTACAGGTTCCACAGATAACCTGGTGCTTTGCTGGTGCTGGGAAATATTTGCAAGCATCTGATTTCAAGGGTCTGCTGGGTTTGAAGGGCACTCGCACCCCCATGGGGAGCAGTAGACAGCAGTTTTTAATAGTGAACATGGCAGAGTTTCCTGGGCCATCTCCTGAGGGCCTTGCCTCAGGAGCGTGTGACAGGGCCCTAAGTAATGACAATGAAAGCTAGCAAATACTGTGTATCTGGGTTCCCCTGTAATACAGTGCGAGCCTTCACGGAAAGGGTCCAACTTAGGAACAGGGAAAATAATCACCCCATAATATTTAACCAATATTTACATTGTCAATGGACAAGTTATGATATGAGTGGGCAGTTACACAATTATTGGTGCCTAAACGGGATCAGTTTCTTCACCCTCGCAGAAAGGCAGGTGGTAGCCAGTCTCTATATAATAATAATACATTTATATAGCACTTTACATGTTCAAGGCACCGTACAGACGTTAACCAATGAATCCTCACAATGTCCCCAAGAAATAGGTCTGTACATATTGTTCCCATATAGCAGATGGGAGAACTGAGGCATGGAGATGAAGTAATGTGCACAAGACCATACAAGAAGTCAGTAGCAGAGTCTGGATTAGAACTCAGGACCTCCTGACTCCCAACCCTGTGCTCATTTCCCCTGCCCACGGCTGCAAGAAAAGGAGGGCACAAGAATGGATGCACTTGTAATAGGCACCTGCTAGAAAGGATTCTGCCTCTGAAAACCTGGTCCAAGTTGTTCACTTTCCTCTCCTACCCCTTACTCAATGGTCACCTAATCTCACTGTGCAACAAGATTAAAGAATTTGTCTTCTTATTGAATGACTTCCATCATGTGGCAAGCTCTACAAGGCTGCTCTGTTAGCAGGCAGCACTCGGGGCTTCAGCACTGAATCTTTCCACAGGCTAAATTATCACTGAAAAGTTCCTGCAAGGTGAGGCTACATTTCCAGACTTCTCTTGGCAGAATTTCAAACCCCCAGAATTTCAAAGTGCGCTGACATTGGAAAGCTTCAGAGACTCATTAGCCGTGAAATATTTCATCATCTTTTTCCTGATCTCCCTTGAAATGGCCCATTCCCAGATTGACTGATCCCAGTTCAATTGAATAATCAGGCACTGGGGAGAAGGGGTTCTTGCTGGCTCACTTAGTGTGCTGCACCTGATGTAATGCCAGGAGAGGCGGACACCGTGTCACATGGGCCAGTACTACTGCTCTTGCTCTGTTGAATTAAGTTGTCATTTGCATTCTGTCTTTTTAAGACATGGTTTTCAGGTGGCTTGAGTATTTCCCAGGGAAGAGGAAGAGAAGAATTCTTCAGGAAAATCCAAAGAGCAGGGGAGGTACAGCTGAAGCAAGGGTACAACAGAGGGGAAAAACTTGGAGTGAATATTGGGTATAGGTTCTTCAAAGTGAGACTTTAGACTCCTCTCCCAAGGGAAGTATTCAGAGCCCAATTGCTTGGGACACCACAGATTAAACAACTGTGGCAAATTGCCGGTATTGTTCTCTGGGTCTCGCGCTTTCTCTTCTCTGGGGTAGGTTCAGGGCGATATTGCTTGCCTCTGAACCAGTTCTTAATCACTCCCCTATCACTGCCCAGTGTCCTTGGAGAGGGGAAGTGGAGAGGGGGACCTGGGCCCGCCCTCTACTCCAGGTCCCAACCCAGGGGCCCTGGGTTGTGGTGAACCACTTGACTAGCGGTTTCTTCCCTGGGTTCTTCTCTCTCATACCCGTCAGCTTGTGAAGGGCTTCTCGTCCTTCTATACAAGCCTGGTGCCCCTTACTAGGGTTTCTTGTGGGCTTCCCAATCCACCGCAGCACTCCTCCAAACTTCTATTTCTCTCTGGACAAACTCTTCTCTTCTGCAATCTTGCACTCTGCTCCATCCAACCTTCTCTTCCACTAACCCCCTGTCTGACTGAAGCAGGGGTTTATATCCCCATGACTGGAGTCAGGTGCTCTAACTGAAGTCAGGTGCTCTAATTGGAGTCAGGTGCTCTAATTGGCCACAGCGTTCTAGTTAATCTAAGCAACCTTCCTCCTTGGCAGGGAATAAGGCCCCCTGCTAACACTCTTTGCTGCCCTCTGGCATGCTGTATCACAATCCCCCCCCCGTTAACACCAAGGGCGTTGGGTACCGGGACGAGAGGCATGTTGGCGTGAGAGGCCACAGCGTTGCCGGTTGGCTTCCAGCCTCATGCTGGACCTGAAAATGGAAAGGTTGCGAAAGAGAGGAACCACCTTGTCCACTTCTGGCGTTTCTTTCCTTGTTCCTATGCATCCACTGGAGCGGGGCTGTGACAGTCACAGGGTAAACCGCCGCCCCAGGAAGTAGTAGCGAGGAGCGTCTCCATAGCCCATTTTTATTGCCAGACATTCCTTTTCAACAACAAGCGTATTTCTTGTTTTCCCTGGGAGGAGCTTCCGGCTGAGTACAAGATGGGTGCCCTCCTCCCTACCACCTGGGAAAGGACGGCACCGGTCCCACCTCCGAGGCGTCGTCTCAGGATGATTCCTTCTCGAGTCTGGGGCCATGAGTACGGATGGCAGCATAGGCTGCCGCAAATCAGGAAATGCTGCTTCCGCGCATCTGTCACTTCAACTATCTCGGGGCCCCGAGCTTTTATCAGATCCGTTTCAATGGCCCGCTCTTGCGCAAATGAGGGGATGGAATCCTCCGATAGTATCCAACTTATCACCAAAATATGCTCTGACCTGCTTCTTGCAGATGGTCGAGGCCAATCTTGTATGCCTCCACCGTTCCATTGGGCTTCACCACCCCTCTTC